>NC_139219.1:42281250-42881250 GCF_055691185.1 Crinia signifera
ATCTAGTATGTATGCATGTATGTATAGATGTATGTGTCATATATATAGTTATATATGTCTCTATATACATATATATATATATATATATATATATATATATATATATATATATATACATACACACACACATGTCACCTTGCATTTCTTAGATTTATGTATGACTATGTTAAATGTATTCATGATTATCATTACTAATTTTACACCCTTTAACATACCCACAGATGAGCCTACCCAAGCAGATGAGGGTGTCCGTGGGGCCCTCCTGCGATTGAGGAACCACCTACACCTCGTCCTTGCAGACCTGCAGGACCTAACAGATCTCCTGCTGTAAAGTTTTTTTTTTTTTTTTGAGTTTTAAAAATTTTATGTAAATAATAAATAGTTGTTCACAGTTAGAAGTTGTCTGTGTGTTTTTTTAACATTAAACAGTAGATGTGTAAATTGTTTTGAATATTTTTAAGTAGAAAAAGGTACATACTGTATATAGATGTATGTTATTGTAGTGTGTAGATCCTTGCAATACACAAATGTACTATAATTGTCGAGCAATTAACATTATCCAAACAACAAAATACACACACTGTGTTTATACCTGTTGTTAAGCACTTCACATGATGTAAGGGTTAATGTCTGTAATGAATGTAGTAGTAATGTGTTTAAGTATGTATTAGGATTTAATTGATTCCAATAGCAAACAAACACTTTTTAATGAGGTTGCCTAATTGCATAAGTGTGTCATGTGACCGATTTCGGAGTTCAGAAAAGAGTGGTGATTTTTGCGAAAATACACCTCATCGGTGCGTACGGCCAGGGTCCCGTCCGTTCTGACGCGGTAAGACCGTGCATACGCTGTAAGACCGTGCAGAATATGTGTGTGTCCACCGCACACGCAAGGTTTGGATGTCGTCCGTAAACACACCCTGTTCTTCTAGTGTGAGTCCATCTGTATGCAGAGGTACGGTGGGCGTTTCTTCGTACTATGTCCGCACAGCGTGGCGTGCGGACCGCGCCGAAAGATTTCGGAAATGTACGCACCAACCAGAATAACCTCCTTAGTTTGGTGATATATTGTCGCGGTTACTGGCTGAGGGAAATTATTTATTACCTGCACTAATGTAACCATTTGAAATGCAGACAATGATTTCAGATGTGATTCAGGCTGCAAGTTCCACCTTTAAATAACAACAGAAAACATGAAAACCTGAGTAATACAGCACTGTGTACACAATGCTTTCCCAGATGTGAAGTAATTAGAGAAAACCTCCCTACTCACCGTGTATAAATAAATGTTGGACCCTTAGGCCTTTTATCAATGTCCCTCTCTCCCCACAGTTCTGGCCTTAGAGTTTTATGTTCCCAGTTTCTCCACACATCATTCAACACACCGCATGAGCACTGAAATTGCATAGTGCAGCGAACTTCTAGCAATGACTTTAATAGTATCTGCTATCCCCATAATTCTGCTGCGTTAGAAATAAGCCTGTAAAAGTCTGATGCTTTACCAATAAATGTACCTGAGTCGCAAGTGGCAAGCTTACGTTCTCTTTACCAATACGATTGGAATACCAAATCCATTATATTCTTAGGCATCCACATCCCTCCCTCCACTTCAGAGTCTTTGATGTAAACTTACCACCCCTCATTACTGCCCTACAAACGTTAACGTCGTCTTGGCTCTACGAAATTTCATGGTTGGGTCGCTTAGCTGCGTTTAAGATGTCTTTGCTACCAAAGCTTATGTATTTATTTAGAACAATTCCCTTTAGTTTTTCCAAAAATATTTGTACAAATGTAGGATTATACTCACTAAATATTTGTGGAAATCTCACCCACCTAAGTTGGCTTACTCCCGTATGGTCTTACCCAGGCACCGTGGGGGCTTGGCTCTTCCCAATCTGTCCGCATACCAGGATTCCTGTATCCTGGCTCAACAGAAATATTGGATACCTGATCCCCTTACATCTCCCTGGGTAGCAATTGAACAAACTAAATGTTCCACATACCCCTTTGCTGATATCCTATGGACACCTTAACACATACGGCCTTTAAACTTACCCTTACTCCACTATACCTCCTTTGCTGTATGCAGGGCCGCCACTAGAACTGTTGGGGCCCGGGAGTGACCTACAGTCCGGGCCCCGAGCGGCACAGCGCTACATCACGGTCCACACACCCTAAACACCCCCCGGGCGCGCGCCGGCCCGCCCCCTGCCAGCAACCCGCCTCCTCCAACCCATTACCATTACATACTATCACGCAGCATCACCCTCCGGCTCCTTCAGCCTCCACCGTCGGTCAGGCCTGGGGTGCACACTGCACAGTGCAGCCTGCAGAGCACCGAGCCCCTCTGTGTCCTAGGCTCCACTGTGCATTGTGCATGCCTGGCTGGGGGGCCACCGGCACCGGGATGGGAGGCGGTGTGCGGGTGACGGGGGTATGGCACCGATGTGGGCAGGTGCCTGGGCCCAGGACAGCTGTACCCAGGGAACCCCGTATCGGCGGCCCTGGCTGTATGCACATGGGACAAATTAGTTTCCAAATTACCTAACTTTAGCCCCCCGATCGCAGCACTCTCATTTACAGCCATCGCTAGAGTGGCTCCAGTGTAATATACGTGTACTGGGTGACATTTTAGATGGAATTACTTTGCTCACTTTTTCTCAGCTTCAGGACCGGTTTGCCATCCCATCCAAAGAACTATTCCATTATTTTCAGATCCGCCACTGGTTTCAGAGCCTGCCTTGCCCCGGTTACCCCCCCCCCAGTGCTATAGCTCACTTTGTTCTGTCCCGTTTAACATCAGTTCATATGGGTAAGGAAATCTCTTTCTGGTATGATGTGATTGTTAATTTATCCAAATCTCAATAATCCAATACTCAGCTGCACTGGGAGAAAGATCTTGACATTACATGATCAGACTCCCAATGGGAACCCCCGGTTCTTGTTCCCCCACCTATTTTTCTGCCTCTTTTCTGTATCCTCTTTTCTTTGTTTGATGACAAATTTCAATAAAATATATTGATGGAAAAAAAATAAAGAAATAAGCCTGTAATGCCTACCCACAAATTCTACATATTTTAGAGATGTGCACAAACTCCCATACTATGGTTTTGGTTCTAAATTATTCTTTTTATTGGTTTTACAAAACCACCCTCAATTGTCTTGAGATAATTTTTCGGCATGGTTCTGAGTTTTACTCAAAATCAATAAAAACAGCTATAATAATGTATCTTGGACCTGTGTTGTTGCTATCATTTTATTAACACCAATAACATTATTTTCTAGTCATGCTCACCTCACCATATACTCACCTGAGTGACATGGCACCTGAAATCACAAAGGAAGGACTTACTGTAACATATTTGCAAGGGTATATAGAGGGTGAGTAGTCCAAAAACACATGTGAACCAGATGACAAATTTATAGGTAAGAAGAACAACAATATTTCTCGTCATATAAAATAAACCAATCTTTTTGTGGTAGCGACTATTAGGTTAAGCATCACTTTGCAGAAGATGTGTATGTATAAGCATGTATGTATTTGTGACATTCATTCCACATAGTACATTGCACCACCACAAATCCCGCACTGCATCCACCACAGACTTCTCACTGCATCCTCCATAGACTTCTCACTGACCTTTTCAAAGACTTTACTCTGGCCCCCCACAGGCTTGAAGTTTACTACCTTGAACCTACCCTCCACCTACAGCTAATAGAAAGGAAACTAACAAAAACTGGCACTTTGCCAGGCTCCTGACGATCAGAATCTGCTGTCTCTCCACTAGCCTCAAGTCCCTCTCTCTATCTCCAACCACACGTGAGCTTGAGTATCACCTAGCTCACCTAATTGCCTTCAGGGAACTGTCCCACTTTCCGTCACTTTCTCTCAAGTCTCAATCATGAGCCGCACTCTCCTGCTTTGGGGAGGAGAAGGTCCCCTCTCATCCACTCATAGCTGACTGTACCATAAGGAAGCATTAGGCAGCTGCCAAGGGCACCAGGATTTGGGGGTCACCGGTTCGGCCTATCACAAAATTAGGAATGTCTATGAGGAAGACATCTCTGTTGTACATAATGTAGGTGGCATTTGTGGAACTTCTAAACTGACACATTCACACTTTCACTTGTGGGTCTGGAAAGAGGGTATTGATGACAGTGTGGGGTTGAGAGGGGAATGCTAGGTTAAAGTTTTACTTTGGATGACAAAAAGCCTTACACCGGCCCTGCACCCCCTACTTTGCATAGGGTGTGTAGGTTTGTTAGGAAAGAAAGGGATGATGTAGGTGATAAACCATCTCTGTATGTTACTATGTAATGCTGTAGTGTGGGGGTTCTCAAACTATTTTGTTCCGTGACCCAGTCAGACAATAAAAATTATTACAAGACCCCAGCAAATTATGGCAGAATGACTGCGACGTGTGTGGTCAGCAGTCCATGCATGCACAGTAGCATTGCAGAGGCACAAGTGAAGTGACCACTAATGCCACATGGAGGCCGTGGGTAATGAGGGATAGAAGAGGGAGGCATTGGGTGTTTAACTGAGTTTCCCCATGTCCCCCCCTTTTCACATTCAAAGTCTGGCTCCCCTGAGTATGACTGCGGCCTGCTTGTGGCAGTGGTGGCAGCAGGGGTTAAAGTGAGCAGAAAATGGGTGGAACTGCGTTCCGGCATTTGTAATTGTAGCTGGAAACTGTTTCACCTCGGACCACTATCCCAGCCACAATAGCAACTTCTACAGAGGATCAGAGCCTACCTTGCTGGCTTCTCTATGTCTGCCCTGCCTCCGTCCGCTCACTGCATATATTATAGGCAGCTGAGCTGTCACACACACAGGCAGGATGGGGTTTTGACGGTTAGTGTGCGTGGTCATTACCCACTGCTGTTCAGTCTGCATGTGGTGGGGGCTGGGGGGCTGAATTTGTGGTCTCATGCCCCTCAATGCTACACCCCCCACCCCTCCCTTCCTCCCTACAGCCAGAGGGAAGTCATGTAAGGAGGGAGGGGGATTAACAATGCCCATTATTATGTGTATAAGGGACTTTATAACATGAAAATGGGTCACTCTATATTGTATAACATGAATATTGATTACTGTGTGTGGTTTAATGTGAATAAGGGTCACTACTTGTGATGTAACGTGAATAGTCACTACATGTGTAATAGGGGTCATTGCATGTGAGATAACATTAATATGGGTCGGTGGCAGGGACGGTGAGTTCCACCACCTCTCCATGATCACATTAAGCTCTGGGAGGCAGCAGCTACTGTTAGGTGGTATAGGATATGCAGAGCAGTGGAGTGGGTGCAAATCTGCCTGATAACTCTTTGAGTCTCTCAGCTAGTAATCCAAGGAGTCTGAGGTAACAGACAATTCAACTGGTTTTTCAGACTCCTTGGCTAAGAGATCAGAGGAGTCATTAGCTTGAGGAATAGCAACATATTATATTAGCGTTCATTTATATAGCACTACAACAGCGGTTCCTAAACTGTCGGTTGGGTCCCAGCCATCTCGGCTTGGGGTCTCGACTCACAGATTACTGTAGTGCTATATAAATGAACACTAATAATACTAATAAGAAGACAATAACAGCCTGCCATGTCCTGTAGAAAACTGGTAGAAGTCACATTTTTTGGAAACTTTTTCGTGACTTGAAGTATCCCTTACCATTCAGCCGGCGGTTGTAATATGCCCTACCTAATAATATAAGTTTACATGCTGAATGCACAGTAAACCCAGCTTGTCAGAAACTTTTGTTTAGCAATGATCTATTCACTACATAGATTAGATGAAGTGACAGATACATCTGTCAATGTCCAATGTGAAAAAAATATTCTGTAAGCCGTATAAAAAACATAGATTTTATTTTCAAAGCGAGGATCAAAGTGTTGTACTTAACCAATGAGGTTTATCCATTTTTTATGTGCAGGGTTCAATGATTCAAAGAGTGAATAACAGAATTACACAGTTTATACTGTATAAAATCAATAATTTGCTCAGATCGTCTCATTTTACACAGAAATTATATATTATGTATGGCTTGTTTCCCACTACCTAAGCTCCCAAACCACACAAGCAGCCTGCCAGGTTTGCTTAGAAATTACCTTTCTTCTTTGCTGATTGCTTATTATTAAAACCGTGCTTTGGAGTCAGGGAATTATTTGGTGAGTTAGTGTGAAACATGAACTGGCTTGTGCTTGGGGCTCGTCTTTGCCTCCAGGGTTCAGGCAATTGACCTGGCAAAGCTTGACGAGTAAGAAATTGTCGGTGTACAGTATGTTGAGTAAGATATAGTTTCTTCTTAATATCATTGCTACATTGATGTTAAAATACTGTGAGGGCCGGGGTAACAACTGTTCTCATTTGAATGAAAGAATAGAATACTGCATTCTACCCACTTCCTGTTAACAAAAGAAGCATTTAGACACAAGGGCCATTCTGACAGGTAGTGTATGTGACCAATAGTTAAACTAAAGGTGCATACACACTGGGTGTTTTGCCCAGTGTGTATACAGAGCGATGATGGGGAAAATTGCTGGGCTGAAAATCGCTCAGAGCGATTTTCCCATGGATGCACGGCTTTCCATAGCAGGATACTATCGAAAGCCATCCACCCTGTCAGCTAGCGATGATGCGGGCGCGCTCATCAGTGCTCAACACTGGGAGTATGCACTGGGCGGCTATTGAGCTGAAAGCAGCTCAAACGGCAAAACTGAGCTGCTTTCAGCTCAAAATTGCCCAGTGTGCATGGGCCATTAAGCAGTTGCTTGTATTTATGAAATCCAACATCAGGTCATAGACGAATCAAAGCTTTGAGAGGAATAAAGTACAAACCAATCAGCTCCTGTCAATTTTCAAATGCTGTGAGTCCATTTTCCAGCTTATGGGAGCAAATAGTTGATTTTACCAGAAATTTCCAGACTTTCAGTCCAACCTGCAAGATTGGAAAGATAATCTTATATTGTTTTATGGGCCTTAAACAAATATTTAGTGTCAAATATCATCGAAATTATTTAAATAGTCCTCATCATTATAATAGTGAGAATGCTGGAGTCTATTTGGCAGTTTACCATAAAGGTTTTAAGTTTATGTGCTGCAGATACTTTGTACACTACTTAGGAGGGTGTGGTATAGGGTACCGACAGTCGGGATCCCGACAGTCATAAGCCCAACGTCGGGATCCCGACTGCCCGGACTCAGACAGCATGGTGAGCGCAACAAAGCCCCTTGCGGGCTTGCTGTGCCCGCAAGGGAGAATAGCCGTGGCCGTCGGCCAACCGTCTGTCGGAGTTTTGACTGTCGGGATCCCGACATCGGGTAAATGACAGTCGGGATCCTGATACTACAATACTACTAGCATTGTTCCTTATCACCACAGTAGTAGAGGGTTTTTCCATGACCAAAAGCAAATATACCATTCAGTCATTATGTTATTAAAATGAGGAACCCGAACTTGACTGTGAGGCCCATTACTATTGAATATTTGCTAATTGGCCCTAACACCTGTAAATATTAAGTATCCTCTAAATGTATCTAGAATGGGGCAAACGCAGAATTCTCTGATACCTGCTGCGATCCCACTCACAGTCGCATTCCACATAGGTTTCTGTGGGGATACGATGCTGCCCGCTGTACCAATATCAGGCAGCATTGCATCGGGTCCTGTAGCTACTGCCGATCTGAGATGGTGGTAGCAGGGCACTGCAGTCAGTGGGGGTCAACCGAGGGTCGAGTCAGCGATAACTGTGCATGTGCAGAACTCCTGGAGCCAGAAAAGCAGATCCCAAAGATGGGCTCCGAACGGAGCCCCTGCCTCTGTAAGGACATACATCCCACCGATAGGATCGCGGCGAGGCGCTGAGAAAGTGTGGAGTGCCGGGGGTCTGCGGGGCTATTGTTACCTGTTGCCGCCTGCCAGAACCTGCCACTGCCGCCTGCTAATGAAAAGTGACACACACAAAATGGCTGCCCCCATGCAGCAGACAGTTTTTGAGGATGCAAGAGGAAGCTAACTCTATTTCAAAGACCCAGGACATAGCTTTTCTGAACGCTGGGGAGTGTGGGCAAAAGGATAATATATTCTCCCACCATATAGTACCATACATTGAGCAAAACAAGGCACAGCGATGATGCCATAAAGTTTACCCCTTGTTTTATGAAAAATAAAAACACTTTAAAAGCTATAAAAGTAAAGACATGAGGAAATGACTGAAAACACAGTACATAGTGAACCTTGACTAACTTCTGTGCTCCAATGTATGTATTTTGGCTCAGACGCTAATAGGACAAGAGGAAATATATAATTTCCTCCTAGCCCGCCACATCCCTTTGCAAGAAGTACCCAAAGTTTTACTTATTTATTTGGTCTGAAAACACACAGTATAATTGAATAGCGTAGTAATGCGCATTATGGTACACCATATCCCTTAATATTTTCAACGCTATCATTGTTAGATGTTTCCCTGAACTGTGCTCCTTGCTATTTTCCAAGTGAAGTGTAACATTTCCAAGAATATACCAATGCTAACACTTAGTTCTCAAAGCGTTTTTCTTCTTGCTGAAGCAAAATAAAGATAGTGAAGTTACTATGTGAAAACGTCACACAGACAGAGGAAGCTTTATACATATTCCTGCAGGTTCTCATGTTGTTTTTGTAAGGTCTTTGTGAATAAGAAAAGTCAAAAATGTTGCATAGTAGTGGCAACAGGTACTGGTGATACGTACACATTCCAGTTCCTCCCAGAGCTTCTCCTTCTTCATGGGACTGGCCCTGTGTGCCCAAGTGAACTTGTTTTTCTGAAGATTCTTATAAAATGTGAATGAATGGTTTATTTTGTTAAAAAAAAGTTTTTTTATTGCTATTATGTATTTTTTGTATAGCGCCACCATACTGTATCCTACAGTGCTGAACAATTATAGAATTTTATTTAGCCACGTTAATAGGGCGTACACACGGTTCGATGTAGTCTATTTCTCTATTCTGTTTTGTTTATGGATGCGGTCATTTGGTCTACAGCATGATGGTTGACAGTCATTAGGTCAACACCATTAGGTCGACATGGGAAAAGGTCTACATGGGTCTAGGTCAACATGGTTCTAGTTCGACATGGCTCTAGGTCGAAAGGTCATTAGTTCGACAGGACGTTAGTTCAACAGTGTCTAGGTCGATAGTCGAAAGGTCAACATAGGGTTTTTCACTGTTTTTTGAGCCAAAATGTGCCGACAAGCTGTATTTCATGCCACACTAGGGCGCGGTGGGAGAATGAAATAGTGTGCCCAAAGCATCGCGACCGCAGCGAGCAATGAGAGGGGATGCGGTGCACTTTAAACTGTGTCCATGTTGACTGTCTTGACATTTGTGTCAAAAAACAGTGCAAAAATCTGTGTCGACCTTTTGACTGTCGACCTAGACACTGTCGAACTAACGACCTGTTGAACTAATTTACTGCCATATATATATTTCTCTGGTGGGGCCTAATTAATTTACTGCCGTATATATAATATCTCTCTGGTGGTGCATAATTAATTTACTGCCGAATATATAATATCTCTCTGGTGGTGCATAATTAATTTACTGACGTATATATAATATCTTTCTGGTGGTGCATAATTAATTTACTGCCGTATATAGAATATCTCTCTGGTGGGGCCTAATTAATTTACTGCCGTATATATAATATCTCTCTGGTGGGGCCTAATTAATTTACTGCCGTATATATAATACCTCATCTACTGCCGTACTTGCACTCCAGTGGTGCTGTCCTGTAATATATTGCATAACTCCACAAAAATAATGGAGATCCAAAATATGGAGAATCAAATAGGGAAAAATGAAGGGCCGCTTCCTCTTACTTCTGAATCTGCTGCAAATGCAAGTAGTAATGATGACATAGATGATGATATGCCACCAATGTCATCTGCCAAGGCCGATGTCCAGTGTCAAAGTACGGGGCATGTAAAATCCAAAAAGCCAAAGTTGAGTAAAAGGAGGACCAAAAAAAATAAATTCAAATCATTGGAGGAGAAAGGTAAAATTGGCAATGTGCCATTTACGACACGGAGTGGCAAGGAACGGTTAAGGCCCTGGCCTGTATTCATGACTGGTGGTTCAACTACACATGACCATGCAAGCCCTCATACTCCCCCTTTAGAAATTTGAAGAGATTTCAGCTGTCATCAAAAACACAGCAAACATCCTACTAAAGAAGACATGTTATCAGAAACCCCCAAGGAGAGTCCAAGGGTGTTGGTGGTTGTGATGCTTGACCTTCCCATTGCTGTATGGGAAGAGATGGCTCCTTCCACCATTTTAAGCTCTCCCTCTGCATATGCTGGAAGGATCACCCACAGTGCAGTTCCAGACTTAGATAATGAAGGTGTCAATGTTGTAGACCTAGAGGAGGATATTGATGTAGCTGGCGCTGAGGAGGAAGTTGACGAGGAGGATGCTGAGGTGGTTTGCTTAAATGAGGCACCAGGGGGGGGGGGGAGGAACAGTTGTTGTCCATGGGATGAAAAAGCCCATCGTCATGCCTGGCAGAGGACCAATAAATCCACCTCTACGGTCTGGAATTTTTGTATCCGAATTCGGACAACAAATGTATTGCCATATGTAGCTCCAATAGCAGGGGTAAGGATCTTGCCCACTTAGGGTCATCCTCCCTTATACGTCACCTGAAGACCCTTCATAATCAGTGTTTAGGTCAGGAACTGTGGCTAGCAGTCCAGGGACACCTAAATCCCTTGGTCCTCCTGTTGGAGCCAAGCTCCTGAAAAGGACACCACCAACCCCCTCCTCTTCAAATTCTTCCTTGATCTGGATCGGGGGGAGTCCTGCAGGCCATGTCACCAGCATGACTGACTCCTCTTCTATCCGAGATTCCCCCGGAGGATCCTGCAGTGCTATGCCTACTATTGCCACTGCTGCTGTTGCTGCCGCTGCAGTGCCACTCTTAGATGAGCCACGTGTTTGTGCCGCCCACTTGTGTGGCTTAGCATAGTTATCCAGCTACCTTGGTGCAACCTTTTGCCCTAAAATCAATATTGTGAGGTGTGAGGTATTCAGAATAGACTGGAAATGAGTGGAAATTAATGTTATTGAGGTTAATAATAGCGTAGGAGCAAAAAAAAAAAAACTTTCAGAACCCAAAACCCAAAATGTTTAGGGGGTGTTTTGGCAAAACCCATTAGAACCCAAAACCTGAAGGTAATCAGAACCCAACACCCAATACGCGAAAAGTGGCCGGTGCACATCCCTAGTTTTCATCTCAAATAAAATCTGTAAGCCTGTAAAAAAGTTGAATCCAGGTATTTTGCCAATGTTATACATATAACTCGGCCAATGCAATGGAGTCTGAACTGTTTGTGCATCCAAATGACATGGTGATGAAAATAAGATGCATTTTAAGGGGAAAAAGTGCAAAAATTACATGTATAGTACATGACCTATTTTGAAGAGATCAAAGTATATTTGATACCCCCCCCCCTCTCCCCCATATATCCCCCAAACAGCTGAAACTACATTAAAGCCCCAAATGATAGTAATGATCTCTAAACTTAAGCCTATGTCGAGCTAATTGGCACAACACTTTGGATACTGCTTTATCAAAAGAAATGTTAACTAGTACCTCCCTATAATTACAAAGTTCCCAATCTCATTATGTAATTATTAATGTTATGCTCTATTGCAACCGATTTGTCCTGTTCATTGAAATGACTCTTTACTTTTCTGAATACATATGCTATCATTAATACCTGTTAATTGTGTTACCTATGCTAGGTAACTACACTAAAATAATAAAATATACGAATCAAAAAAAAAAAAAAATAATAATAAGAAAATTTATAATTTGTTGCAAATGTGCTTATTGATTTTTAACATTGCCAAATACAACTCACCTAAAAAGTTAATTATTGACTTTATAGTGCTGTTTTTTATGACTCTTTCTGCCTCAGTTCCCATTACATCCTGGCATACAGCACAGCTACTGTCTTTGTACGCAGCGGAGCATACAAAGCTCACTTCTAGCTTTCTCAGATCCAATGGCTATGTCCAGTGTTGGCTCCAGAGGAGGGGCTGCAGCACGGTTCAAAATTCAAATGTGGAGCCACACCAACTGCCAACCATGTATGGCCTCCTCAATCCGGTCCCCCTCCTCTCTGCTGGCAGCCATGCAGTGCAGCACAGGGCTATAGAGTCAGAGCACCAGATGGCTCAGACTCTAATGCACATGTATAGATCTCTGGGAAAAATGGCTCAGCTGCCATTGTTAGGTTGATTTGTACAGCAATGCTGCTGTATTTGCAGGACTCGAAGGGTAAGTATGAAACAAATGGGTGAATTTTGTGCGGTGTGGACCCCCTGAACTCAGGGGCTTATATGCACATCACATGCTGCACCCATTATAAATACATAAGTGTACACCTCTTTTGTTTAACAGAAAGTTCCGGTTTTTCTATACTCTGGCTTAAAATCTATACAATTTCGTTTTTTAGCCCATCTGTTGTGCACTGACTAATATGTCTACTATGTCATAAAGCATCATAAGATAGGACATGATCCCCAAAGCTAGACAGGTAAAATATGGTTTATAGAGAACAAAAAAACCTCTCAGACTTTTCCTTTAGGGATAGACAAAATACATCAGTATGGGTCCAATAAATCTCTATTTTCAGGGCTGTGTCTCCTAATGTGTGCTGTATACCCCATGCAGATAATGTATGATTTTATTAACCCCTTCCCGACATTTGACGTACATTTACGTCATGGCCGGGAGGTACTTCCCGACACATGGCATAAATGTACGTCATGACTTTTAACTGTCACTGCGTCTAGAGACGCAGTGACAGTTAGGTGATGTCTGCTGTCCCTGACAGCAGACATCCCCCCTCGCCGCCCAGGGGGGGCAGGGGTGCCCCCCCCGGTCGGCGATCGCTGTGATTGGCTGTTCAAATCTGAACAGCCATTCACAGCGTTTCCTGTGTTACCGGCGGCTAAGCCGCTCGGTAACACAGGGATCGGTGGTGATCGGTGCTGTCAGGTACAGCACCGATCACCACCGATGTGCAGCCCACCCCTCGCACCCGCCGGGCACTCACCCGGCAGCAGCAGCGGCTCCCACGGCTCCCCCGGAGCGTCTGGAGCGCACGCAGCGCTGCCCTCCTCCCCCCTCCCCCCCGCAGCAGCAGCAGCAGCATCAAGCTGCTGAAAAAGTTGTAAAATAAAATATATGCACTGAAAATATATGTATATATATATATATATATATATATATATACACACACATATATATATATATATATATATGTGTGTGTATATATATGTATATATATAAATATATATATATATATATATACATATATACACATATATATATATATATATGTGTGTGTGTGTGTGTATATACCCCACCGATCGCCAGCCCCCCCCCCCCTCCCACCCGGCAGCCCCCCTCCCTCCCACCCACCCGGCTGCCGCAGCGCCAGCACCCCTCCCACCCCCCCGCCAGCCGCAGCGCCAGCCCCCCTCCCAAAGCTGGTGACTAAAATGGGGTCACTTGTGGGGGGGTTCCACTGTATTGGTGCTTCGGGGGTCTTGCTAATGCGACATAGCACCCACCATTCATTCCGCCACCAAAAATCACTCCTTCCCTTCTGAGTCCTGCCATGCACCCAACTGGTATTTTTTGGTCACACGTGAGGCATTGCCGTACTCGGGAGAAATTGGGGCACAGATTTTGGGGTGCTTTGTCTCCTTCATTCCTTGTGAAAATAAAAATTTTTGAGCCAGAACTGCATTTTTGTGTAAAAAATTACATTTTTTTACACAAAAATGCAGATCTGGCTCAAAATTTTTCATTTTCACAAGGAATGAAGGAGACAAAGCACCCCAAAATCTGTGCCCCAATTTCTCCCGAGTACGGCAATGCCTCATGTGTGACCAAAAAATACCAGTTGGGTGCATGGCAGGACTCAGAAGGGAAGGAGTGATTTTTGGATTTTGCAGCACAGATTCTGGTTGAATGACCCCCGAAACACCCATACAGTGGAACCCCCCCACAAGTGACCCCATTTTGCAAACTACACCCTTCAGGGAATTCATCAAGGGGTATAGTGTACATTTCAAACCCCCAGGGGTTTCACCAATTTTGATACAACTGAGCTGTGAAAATGAAAAATTTATTTTTTTCATTTTCACTGCCCAGTTGTACCACAATTGGTGAAACCCCTGGGGGTTTGAAATGTACACTATACCCCTAGATGAATTCCCTGAAGGGTGTAGTTTGCAAAATGGGGTCACTTGTGGGGGGGTACCTAACTTTTAGCATCTTATGGTGCCTAGAAACCTACATGGTTCCTAAAAAATAATCTCATAAAAAGGAGGCTCCAAAATCAAGTAGGTGCTCCTTCTATTATGAAGCCTGTGGTTTGGTCACCGTGCACACTAGGGCCACATATAGGATATTTATGAAAACCAAAGAATTGGGGGAATCAATTTTTAGTCACATTTCTCTAGTAAAATGTACTGTGTTCCTTAGAAAAATGTATTAAATTTGCAAATCTGCAAAAAAAATGAAATTTTGAAATTTCACCTACACTTTGTTTTAATTCCTGTGAAACACCTAAAGGGTTAACAAACTTCCAAAATGCTGTTTTGAATACTGTGAGGGGTGCAGTTTTTGAAATGGCATCATTTATGGGGGTGTCTCACATACAAGTCCCTCAAAGTCACATCAGAACTGAACTGGTCCCTAAAAAAATCAGTGTTTGAAATTTTCTTGAAAATTTGAGAATTTGCTATTCATATTTGAAGCCTCCTAGTGTCCAAAAAAATTAAAAGGAAGTTGAAATAATGATGGCAACATAAAGTAGACATATGGTCTATGTTAGTTATTAACTATTTTGAGTGGTATGATTATTTGTCTCACAAGCAGAAAATTTAACATTTTGCAAATCGCTAAATTTTCCATTTTTTCACGACATTTTGGTATTTTTCACAAAAAAACACAGACTGTATCGACCCAAATTTACCACTAATTTGAAGTACAATGTGTCACGAAAAAACAATCTCAAAATCACTGGGATAAGTAAAAGCAAAAAAAAGTTATCCCCACTTAAGTGAGACATGTCAGATTTGAAAAAAATGGCTCTGTCAGGAACGCAAAAACTAGCTCTGTCAGGAAGGGGTTAAACTAATTTCTGCCACAGAAGTTTATTATGTTTTCACTATTAATTGAAACGTCTAACAATAGATTAAGGGAATGTCGCTTATTTAAAATATAATCAAACACAACAAAAAGCAGTCAGCAAATAGCTAAACAAACCAGTTCTCTTTCCTTTACTCACATCATGAAATCCCAAAAGCAGGTACCATTTACTCTTCTCCCTTCTATTGAAAAAGTCTTCCTGTTCTCTAGGGAAGCTTAATGCACTGTTCCAAGATGGCCATCGAGATCACTACTAGGTATGTGCGAGACTGTGCGAGACTGAGTTATAGCATCACAAAGATACCAGAAGATGACAGAGAACTGCAATCCACAATTATTCCAGCTTCCCTGCACCACAACCCAGTGCCTACATACAGTCACATAGCTGGTGAGCTACAGTATGTGACATATCACTCTGCTGAAGCTCTGTTTTGTCACAAGTATATGTAACAGTGAGTACGGCTTTACCTGCTATCTATACATAAACCATACCTCCCAACTGTCACGATTTTAGAGGGACAGTCCCGATTTTCGGGTCCTGTCCCGCTGTCCCACCCGCGGCAGGCATTGTCCCGCTGCGGGGGGGTGGCAGTTGGGAGACCCCCAATCTTCGTATGAAAATGAGGTCGCGGCTAATTAGCATAAGCCGCGCCCTCATTTGCATACGCCCCGCCCCCTTTTCGATTTTTTTCCTGTAATAACCTAGAGGACAAACCTTGATATAGAGGTGCAAATGGGGCATGAGGGGGTCACCCAGACACAGAAACATATTATTCACTCTGGATACAATTGGGTAATCAGCGCTCAGTATGCGAGTTGTCAGAATATCGGCACTTGCATGCCGAAGGAGGGAATCCCCCATAGAGCAGGTAAGTATCCTACTCCCTCAAACCATACATTTTAGCAGCCTAAGCCTAACTTCCCCCCACAACCTGACCCTAACCTTCTCCACTCAATTCTAACCCTAACCCCTGCACCACACTGCCTAAACCTAATCACTCTGCCCTGCAGCCTTAACCTAACCTCTCCTTGTAGGTGCCCAACCCTAACCCCGCTCCCCGGAAGATAACCCTAACCTTCCCCAACCCCACAGCCTAAGCCTAATGTCCCCATACACGTTGCGATGTGCACTGTGCGTGTTGAACTAGATACGAGGTGATCTAGTTAAAAAAGTACCTGCAGCACATGCTTTTTGGACTGTACAATACTTTATCAAAAGTGATAAAATGGAGAGTGATAAACAGGCAGCCAATCAGCTCCTACCTGCCATGTCACAGTTTGTGTTTGAAAAATGTCAGGCAGGAGCTGATTGGTTGGTTGTTTATGACTCTCCATTTTTTCACTTTTGAAACTTAGTGCATCTTTCCCAGAGAGAGACTGTGGCTTGTTCCTTACTGCTGTCACCAACATACTGAGGGCACAAAGTAAAGATAATATTCCAATCTTCTATACCTCATTCTATAACCGTTCACAAAACGTTGTGCGAGTAATGTGAAATACTGTATATTTATTATTAATTTATTTATTCACACTTTCTTATATAGCGCAGCATATTCCGTTGCGCTTTACAATTGGAAACAACAGTGACTAAACAAACTGTATATCCTTATGTGTTCCCAGCTGTCACCCACTGCACCACACAGCTGAATGATTTGGCCATCCCCTTACCCACTATATTCACAGGACAAACTTCATGCACTCAAAATGACAAGTTTGCATGGAAACCTGCTCATCCCTAGCACAAAGCAAAATCATGAATCATATCTATTGTATTGACTCACAGTGTTTCCATCCATAAGTATCTATTGTCTGTATGAAAGCCAATGACTGTAGACATTTATGCTGTTTTCTCAGTCTGCACATTAATGGCTCGGCACTGTCCCCCTCTATACTGCCGGAGGGGATAATCATCACCCTGGTTGCAGTATCTGTCATTTGATTTGGTCACAGAATAACAGGGTATCTGATGTCCTTCCAAAACTAACTGTGTGCTAAATTCTGAGAAAAAACGTGCAGTAGATTTGGTATTAGCTTCAATTAAAGAGTGCCCATTGACAGCGTTCCAAACGATATTTACTCTGTCCTCGTTAAAGAAAAAAAACACAAGCAGCCATTGATTTAGCAATCCTGGCAGAGAGGTCTGTGCCATTTTCTATGTTTCTAGGATTTTAGTAAATGTCTCATGAAATCATTAAAATGTGTGATAAACACCAGTTGCTTTTTCATGAGTGCAACGTCTGAAGCTGTATTCCACCATTGACAATAATTCAGATGTTAAAGCAGCACTGTCTGCATCTAAGTATACCTGTGTACACGAACATGGGAATTATTTAGGGCCCTATTTATTAAATAGTGAAAAGCTCTACATCCAGTGGAAATGTGTATTCACAAGAAATAGATATTCTCCCTATCTATCAAAGTATAATGGCGCTATTCCAGGCAAGGAAAGCTTATTGAACATGACTAGCTGCGGTTCAAGCATAGCTGCAGTCCACTGTTATTTTCTTATATACTGTATATGTCCCTTTATATGTCCCTTATATGTCCTTCCCTGTCTTATATATCTCTTTCCCTGTCGTCTGTGAATACACGCTGTGCACATGCGCACAGCGTATTTTCTTGCAGCCAGAGGGACTGGGGGCATAGCCAGCAGCTCACCGAGTTGCTGGGCATGCCCCCACAGTGATGAAAATGGGGGTAGCCTTGTGGGTATAGGCCACGCCCCATTTTTGGTAGCCACACCCAAAAAAAATTGGTGCGCACCTGCGGCGCGCAAGCTTTCCCGCCTTCCCATCTTCAGATGTTGGGAGTTATGGAACCTGTTGTTATTTTATTTGAATCCCACCACTGTATATATATACCATATATATATGGTGTAGACCGGCAATTGGAACCATCTGGTAGTTTGCTGAAGAGGGACCTTCCACAATGGTTAATTATAGAATCGAGTTTCCAAATGAATGAGAAACATGAGGCGACACTCTCAAAAAGTGAAAAACTGTATTAAATCATCACCAAAAAAAAACGTGCATCATTGGTTGTCAACAGTTTCGGAGCCGAAGCTCCTTCCTCAGGACAGCTGATGGCATAACTGTAACAAAAGTGTAGTGCAGGAAACAAACAGATGCAAGTGAAAAGCACATTTAAATACTTAGAATCAGAATCACTTTATTGGCCATGTATACTCTTGTGTACTAGGATTTTTTTGTGGATACAGTGCCGCTTCAAGCATGGTACAAGAGAGATAACAGGACATACATACTTTGCATCAGTGGCGAATACAAATGACAATTCACATGTTATGATTTGCAAGGTTAGACAGAGCAGTTAGGTGTTTAGATTAGCAGTATCTTAGAGTACATTGTTCAATAGCTGAATAGCTGTCAGGAAGAAGCTTTTTGCAGTTCTTGATGACTTGGCAGGGATGGACCTGAAGCGTCTACTTGATGGGAGAATATCAAACAAGTTATGGCCAGGGTGGAGTTTGTCCACCACGATCTTCCCAGCTCGCTTCTTGACCCTACGTAAGTATTGTTTCCTTACAGGGGGGAGGTCCTTCCCAATAATCCTCTCTGCTGTAATCACCACTCTTTGCAGGCTTCGTTTGTCAGATTCATTGGCCCCTCCATACCAGATTGTAATAGAGGAGCATAGAACGGACTCCACAATAGCAGTGTAAAAGAGCTGCAGCAGCTCCTGCGGAATGTTGAATATTTTTCAGTTGCCTCAGAAAGAACAGCCACTGTTGGGCCTTTTTGACAATGGAAGTTATGTTGGGCTCCCATCTGAGGTTGTGAGAGATTTTTGTCCCAAAGAATTTGAAGGTCTCTACCCATGACACCGGGGTTTAGGTCCAAGTTGTTTCTGAGTCACCACTGTGAAAGTCTGTCTACTTCCTGTCTGTATGCAGACTCATCTGCCTCCTTGATTAGACTGATGATGGTGGTGTCATCAGCAAATTTTATGATTTTTACTGACTGGTCACTCAAGATGCAGTCGTTGTGTAGATGGAGAAGAGCAGGGGGGAAGGACACCTCCCTGGGGAGCACCAGGGCTGATCACACTTATGTGGTACCCAGGTAATGCTGGACTCGGGGCCAGACTTCCGACGGCGCGTGTGCCCACGTGACTTCTGACGTCTGTCAGTTGTCCGGGCAACCCGCTGGCGTCTGCTCCGGTGTCCAGACGGCAAGTGCAGTGGGACATTAAGGTGTGCGCATTGCTGAAAGTATACGAGCGCACACAAATAAGAAAAAGAGTGAAAAATGTGTCAATTAAAGTGACGTGTGCTTAAGTTAAAAAACATGGAAATACTTCTGATTACATATGGGAATATTACATAATACATACATCAAACAGCGGTCGTTGAATAAACAACAGCTGTATACATATATAAATCACATAGATACAAAGAATACTGGAAACCTGTGCGAGTTATCCGCAATATTATATAATCCCAACAATTACATCAAGATAGTGTAGGACTGCTAGTAATTCATTAATGGGACTATATTATATATAAGGAGCAGTTTAAAAAAAAGCGAAACAAGAGACTCAATATGTTTGGGCCATACTGGTACATAAAATTAGACAGACAACGTGACGGGGGTAAATTAATGTCATTGTACAAGAATATATTTAATGAAGTTTCTCAATTAAACCACGGAGAGCCACTGTGTCCAAAACATGTATCCAGTAGGTCTCCCTTTGGAGCAGCCTTTTTAGTCTATCACCTCCACAAATTGACATAGGAATGTGTTCAATTATCTGGAAGTGTAAGCTAGCCAAAGTATGTTGATTTGATTTGAAATGGCGGGTGACTGGTTGGTCAATATCTTTACCGGCTAGGCAATTTTTAATGGCTGAGCAATGCGCTGCAGCTCGTTCATGGAATGGTCTGCTGGTTTGACCAACGTAGTAGAGCCCGCATGGGCATTTGATGATATAAACTACAAATGGTGTGGTACAGGTGACAACTTGATTGATTTTATGTTTATGGCCAGATCTGGGATGTTTAAAGAATGTTCGTGGACTCCAAGGAGCACACAGAGACACACACAGAGACACACATAGTAGTGGAATTAATTCCTGACTCTGTGTACCTGTAAAAACTGGAATGTTGCTTTCGAAGCACTATCTGATGTAAGATTGACAGTCTATAGGAGATCTATTTGAGACCACTTTTGTGATAGAAGCTTTTTAATAGAGAATTTATCTCCTTGTGGCTAATGAAAGGTTGAAACCATATACAAATCTACCATTAGAGGGATACATTCGACACCATCAGATATCTAAAGAATATCTGAAACTCCCTAGCCTAAGAGAGGCACAAATACATTTAAGATTAAAAAAAACCCTGATGAAGTTCCTAACCGAAACAAAATGCGTTGGGTATTGATCATAATCATTGAAATTAAAAGGGAAATTATTCCAGAAAATCAGAAGCTACAAGCATCTTATTTCATTTTTATATTCTATTTTATTTTAATCGAATGGACATTACATATTGTACTTCATCTCAAAATCAGGTCTAGAATATGCAAAATTGATTTGATTATACATAGGCCCTTATTCTAGTTGAATAGGACGGATGAGTATTTCGGACAGGAACCGAGTGTTCTTAGCCCCACGTACCGTACGGATCGCTCACACCGGCTGAATGCGGTAAGACGCCGACCGAACAGACCGCGAGTGGATGTTTCATGTGACCACCACCTGCATCTGTGGGAACCTCCCCTATCCTCCAATGGTCGACGACCATCAAATGATGGACCAAGTGGTCAGGCAGCACCGAGTGCTCCAGACCACTCAGACATTTTTCTGTATGAAAGCAGGGATATGAGCGGGCAGCTGACATCCGGCTATGTCAGCTGTCCGACAACCACACGTGCGTTACGGCCGCATTACCATACGTACGCCCAGCATTTTCAATGGAACGCCTATGAAACGCGGGGTGTACGCATATGGTAATGAGCTTAAACAGCCCTTCACACCCCTCTCCACCCCCTGCTCTGATGGTTCCATACCATCATTTTCTGCACAGAACTCACACCGCGTTCGTACGTGTGAGGCGTTCGCACATGCGCAGATATGCCTCTGCACATGTGCAAACACCAACCATCAGCCGTCCCTCCGCACTCAGAGCCATCCGCCTCAATCAGAATAAGAGCCATTGTGCTATAACACAACAAACACTCTGTGCTGTGTATTGCTTAGTGACACCAAAATGCCGGCTCCTGGTGCACTGTGAACAACCAGCTGTGACATCATTGTTAGGAATTCCCATAGCTGGCATGTGGGCTGATCGGCAGGTCTACTTTTGGGGCCTACCTCTGCAGGAGAAGCCTGAGAAGGAGATGAAGATGCTGCATGTCTGATGGGCAGGTATAAGGCTGATGTCACCAAGCCCCACCCTCATTCTATCCGAACGCTGCCATTTATTTGGGGGCTCCATGGACCATGCGGGAGACTTGCCCACTTTCCTGGGGGGGCTGAGAGGGTCATCCGATTTTCAGAAGCCTCCCCGCAATTCCAGGATTGCAGGATTGTAGGCAAGTATGGTTTGATCAGTACTGGCTGTGCTGCAGGTCCAATAACTATACAGATGTAGCCACACTCATTCATGTATCATGCCATGGATTATACGACCAGTGTGCCCATGATTGTGACTTGCGCACATGTGTACCTCATTTTACTGTATGGGTCAGGGACGGATTATGGTCTGTGGGGGCCCTGGACAAAGAGGTCTGTGTCCCCCCATAGAGGCATTCTCCCCCCCCCCCCCCGCACTGAGGCATCCTCCTCCTGCCCCAATGGAGGCATCCCCCCTACTATCTGTCGGAGGCATCATCCCCCCCCCACCACCACCACCACTACCTGGGCAGCACAGGAAAGGGATCTGGGAAGCGGGGTCCGTGTAGCACTGGCGGGCAGGGGGTCCCTGCAGCATATGTGAAGTCAGCAGCGGGGTCCCTGCGGCCAATGAGAACTAGTAGTTCCCATCAGCCACAGGGACCCCGCTGCTGATCTCACATACACTGCAGGGACCCCCTGCCCGCCAGCCAGAGGCGTAACTAGATATCCGTAGGCCCCATAGCAAAAGTTTGTAAGGGCCCCCTGTTTAGCAACTGATGGTGATAAATGTATGCAAAACATTAGTTTGACAGCAAAGATGGGCCCCCTTCAGCTCTGGGCCCCATAGCAGCTGCACCCCCTGCACCTATGGTAGTTACGCCCCTGCCGCCAGCGATACCGACCCGACCCTGCGTTGCCAGGCCCCGATGCATGCCAGCCAACGCAGCAGTGGGGTGGAGGGTGTTGGGCTATAAAATGGAGAGTGATAACTTTCCAGTCAATCAACCCCTAACTGCCATATTACAGGCTGGGTTTGAAAAATGACAGGTAGGAGCGGATTTGCGGGTTATTTATTACTCTCCAATGTATCACTTTGTGAAGCTTAATACATCTTATCCTATGATAGGGAGTTAACATTTTTATTTTTTTATTTTTAGTTCTTAGTTACCTGGAAAAAAGGGGCATGACATGGCAACAGTGGCGTAACCAATCAGAGGTTTACTTTCACTTTATAAACTTCTTAGAGACAACTTGAATTTCTAGAGTTACCTGAGTAACAATATTTATTTTGAAATACACAAACCGTAGAGATTAAGTAAACTGAAGTAACTGAACGTGAAATAAGTATTGTCTTTCTAACTGTTGCTACAGTATGTCGCCCTGTGACTTTCCATAAGGACAAAACAAATGTTAAAAATAGAAAAATGTTCTTTTCTTATGTCTGTAAATAACATAAGATATTTACAGACAAAAAAATGTTGTATCACTGTTTCCCATGTAAAATGCAACGAAATTGTTTGCACTATATAAGAAACTGTTAATTAATAAATAACTGTTAAATCATTTCAAAATAATAACTACAATCCATCAACTAGTTAATTGACGCAGATCACGTACAGGAGGTTTTCTTAGCTCTGACATTATCTCTATGTGAAATATGTATGGGCCGAGCAGGCTCGGTCTTGTAGACTGACTCGGCAGCTGTGACAACAGCTGACGTAATATCTGGAGAAATTTCCATCCTCTAGTTTCAAGATAGAGCTTATCGCATTCTTGGAGGTGCCGGTGATGGAAGTCATGTGACTCAGCTTTGCTTAGGGGGGGGGGGCTTGTCTTCCCCAGCTTTCCCATTATAAGTCAGCATACAGTATGTGTGGGAGATATCAGGACTCACAAATACAGTACTGTATGCTCTGCAACTCTTTCTATATATGATTCAGGGGCGTAGGCTGCAAACATGCAGCTAAACTTTCCCAGGCAACATTTAAGGGCTGCTTGACATCTTAACGAGTTTCACCATTTGAAAGCTCTGCATGTTGTGAAAAATAATCAAAATAATAATCATAATAAAAATAATAACAATACATTTTGTAGTGTATTAAGAAGTATTTAAGCAATTTACTAGTATACTTTATTTCACTCCCTTTTATAATCTGTGATGTATCAAAAGTTTAACAAAGCAACAAATCAGCTGTTATCATTTATCTGATGTACAAAATAACAGAAGCATACCTCCCAAGTGTCCCGATATTCGCGGGACCTTCACGGTTTTTGGGGGGGGTCCCGCCCGGAGCCAACAGTGTCCCGCGGTGGGGGGGGGCAGTTGGGATTGCACCGTGCCTGGTTCTGCGCTGCGGTGAATAGACACTGCAAAGCCGCACTCTATTCCCGGAGACAGAGGGGCTGGAGGCATGGCCAACGGCTCACAGAACCACTGGCCATGTCCCCACAGCGTTGAAAATGGGGGTGTGGCCTCACTGGAGCCTCGTTAGTATAGGCCATGCCCCCTTGCTGCTAGGCCATGCCATTCAAAATGTCCGGCGCACACAAAGTCCTGCTACAGGGCTCTGGATACAAATAACAGTCTCAGTCAGCCAACTTGAACAATGAGGTCATATTATTGATAATTGGGAGGTCATTATAAAATAGATTAGTAAGTTACTGTAAATTATATACATACTAATGTAGGGGGGGGAATCTGTTTTACTTTTTAGGGTGAAAAAAAAAAACTAAAACACTTGGCATTTTGCACATCTCGGATATTGCTGCCATAGAGTGTAATACAATAAAGGTACTATTCTAGGTGTGTACGGAGTATGCCTTGCATAGATAGCCATTGTACTAATACAGCCTAATTTAAGAACAGTTGTTCTGCTATTTTCTGATTTTGATTGGGAAGTTTTTCTAAAAAGCAAAAGTGATTTGGGAATAACTCCAACAACTTATTGCGAGGGAAGTTCTAAATAGCCCTGCACTTCTACATATACATAGCTTGCCACAGGCCCTGCCAGCTGGGAATAAATAGCATTTATAACACGCTGCCAAAAGCTTAGTGAACTGCATGGTTACATTTGGCTGTTTTTAAGCTAAGAAAGACCTGCTTTCATTAGACCTAAAATGTGGGGTCCCAGTTGCTTCACATCCGCAGTATTCACAGGGCAGTAAATTGCGACTGCATGATAGAATCAGAAAACTGAATTTTAAATGCCGACCTGTGACATCAGCTAAACATCTTGAAAGTTCCTTATAAAAGAGTGATCTGTGCTGCAATGTTTAAATCATGGAGGTGTGAAATCAGCAGATGCATTATGGGTACGTGTGAAAAATAATGTATTATATATCAGAAAGAAGAACATGTGTTTTGATTCAAGGTGTTAATGAGCTAACCTTTCCCCTTCAAGAAACCTTTTTACCTAGAACTCTGGGTAAATGTTTGTAGTACAGAGCAGAAGCCATCACATTCATTTGCCAGTTTGTCGTCAAAATAAATAATATTGTGCCATAGAAATTGGACTGCTTGTAATATTATTGTGTATGATTGTCAATGTTTACATTCTCTGACATCATAGGAAGCGCCTTTATTTTTCCATCTTTCAAAATCAGATTGTGATTATAAGTGCCATACTGTAACTAGCCATTTTTGGTGCCCTGAGGAATTGGAAGAATTTTGGATAACGGATTATTCCATATTTCAGAATATTTTTATATTTCAATTAGAGATGTGCGGCGGCCACTTTTTCGGGTTTTGGTTTTGGATCTGGATCTCCCTTTGTGTTTTGGATCTGGATTGGTTTTGGCAAAACCACCCTTGTGGGTTTTGGTTTTGGATCTGGATTTTTATGAAAAAATGCAAAAAATTGCTAAAATAACAGAATTTGGGCCTGTTTTTGCCCCTAAAGTATTATTAACCCCAATAACATTAGTTTCCACTCATTTCTAGCCAATTTTGATCACTTCACAGCTTACAAAATTGTTTTCATTTACTGTAGTTGGGCCAAAAGGGTATACCGAGGTAGCTGGATGACTAAGCTAAGCGACAGCAGTGGGCATCACATACATGTGGACCTTACACTTCCAACCTGGCAGAGCGGCACTGCAGGGGCAGACAGGGTGGCAGTTTAATAAATTATCCCAAAAAAAGAGAAATGCTCCAAAGAGCAAAAAATACAAAGAGGTATCGGCCTTGTCATGACTGGTGGTAGCAGCTTCAGCACTTCTATCAGGTTGCTGATCTCCCACTATTTCCTCCTCCTTCATCCTCCAAAAATGTGTTTTTATTTTATTTATTACTTTTATTTATTTTCCTTACTTTACACTGGACACAGCCTGTCACACTGGACACAGCCCCTTGGACACTGGACACTGTCCCTGGACACAGCCCCTGGACACTGCCCCTGGACACTGGACACAGCCCGTCACCCTGGACACAGCCCCTGGACAATGGACACAGCCTCTGGACACAGCTCCTGTCACACTGGACACAGGACCTGTCACACTGGACACAACCCCTGTACACAGCCCCTGTACACTGGACACTGCCCCTGGACACTGGACACAGCTCCTGTACACAGCTCCTGTACACTGGACACAACCCCTGTACAGTAGACACAGCCCCTGTACACAGCCCCTGTACACTGGACACAGCCCCTGTCACACTGGACACAGGCCCTGTCACACTGGACACAACCCAGTACACAGCCCCTGTTCACTGCCCCTGGACACAGCCCCTGTACACTGGACACAGCCCCTGTACACTGGACACAACCCCTGTACACAGCCCCTGTACACTGGACACAACCCCTTTACACTGGACACAGCCCCTGTACACTGGACACAGCCCCTGTACACTGGACACAAACAGGGGTGGATTGGGGATTAAAACCAGCCCGGGAAATATCTTGAAGCAGCAATAATTGGGGGTGGGGGTCTCCCCACAATGTATATGCATACTTCCCAATATCGGGTGTATTTAAAAAAGGGACCTATTGCCCGCCAAAGGCGTGCCCGTTTTTGGGGGCGTGGTCTATTTAAGCAAGGTCACACCCCATTCTGGTACGCCTAGGGGGCATCCAATGTCGATGACAATGTTCATGTCGACTGTGCCGACATTCGGGTAAAAAAAGGGCAAAAAAACCATGTCGACCTTCCGACCTGTCGACCTAACCCATGTCGACCAAACGCTGTTTCAACCTAAACCCATGTCGACATTGTCCCATGTCGACCTTGCCACCTGTCGACCTTCACCTATGTCAACCTAGACACTTGTCGACCTTCCCAACTGTCGACCCAACGGTGTCGATCTAAACTGTCGACCTAAGTGTGGTCGACAATACAATCCACACCCGATAAATCAAAGCAAGGGGTTCTATGCACCTAGATTGTAGAGTATGCTTATATTAAAAATGTGAGGAGATATTTGGAGGTAATTAAATTGGAAATTAACTGTAGTCTGGGATTTCCGGGTAGATTCTTCTTTGTGGGGGAGAATTGCTATCAGCAAACCATGGGGATGATTCTGGTTCACCTGCAAAAGCTAAATCTCTCTCTAATGGACAAAACCATGTGCACTGCAGGTGGGGCAGATGTAACATGGGCAGAGAGAGTTAGATTTGGGTGCGTTATTTTGTTTCTGTGCAGGATAAATACTGGCTGCTTTATTTTTACACTGCAATATAGATGTCAGATTGAAGTACAAACCCAACCCAAATCTAACTCTCTGTGCACATGAGATGTCAGACTCATTTTGCATTTGAAGAGTTAAAGATGCACTCCATGACATTTCCCTAATTCCTATGGATATGAACAGTAGTGGTGGAATGGAGAGCGCAATTGATTAAGAGGGTGTTGCCCATTATAACATAAAAGGGGGTACACCGTCCCCCAGTGGACAAACATATGATATAATGAATAGTGTGGCGCAACCTTCTTAAAAGATGTTCACACTGGTATTTGTGAAAAAGACAACATTTATATGAACATAAAAATGCATGCAAAAAAGCAGAAAAAGGTACTTGGTGAATACAAACACTACTTGGATGATGTGCTCTGATCCTGGGTATAATCAATGATAAACATCAAGGTATCTCACCATGTAGACGTACTGCGGTGGGCTATGCCTGGTGGACAAGTCACCACCGCAGTCGGCTTAGGTAGGTGAAGTCACAGGCAGAGAAGTGCAAGTGCATCCAAGTAAAGTGCGTCCAGTAAAAGTGTTCTAGTGCCAAGGTGCAGAATTTTCAGTAGTCCAGAGGCATAGATGTAGCAGCAACGCATTTCGGAGACCTCAATGTCTCTTTTTTCAAGCTGGGTTTTAAATGAAATGGTCCCTGTTCTCCTTTCGTACCAATTTCCTGGGTAGAGGATCAATCATGTTACTGCTATTTTTGAGGTCCGGAAGTGCCGTGCGGTCTACCCGGCACTACTGGTTGCGTTCCACCACCCGATCGCGCACTTCCGCTTCCGGTTTTGTTAATTTCGGCGACAATTTAATTTCTTCATTATTCTTCCTCTCCAACAATAACCAATAAGGCACAGATGAGGGCAAACCATTTATCCGTATTTCTGGATGTGTTTATGCGGAATGACTGCTCCTCTAAATACCTTTCGGTGCCATACTTAGTATTCCGGAATTGTCCATCCCTGTTTCCCGGGAGCGCCACCCCAAATAACAATCCATATTCATCAGATGGGACAATGGGCCTTATTCTGGTTGGTGCGGCCGGGCCGTACGCGTACGTTCCGGGGTTTTCCATGATCTGCGCATGCGTACATTCGCTAATGCGCAGGCGCGAACACTCCACAACGCTTACGGACGGGTCTCTCCGTGCGAAAAAACCTGTACGCGAGTGTACGGGCATTGGGGGCGGCATAGGGGCGTGTTGAGGGGAGCGGCCGAAATAATGAGGGAAAATGGGCGTAAATATGGGCGTACACGGGGGTGTGCACCAAAAATGAGCGGTGCTCCTACCGCACGATCGCCTAAAGCACCGTTCATTTCGGACACAAAACAGGCGGCCGCCAACCGCCAGCTCAGACCACCCCTACAGATACCGCATGCCTGCGTGCGCCTGGGTTTGCTAATTTACGCTGATTACTACACAAACACATACACCTGAATGTAATAAGCAATGCTGCAGTCTATTAAGTCAAAACCATGATTTCACTACCTGCAAGCCACACACAGCACTCAAACACATTGGAAGCTTATCTTTCTATACTTCTCTACATTTAAAGGTTTGTTTAATTTAAGGTAAGAATCTTTTTAAGACCTGCTTATATATGCTAAGGTAGGTATTTGTTAAACAGTTAGACACATTCACTACGTGCTTTCATAGACTTTACACAGTAGCACACTCAATCTACACAAGTCGACATGTGTCAACGTGTTCACTCTAATACAAACATAGGTTTTGTATTTATGATACAATAACATAAACCACATCTAACACCTACAAAGGATGTTTCAGCAATGTTTTAAGCCCATGCCCACTATTTTGCACACAATCTTCAATTGAGTTAATAGAAAACAATAATTGAATAACAATTAGAATAATTAATTAATTGTCAGAAGTGTAGTTGAAAGGCAAGATTTGCAGGTCCATATATGTGAAGGGTATGCCAGCGTGCACGGACGTACGCTCACTCTCACGAGCAGTGACATAAGCTGAGTTTTCTATTGAAAACAATAGGGACCCGTCCGTACAAGCTGGCGTACGCTCAGATAGCCGCAAGAAGTCGGCGGGAAGACGGACGAGAGACGTCCGTAAACGGTGGCGTACGCTCTGTTGTACGCCAGTTGTCGGAGTCTAAGGGCTGGTCCGTCCGTGTACGTTGGCGTACGCTCAATTGTACGCCACTCCCCTTCGACGTTGTTCCTGCCCGTACGTATGCGGCTGATTTGTGGGTGGACTTAACCCCAACGGCCGCGTACGGATAGCGTACGTTAATAGTGAACGTACGCACGTTTGGCCGCTACGATCAGAATAACCTCCAATATCAGGAATACATGTGAAGAGAGAAGAATATATAATAAATACAAATGTAATAATGATAAATAATGTAATAATGATAAAAGCATCTACTGTACATCATGAGCTTTTTAAGGTAATCTTGTAAAAACCATTTGAGCTCAAAATCAGAGTTAGGACCATTGGGAACAAGTGTGTTTAACATAAAAATCCATTTAATTTCATTCTGGGCCAGTTTGGTTTTTAGATCTCTATTCTTCCAAGTCAGGGGCGGATTAGGGATTAAAACCAGCCCGGGAAATATCTTGAAGCACCCCTAATTTGGGGGGGGGGGGGGGTCATATGATGTCGTAATAATGGCACTGAGGGTTTAAAAGCAGAGCTCAGCCAGATAAGAAAGAAAATGCAAATGCAAATGAAGTACAGAGACCAATAACAGTAACATGGGGGACATTGAGGTTCTTAGCACATTAATGTGAGCCCACCTACCACGTCAAGGTGACCTCATCAGGTGGGGGGGAGGGGAGGGTATTTTTTGTAATATTTTTTATTATTTTCATTTTTTTTTTTTTTTTTTTTTTTCCTTTTTTTTTTTTTTTTTTTTTTTCAAATTTTTTTTTTTTTTTTTGGAGGAGGAGGAGGAGGGGGAGACTATTGTAGGCTATTCTATGCTGTGCTTAGCTAAGCAATACTAAGACAATAGTCTTAGCATAGCATAACTAAGCATAGCATAGAATAGCATAGCATAGATAGATTTAGCTAAAATTATGTTAAAACTATGCTAATCTATGCTGTGCTTAGCTATGCTATACTAAGAACATGGTCTTAGCATAGCATAACTGAGCATAGCATAGATTAGCACAGTCTTAGCATAATCTTAGCTAAGAATATCTTTGATATTCTATGCTGTGCTTAGCTAAGCTATACTAAGACCATAGTCTTAGCATAGCATAACAAAGCATAGCATAGATAGACTTAGCTAAAATTATGTTAAAACTATGCTAATCTATGCTGTGCTTAGCTATGCTATACTAAGAACATGGTCTTAGCATAGCATAACTGAGCATAGCATAGATTAGCACAGTCTTAGCATAATCTTAGCTAAGAATATCTCTGATATCCTATGCTGTGCTTAGCTAAGCTGTACTAAGAACATGTTCTTAGCACAGCATAGCTAAGCACAACATAGAATATCATAGTAGTCTCACCAAGTTGGTTGGGGGAGGGAGGGGGAGGGAGGGGGGGGGGTTAATCTGAGTCAGTTGTCTTCCTACAGCACCATGCACGTCTCATCGTTTTGGAGACCCTTGACCTGAGCGAGCGAGGTTTTATCTGCTCGGCTGGGGAAGCAGGTGTGCATGCGGCAGCATCAGTTTTCATCTCTTCCAGCATGGGCAGGACCATGACTGATGGCTTGGGCAGGAGCATGTCTGATGGCTTGGGCAGGAGCATGTCTGATGGCTTGGGCAGGACCATGTCTGATGGCTTGGGCAGGACCTCATCTGATGGCTTGGGCAGGACCATGTATCCCTTCTTGGCAGTATGCGGGAATCCCGCCTCCAGCTTGACCGGGACTGCCATCTTCAGCTTGACCGGGACTGCCGGCTTCACCGGGACTGCCGGCTTCGGCATCACCGGGACTGCCGGCTTCGTCATTGCCCGGACTGCTGTCTTCGGCATCGTTGGGACTGCCGGCTTGGCCCTGCCCTGGGTCACTGGCTTGGCCTTGGCGACTGCCATCTTCAGCTTGACCGGGACTGCCGGCTTCACCGGGACTGCCGGCTTCGGCATCACCGGGACTGCCGGCTTCGTCATTGCCCGGACTGCTGTCTTCGGCATCGTTGGGACTGCCGGCTTGGCCCTGCCCTGGGTCACTGGCTTGGCCCTGGCGACTGCCATCTTCAGCTTGACCGGGACTGCCGGCTTCACCGGGACTGCCGGCTTCGGCATCACCGGGACTGCCGGCTTCGTCATTGCCCGGACTGCTGTCTCCGGCATCGTTGGGACTGCTGGCTTGGCCCTGCCCTGGGTCACTGGCTTGGCCCTGGCCTGGGTCACTGGGACTGCTGGCTTGGCAATGCCCTGGGTCACTGGCTTGGCCCTGGCCTGGGTCACTGGCTTGATCTTGGCTGGGGTTAGATCTGAAAATACAGAGGCCGGCCCATGTTTGGGTACCACAGGCCGAAACTGAGGCCGGTGTGGTTTTGCTGACAGTTCAGCAGGCATGACAACTGACTCTTCTGCTTTCAGCTCTCTAAGGTGTGACTTGTCTTGTCAAGAGGCTGCAGCAGAATGAGGACAGTAACTCTGGGCACTCATATTTATAGGCTCGCCTTTGCAGAATTCTAAAATAGAATGTTGGCAGCAGCAGAATTCTAAAATAGAATGTTGGCAGCAGCAGAATTCTAAAATAGAATGTTGGCAGCAGCAGAATTCTAAAATAGAATGTTGAAAACACAGTATTGATCCTTGCACTTACCGTGTATACTCGAGTATAAGTCGACCCGAATATAAGCAGAGGCACCTAATTTTTACGACAAAAAACTAGGAAAACTTATTGACTCAAGTGGGACCCTCACTCGAGTATAAGCCGAGGTGGGCTTTTTCAGCATAAAAACTTCTGGAAAAGTAGGCTTATACTCGAGTATATATGGTACTTGTAACTATATTATCTTGCTGGGTGCCTCCAAATGTATGCAGTCACTCCTGCTACACTCATGTATATCATGCATTTGTTATAGAAAGTAATGTCACATGAAGCCTGTTTCAACGCCTTTATTGGTGCTGTATTGAAGGGGATACGGTCGTATTGTCGACCACACTTAGGTCGACAGCCATTAGGTCGACACCATTGGGTCAACAGGTGTCTAGGTCGACATAGGTGAAGGTAGACAGGTGGCAAGGTCGACAAGGGACAAGGTCGACATGGGTTTAGGTCGACATAATGTTAGGTCGACATGGGTTAGGTCGGAAGGTCGACATGTTTTTTTTACTGTTTTTTTTTTTAGCTGACATGTGCCGACAGGCAGTATTTCATGCCCTACCATCTATTAGGGCGTGGTGGGAGAATAAAATAGTGTGCCCAATGCAAAGTGAGCCAAGTGAGCGATGCGAGGGGCTGCGGTTTACATCCAACTGTGTCCATGTCGACTGTGCTGACATTTGGGTAAAAAAACTGCAAAAAAAACATGTCGACCTTCCGGCCTGTCGACCTAACCCATGTCGACCTAACCCATGCCGACCAAACGCTGTTTTGACCTAAACCCATGTCGACATTGTCCCATGTCGACCTTGCCACCTGGCGACATTCACCTATGTCAACCTAGACACTTGTCGACCTTCCCAACTGTCGACCCAACGGTGTCGATCTAAACTGTCGACCTAAGTGTGGTCGACAATACAATCCACACCCGATAAATCAAAGCAAGGGGTTCTATGCACCTAGATTGTAGAGTATGCTTATATTAAAAATGTGAGGAGATATTTGGAGGTAATTAAATTGGAAATTAACTGTAGTCTGGGATTTCCGGGTAGATTCTTCTTTGTGGGGGAGAATTGCTATCAGCAAACCATGGGGATGATTCTGGTTCACCTGCAAAAGCTAAATCTCTCTCTAATGGACAAAACCATGTGCACTGCAGGTGGGGCAGATGTAACATGGGCAGAGAGAGTTAGATTTGGGTGCGTTATTTTGTTTCTGTGCAGGATAAATACTGGCTGCTTTATTTTTACACTGCAATTAGATGTCAGATTGAAGTACAAACCCAACCCAAATCTAACTCTCTGTGCACATGAGATGTCAGACTCATTTTGCATTTGGAGAGTTAAAGATGCACTCCATGACATTTCCCTAATTCCTATGGATATGAACAGTAGTGGTGGAATGGAGAGTGCAATTGATTAAGAGGGTGCTGCCCATTATAACATAAAAAGGGGTACACCGTCCCCCAGTGGACAAACATATGATATAATGAATAGTGTGGCGCAACCTTCTTAAAAGATGTTCACACTGGTATTTGTGAAAAGACAACATTTATATGAACATAAAAATGCATGCAAAAAAGCAGCAAAAGGTACTTGGTGAATACAAACACTACTTGGATGATGTGCTCTGATCCTGGATATAATCAATGATAAACATCAAGGTATCTCACCATGTAGACGTACTGCGGTGGGCTATGCCTGGTGGACAAGTCACCACCGCAGTCGGCTTAGGTAGGTGAAGTCACAGGCAGAGAAGTGCAAGTGCATCCAAGTAAAGTGCGTCCAGTAAAAGTGTTCTAGTGCCAAGGTGCAGAATTTTCAGTAGTCCAGAGGCATAGATGTAGCAGCAACGCATTTCGGAGACCTCAATGTCTCCTTTTTAAGCTGGGTTTGAAATGAAATGGTCCCTGTTCTCCTTTCGTACCGATTTCCTGGGTAGTGAACCAATCATGTTACCGCTATTTTTGAGGTCCGGAAGTGCCGTGCGGTCTACCCGGCACTTCCGGTTGCGTTCCACCTCACGATCGCGCATTCTGCTTCCGGTTTTGTTAATTTCGGCGACAATTTAATTTCTTCATTATTCTTCCTCTCCAACAATAACCAGTAAGGCACAGATGAGGGCAAACCATTTATCCGTATTTCTGGAGGTGTTTATGCGGAATGACTGCTCCTCTAAATACCTTTCTGTGCCATACTTAGTATTCCGGAATTGTCCATCCCTGTTTCCCGGGAGCGCCACCCCCAATAACACTCCATATTCATCAGATGGGACAATATCAGGAATACACGCGAAGAGAGAAGAATATATAATAAATACAAATGAATTAAAAAATACAGTAAAAAAGTGTAATAATGATAAAAGCATCTACTGTACATCATGAGCTTTTTAAGGTAATCTTGTAAAAACCATTTGAGCTCAAAATCAGAGTTATGACCATTGGGAACAAGTGTGTTTAACATAAAAATCCATTTCATTTTATTCTGGGCAGGGCCGGATTTAGGGGTCAGGCCGCCCGTAGGCACAATATTTTTGGCCACCCCATATGGAGTACAGACTGACAGATGGACAGGGGGAGTCAAAGACAGACAGATGGGGTTAGAACACCATAGTTAGAAAGAGGGAGGATATATGGACGGGTGTGGGCATAGCCAGATGGGGCAGAACACCATATATAGAATAACAGATGGGCGGTGGGCATAGACAGGGGTGGGGGCATACACAGATAGGGCAAAACAGCATAGATAGAAAGATACATGGGTGGCTGGCATAGACGGATGGGCGGGGAGCATAGACAGATGGGGTAGAGCACTGTAGATAGAAAGATGGATGGGTGGCGGGCATAGACAGATGGACAGGGGGCATAGAGAGATGGGGCACAGCATCATAGGTGGGCATAGATGGATGGGTGGGGGTTATAGACAGATGGGGGCAGAGCACTGTAGATAGAAAGATGGATGGGTGGTGGGAATAGACCACAGGTTCTCAAACTCGGTCCTCAGGACCCCACACAGTGCATGTTTGCAGGTCTCCTCACAGAATCATAAGTGAAATAATTAGCTCCACCTGTGGATCTTTTAAAATGTGTCAGTGAGTAATGAGTGCACCTGGGCACCTGCTCGGTGACCTGAAAAACGTGAACTGTGTGGGGCCCTAAGGACAGTGTTTGAGAACCCCTGGCATAGACAGATGAGTACCATAGACAGAAAAATAGATGGGTGTGTGTGTGTGTGTGGTGGTGGTGGGTCAGACACATGGATGGGAGGCATAGACAGATGGGGCAGAGCACCATAGATTAAAAAAAATGGTTTTTGGGCACAGATAGATGAACAGGGGGCATAGATGTAGGGCATAAACATAGCGTAGGATGGGTGCAAAGCTAGACAGAGAGGACAGTCTGACAAACAGACTGAAGGATGCTCACCATCAAACGGACTGCTTCAGCTGGCTACATCTTTCCCCATGCTGTGGCTCCAGTCAGCGGCTCTTCCTGTGCCTGCAGAGCAGCGGCAGCAGTGGATCCTCTTCTCCCCCTCCTCATGGTGCAGCTCATGTCAGCGGCGGCTTCTGTCAGTGGCAGCGGCAGGCCCTCGTTCTCTCTGCCTACCCCCCATGGTGCGGCTCCTCATCCTTTCCTCTGTCCTCCCCCCTGCTTTGATACAGCTCCTGGTGTTAGCGGCTGCCGCAGCAGCTCCTCACCCTTTTCTCTGACCTCACCCCCCGTCTCCGGCATCAGTGGCAGCAGCGGGCCCATCCTCTCTGCCTACCCCCCCATAGTGCTGCTCCAGGCGTCTCCTCGACCTTCCTCCGACTTCACCCCTGCTATGGTGCATCTCCGGCATCAGCGGCAGCATTAAAGGCTGCTCCGCCTCCCACCTTCCCAGATAACGGCAGTGACTTTCTCCTCCTGTGTGCCCTCCCGGGTACTAAAACGCGGGCCCCAAACCCGCACGGCACTAATTACGCTACTCACACCACTCTGTGACGGACAGGCAGCCTGACTGCCTGCCGCCCATAAGATGTGCCGCCCCTAGGCCCGTGTCTAGTGTGAGAGTCAGAGTATTAAGACATATCCTGATGTTTGACTCCCAGTATAATAACCAGTATTCAAATCCAGTACATATGATGATTCTCCTTGCCTGCTCCCTTGGTACTGCCTCTGGTGATCTCCTGGTTCTGACTTGGCTTCCTTCTGACTCATTTCTGCATGTTCCCAGCTGCTGGATTGCCTGTCAGGTTCTAAACCCATTTCTGTCACTTCATTATGCCTCACTGTGATCAGTCACACTGTCTGCCTCTAGTTCCTCCTGAATCTACCAGACCCATAACAACAAAAGAGCCTGGTCAGCGTTTTGTCCATATGCTTGTAAATCATAGGACACATGTGACATGTGAGTTCACTGCTGTGCTCTTTTATTCCATCCAACTCCAGACACACTGACTCAAGACCACCCACTTCCCAGTATTCCCCTGGTCCTAGGGACCATCACCGAAGATTCAGGCTTATGGTGTGTACACACGTTAGATGTGCCTTAAGATCCTATCCACGATCTGATCAGATAGGATCGTGGATAGGATCTTAAGGCACATCCAATTTGCATCCTATCTTGACTATATAGTGCAGATCTGTCCTATATAGACAAGGCAGCCAAGACTTTCTGGCTTCCGATACGTGAACGCGCATCGAGATCGGACCGGGATCGCAAGGGTTAAAACCCTTGCGATCTGCATCCGATGTTGATCCGATGCCGATCCGATGTTGACTATATCGTCAACATCGGAAAGGAAATCGGACCGTGTGTACACAGCATTACACATATTAGTAAGGGAGTGTTTACAAATATTACGCATTCAAATACACTAACATCATAGTCAGTGAGACACATTTGTATGGGGTGCAATAAAGCCTACACCCCCTTGTGGGGTAGCATGGTGAAAATTAGTTTTCTCGCCTCTGTATTGGGTCAATGCCCATTCAGCAAGTATGGTCACCATCCAACCCATCTCTGCAAGATTTGAGACACATTGTGAACACAGAGAGTGTAGAAGTAGGTGGTAGACATCTGAAGAAGAATGTAAAGTTCTGTATAGTCAGCATAAAGATGGCAGCGAGAACCAATTAAACTGATAAACTTGCAGAGGGAAGACACGCTAAGAACAGAAGGTCAAGAACACATTCTTGGGGGATCTCAAACAGGCACATGAAGCAGAGAGTACATGGAGGTGGAGGTTGGTGTAGATACAGAGAAGGAGCTGTTGGAGAAGTACTGTAGGAGGTCACACCTTGGGTTGGTGTGGCTGTGTTCCTTTGTGATGGCATACCGTAACATTTATTTAGAACTGTTTAATTTCCACTAATATTATACTTTCTAGCATTTTCCACTTATTTAACACCTTTTAGCCCCTAGCTTTTGTTTCTTTCTTATTGACTCACTAACGCTAGTTTTTCACTAGTATGTTGCCCTGAGGTGGTCCAGCGCCCCAGATTCAGACTGACGCTGACCATACATTAGACCAACTTTCATCTAACCATTTAATTAGTTGGTTGGTTGAACTGAAAAGCTGGCAATGTATGGGAGCAATTTGCTCACAAACCCAGGAATATGGACAAACACATTCAGTCAAATTGTTTAAATCAAACAAATTAAATTACAGTACCTTGTCTGACAGTGTTTCTCCATTTCCATATTTTAGGGGTAAATTACTGAGTTATAAATTGCATTTGATCCCATCCAGTACCAGATTTTTATTCCATTCAACCAAATATTTGGATGAAAGTTGGTCTAGTGTATGGCCAGCATTAGTATTAGAGACCCACCAGAGAAACAAGGTCATCTAGCTGCTGGTGTGTGGGCTAATATTTCTTGGCCAATAAATATACCAACTCAATAGACTATAGGTTGAAATTTATGGACTGTCTTTTTGTAACCTCATCAACTATGAGAACATGGTGGTAAACAGTGTCTAATACAACTTTAAGGTGACGTTATATAAGAATAAAGAACTGGGATTTTAATTTGGATTTGAGGAGATCATTGGTGACCTTTTTGAGGGCAGTTATGGTTTATTCCAGAGCCAGATGGAAGAAAGTCTAGGAGGTAGTGGGAGGAGAGGAAGGACTTGAGACAATCATATGCTTTCCTCTAACAGAGCTTGGAGGCACAGGGGGGAAAAAGAGATGGTCTGGTATTTATCTATGGAGGATAGGTCAACAGAAGGTTTCTTAAGATTGGGAGACACCAGGACATGCTCAAAAAGTTATTGGATTTAAATAATAAAGCTGCCACCCAGCTAAAACATACGCTGATATTTTGAAGCCATGGATGTAGCTTTACATGAAGGCACAACCGCAGATTTCACAACACCCATTTAGAGCTATTTTTATGATTTCTTATACATTGAAGACACTGCCTGTGGGGGAACTGTGTTCTAACCTGTCCAGGATGATAAGTACTTGTAAGAGCCATTAAGCTAATAGTTGTATATTTTCGATGACGTCTGATTTTAAAACACATGTAAATGTCATACACTTTTACCCCCAGGGGTCCAATGTCTCCATGTTGTCGACCACTGCAGAAAAATTCTTCATATTTTTGTTCCTCACCAATAATATACTGAGACAAAACAAACTATGTTCTAGCAGTAAAATATAAGAGCTTTTGGGAATGTGGAGGAATGCAGTATTGTACTACTTTGTAGCGGGTACATATAATAAGGTAAATACAATGTGCAGATGTTATAGGTGAAATGAATAATGTCCAAATGACTCTTTGGACAGTTTCAGCTTCAGCGGCATCCACGGTTTTATTGTAGCGAGCTATGTAAGGGATGCAGTACACCTATTGGGGTCCATGTGCTGAAATCTACAAATTGACAACAAAAATAAATGTGAAAAACACATGGCGTCTTTTTGCTAGTGTGGACTTTTTTCCCCATGTCGACCTTGTGCATATAGATCTTGTGGAGTCGAACTAGAGACTGTCAACCCTATGATCCACACCTGTATGATTTATTTATTACTAGTTTCATATACAGCGCAGTACAGAGTATAGTTAAACATTCACATCAGTCCCTGCCCCAGTGGAGCTTACAATCTATATTCCCTACCACTGCTGTGAGGCATTGTACCAGGTGAACTAAACTAGTTTAAGGGAGTTTATTGCCAGCAGGGGTAAAGAGAAGCCTACAGGCAGGAAGCTTTTGTGCTTACATATTTACTGCTGGTACCCACTATTGGGGGACTATACACCTCTAAATGCATCTGCTCCTAGTGCCTAATCCTAACACTCACCTCTGGTAGTTTATCCCCGCTGCTGAACCAGGTAGAATGTTGGCATTTCCCATAACTGTCCAGACTGTGATGTTGATATTAATGTCGCCATTATGACTATAGTGTACCCCATCTTAAACTCCACCACTCACTGGCCCTTATTCTGGTTGGTGCGGCCGGAGCCGCACACGGTGCTCCGGCCGCACAAACCAATCCCCGCCCACGAGACGGATCGCCACGGCCGTCCGTACACGGACGGCTGGCGATCCGCATAAAAAAGGTGGGGCGTACGCCTCCACCATGGTGGGAGCTGCCCCCTGCATTCGATGGTCGTCGACCATCAAAGGCAGGGCCACACGCCACAGCAGCTCCCGCAAGCTGAGACCACACGGACAATCGTCCGTGTGATAGCTTGTATGGGGGCTGAGAGCTGACATCCGCCGACGTCAGCTTTCCGCCCCCATCAGTGGCGTCATGCCCTGATTAGCATGCATACGCCCCGCGTTTGCATGGGAACGCCCATGAAACGCGGGGCGTATACATAGGGAAATGAGGGTATGAAGCCCCTCACGCCCCTATACGCCCCCTTTGCGGCGGACGAAATACGTCTGCGGCGAATGGGGCTGCACATGCGCAGATTGACCTCTGCGCATGTGCAGACTAAAAACATCGGCGGTACGGCCGCACGCGGGCCGTACCGTCCGATTTAGAATAAGGGCCACTATTTTGTTCTGTTATTTGGAGCTTTGGTTTGGATAATGAATGCGGCGTACTTTATGGGAGGACAAAACTGCTGGTATGTGCGATTGTAAATCCAGCAGAAAAAAATGTTTTGGATAAAACTCCCCATGACAAAGTAATAAGAAGAAACAAAAAAATTAAATACACAAAGAAATTATAGGCAGCTGGGGGACAGACCCTGGGCTATACAGAACGGTAAGTAATACCCCATTTACACCAAGGAATAACCCAGGTTGGACCCAGGTCGGACCCAGGTCAGCGTTGGTGTAAAAGGGGTCAACCCAGGTCCAGTAACACTGGTCTCCTACCCAGGTCCTGACCAGGGTTGAACACTGGTTGGACCTGTGTCGTGGGCGGTGTAAATGGTCCCAACCCAGGTTGGGATATCTGGGTAGTGCTGAAAGGATACCAGAAGTGCTGGACGCCTTTCCACAGTGGCAAAAAACAGCAGCCAGGAAGGATACAGGCAGTGCACACAGAAATCATAATTGGATAATTGGATGCAGTATCATTTATATTATTATATTTTTTGGGGGGGGGGGGAGCACATGGGAGATTCGGTCTGCTGCTGCAGGGGAAGGGGAGCACATGGGTGATGCTGCACTTTTATACCGCTATGTGTGCTTGAGCAATCAATAAAACTTTTTGAAAAATATTTTACTAAATAAACAAACCAACATTTTTCAAAACTAACTTGTCATGTCTTTTAATTTTTATTTTAAATCATTGAGGCAAAGTTGGATGGCGGTTTATCCTAAATGGATATTTTTAATGTCATCCATAGGGAAAAGCAGTGCTGACCCAGGTTCAGTGTAAACGGCACAGACCTGGGTCCGACCTGGGTCACAGTGCTGTGTAAATGGGGTATGAAGCTGGGTCCAACCCTGGAAACTCCCATGTTCAAAGACCAGGGTCCGACCAGGGATTTTGGTGTAAAAGGGGTATTATTTTCTGTAACCGTATTCTGTGTCTATGTTTCTAATATGATGTTGTAATCAATCTGAAGTAGTGTCTTATTATATTATAAATATTAACTTAAATAAACACAGAAAAACATGGCCTGAAATGCTGCCAGTCTCCGCAAGTGGAAAAATGCACAAAATAATTTTCAATGAGGTGTAATGAGATCCTTAAGTGTAGCAATTAATGATTTTCCCTTATGAACATAATGGGGTATACTGTATCTAATAAGGACCAAGTTTGCCATACGCGCTGGATGTTGGCCCATAATAGCCATATTGGTAAAGCGACAATCACATTCAAGGCAAAACCAGGTTGTGTTTGTCTTGTAGATGCTTTTAAAATACAAAGTATGTTATTCACATGTGCAGCTCCCCTTTGCGAACGTCTTTGGTGACTTGCATAGTCGCCGAGCCATTTGCAAGGATCGGGGCGGGCCGGTGGAGGATGGCAGCGGGGACGAGGGTCGCCCATGGAAACGCCCAGCATTTTATGGGCGTGTCCATGTAAACATTGAGCATTCTCATGGGTACATGGGCGGGACTATGTGTGCCGGTGACTTTGTGCCAGTGTTCGCGAATAAAAGTCAGTTCCCACTAGAAAACCAAACTGAAATTAAAATAAATTAACTGAGCATGCTTTGCTTTGCCACTTTAGTTTTTGTCAGCAGCTATACAGTCAATGACCATAACCTTTAAAATGTATTCAGTTTTTTTTGCTGTTACCTTGTTTAAAACAATTTCGGTACAATTTAAGATTAGATTTCCACAGTTGCAGTGAAGACACAATTATACAGTATGTAACTCCCCTTTGCTACTCCCTTCACACTGATGAAAATGTCACTCGTCCTTACATGTCGTTCCCAGTCTGTTAATAATAGATATCATGTTTGTGCTGTTCTCCCATTAATACAGAAGACATTGAACAAGCCTAAACCAGTAAAGTAGGTTATAGTATACTGAAGAAGCACATTTGCTCTCCAGGCATATTTTACAATCCTGTTTCCTAGAATTAACTGTCTTCTGGCACAATGTACAAGTAGAGATGAAGACAAGGGAATGTATTCCTGTGGCAACCATCTGAAACACAGCCCAGAAGATTAATCAAAGTGACTGTCTGCGGAGCCAGCATTCTACTGTTCCATAGACTACTGGTGTGGTGTTCCCAGATAACTGATCCACAAGTAACACCTAAATCCCCGGGTAACAAAGGAAACTGTGGTTTGCAGCTCCTTCCCTGATCTCCTATCTGTAAGACATTAAGGGGTAGATTTATTAAGCTCGGTGAAGTGATAAACTGTATGGTTTTTATCACCGACCAATCAGCTCCTACCTGTGAAGTTACAGGCTTGGTTTGAAAAATGACAGATAGGAGCTGATTGGCTGGTGATAAAAAACAGACACTTTATCACTTCACAGAGCTTAATAAATCTACCCCTTATTCTTGGATGCCGCAGCCCCTTCCTTGTATATTGTGCTATAGTCATCCTGCAAACAAAACTGAGGTTTTTATATGTTTTCAAACTTGAACTAATATTATCCATGATTCAGGTAGACATACTGTAATAGCAGAAAGTACTATTTTATATTGGGGAATATGTTTTCTACAGATCAGTTTGTACTAGGTCAGTGGTGTCAAACTCGTGGCCCTCCAGCTGTTCTGGAACTACACATCCCAGCATGCCCTGGCAGATTTTATGTAAGGGATTGCTAAAGCTGTGTCAGGGCATGATGGGACTTGTAGTTCCACAACAGCTGAAGGGCCACTGTACCAGGTAATACATTGATTGCCAAATGCAACGTTTTTTCTTTGATACTAAACCACAGAGATTTGTGTTTTTTTGTTTTTTTAAGTATTGTGTTTTTTTCTTTTTCAAGTATTCTTTAAAAGAGCATTCTATTATTAATAGTAATTTAGTACTTATAGGAAAGAACATAAAGCCAATAAAAGTCCCCGTTTAATTCCTGGGCCGCGTTATCATGAATAATAATTTGGTACACAAAAAAAAAGATGCCTTTTCTGCATCCCGGTTACAAGTGCAATGACCTGCTAGTCACATGACCCCGCCATGTGACCCATTGATTGGAAATGTGTCACACAGTCACCTGTATAATAAAAAGGAGTTAACCCAGCCCCAGCATTCCATGCGATATTGTGATTGGTTTCACACTGCTCAGAAAGCATATTCTGCTATAGTCCATAAGCGTTTAGTTTGATAAGCCAATTTACGGAGGCAGATGAAGCTACAGTAATCTTATACAGAGTTTATATATTAACAATATGTAGCTCAACACTTTGCTAAGTCCGAAAACATCAGATGAACATTAAGTTCAACAAAGATGCCTTGTTGATGCGCTGCAAACTCTACCAGGGATTTCTTTTCACTCCCCATTTTGGCAGACAAGATGTTAATACATCTCATTGAGGTAGCTTCCTGCTTTACCTCGGTAATGAGGAAAAGCAGGTCATTATATAGCGGCATGGATAATGCATCATCCCTGGAGCAGAGCAGCGGGGGACTAGCAACACACCCCCCCCCCCCACCACCACCACCACCACCACTGGACACTGTTGCCCTTGGGTGGGACAGGGGAACAGTAGAAAAAATGGGACAGTTGGGAGGTATGGAGACAGAGCACCAGCCACGCAGCTCCTAACTGCCATAAAGAGGCTGTTTGAACAATGAAGGTGGTTTGATGGTACTTGTTTCCTAGCACGGCCACAATCGCGGGCATCGGGTGTCATTTTTAGTGGTATACGACGCGACCGATGCGATGCCCCCGATTTTCCCATTGAAATGCATTGAAAAAAGTCAAAATCGCGTCGGTCGCGTCGTATGCGGCTAAAAAAAGGCTTAAATGGTCCAGACGCGATGCCCACGATTTCCCCATAGGAAACAATGTTAAATGGCTCAATGTATCCGCGATGCCCCAATTTCTCATAGGGAACAATGTTAAATACCTCAATTTCACCAAATCATCATAGGGAACAATGGTAAATGGGCCAGAAAGCCCCAAAAACACCCCAGAACAGTGAAATGTCCCCCCAAAAGTAGTTTACACCACCCCACGATCAATGCGAACCCGAAGCGTGGCGAGCGCAGCGAGCCCGCGAGGGGCGGCGGTACGCGTCCTCCGACCTTTTCATACCCCCACTATCCACGTCGGCGTGGAGTTGAGAATAGAATAGTGTGGCGAGCCCGAAGCGTGGCGAGCGCAGCGTCCCTTCGCGGGCTTCACAGGTATCCGCGTCCCCTCGCGGGGCTCGCTGCGCTCGCCACGCTTCGGGCTCGGTGGCTCGCTGCGCTCGCCACACTATTCTGTTCTCAACTCCACGCCGACGTGGATAGTGGGGGTATGAAAAGGTCGGAGGACGCGTACCGCTGCCCCTCGCGGGCTCGCTGAGCTCGCCACGCTTCGGGTTCGCGTTGATCGTGGGGTGGCGTAAAATACTTTTGGGGGGACATTTCACTGTTCAGGGGTGTTTTGGGGGGGTTATGGCCCATTTAACATTTTTCCCTATGATGATTTGGGTAAATTGACCCATTTAACATTGTTTCCTATGGGAAATCGGGGGCATCGCGGCTAAATTGAGGCATTTAACATTGTTCCCTATGGGGAAATCGCGGGCATCGCGTCGCGACCATCGCACCCGATTTTTTAGTGCTTGCGATGGCCGCGATGCCCCCGATTTTTCCTCACGATGCCCACGATCATGATCGTTGTGGCCGTGCTAGGAAACAAGTACCGGTTTGATTGTACTTTATCTCCGAACACAGCACTCCAGTGTCGGCACCAAGGGGGGTGGTCTGCAGCACAGTTCAAAATTCAAACAGAGGAGCCACACCAACTACCACCAACTGCCATTCCAAATGGACACACTGGCAGTTGATGTGGTTCCCTTATTTTGATTTTGAACTGTGCTGCCGCCCCTCTTGACGCCCCCACGTGTGTACTCTATCGCTCTCCAAAGCTAAGTACATAGTCCCCATTCATTGGTAAATAACATTTGTATGTGGACCAAAATTCTTTAACGGGGACTGGTTGCTAGAGAATGCCTGTTTGTAACCTTCGCCATGTATCTGCTTGTATAGAACAACTGGACTCTCCTGGCAGTACAAACAACCCAAATATTTGATTGTACTTGCATGACCACATGTGACTCATTTACAACCCCCATGGAATGGAATTGCCTATTGCCAAGTAACCTCAGGAGACAAAATCTAAATATACGAAAAAATTGCTACGTTTTACAAACATATAGATCATTCCCCCTTAAGGAAACTGGGATTTTATAGCTGTAGTCTCAGCTACATCAGTAAAACATTATTGTTCGTGGTATTAAACATTCCTGACAAGGTGCTACTTGTCTGAGTGATTTTACTTTAAGCCCACTTTATGTTGCTTTAAGGGTTTTAGGTGCGGGATAATGGTTTATCTGTTTCGCTGGCGTTTATTAAGTTACCCACAGTCATCTTTGCAGAGAGGGCCATTGAATCAAATTATCCCCTTCTAGTAATAGCTTCATTTGCCCTATTTCTTTCCGTTTGACACATTCTTGCGGCCATGTCAGCACCTAGAGGTGCCAGGATTTCTAAAAAACAGCCTTGCATCATTGTCAGCTGCTTGACATGTAAAAATAAACCACAAATAGATGGGTGAATCTGATATTGCCATGGGGCTCTTAGTCCTGGCATGGAGGAACGGGTATTACAAGGGGACATTCAAAAGAAAATGGAGGGACAGTTTGTATTTTCCAGAGGAAATACAAATAGCGGTGATTCATAGTTGTGTTTGTGAGCTCACTCATATTGAGTACTTGGTGCTGAGCGCAGCTGGACGCCATCCCTTTGAGGGCTTGAATCGAATCATTATTTCTGCTATTTGATGCTGCAGTAATTGTGCACTTGCGGTAATGAAAACAAGGTACAGATGTAGCCAGCCTCAATTAGCCTCCACTATGAGTGGCGTAATGTGTGCACACGGTGCCGTGCGCATTGGTCGAAGTCGCACCTTGGACTCCGTAAAAATACATTAGCCGGTGGCCCAGCATAACCTTGTGTTCTGAGTCGTGGCTGCGTCTTGGTGCACCAAACGGGCACTAGAGTCCGCAATGTAGCCGCGAGGAGCGTTGCTACATCTGTAGATGCAGATTGTCGCCGAAGGTATTTGGTAATATTAATTCTAGAAGTATTGCAATTTTGAACTGAGTTGAGACTTCATTGCATATACTGCCAATAATTACAAAGCAAAGTGTTACACAATCAACAACAAAACATTTTTGGGAATAAAATGAAACCTGAGCAAAATTACTGTAATGTCTATTGCAGGGACCCAGAGGAGTAAAACTGCCACTGGGCTCCTGCTCCCAAGAGGGCACCTCTCCTCCACTGCCAGTTTACAATATGCCACATGGCATGGGCCCCTTAGTCCTCAAGGGCCCCAATGAAATGCTTTCATTGCACCTTGTGCAGTAAGGGTGGATGTTCCTTTTTAGTTCAGTTACAAAATGTAACCTAATATCATAACTGCTTTTAGTCAGGACTCTGTAAGGCCTAGTTGGGTGTGGCTCAGAAGTCAGCCTTTGTTAGATTGCTGCTCCCTCAGGCACTTATTCAGATCTGATCGCAGTACAAATTTGTTTGCAAAATTGGCAAAACATGTGAACTGCAGGTGGGGCAGTAACATGGGGGTTATTCTGGTTGGCGCGGTGGGGCCGTATGCGCACGTATCAGGTTTTTTTTTTATCTGCGCATGCGTATCTTTCGCAATGCGGAGGCGCGTCGACTTCAGACCGCTCACGGACGGGTCTTTCCATGCAAAAAAACCTGTCCGCAAGAGTACGGTCATTGTGGGCGGCATAGGGGCGTGTTGAGGGGAGCGGCCGAAATAATGAGGAAAACTGGGCGTAAACATGGGCGTACATGGGGGTGTGCACCAAAAATGTACGGTGCTACAACCGCTCGATCGGCGAAAGCACCGTGCATTTCGGACAGAAAACAGGCGGACGCCAACGATACCTCCAGACCACCCCTACAGATACCGCATGAGAGCGGACGCCTGGGTCTGCTAATTAACGCTGATTACTACTCAAACTCATACACCTGAATGTAATAAGCAATGCTGCAGCCTATTAAGTCAAAACCATGATTTCACTACCTGCAAGCCACACAAAGCACTCAAACACATTGGAAGCATATCTTTATACACTTCTCTACATGTAAAGGTTGGTTTAGTTTTAGGTAAGATTCATTTTAAGACCTGCTTATATATGCTAAGTTAGTTAGTTTATAACCATTTACACACATTCAGTAAGTGTTTTTATATACTTTAAACAGCAGAACACTCAATTTACAGAAGTCGACATGTGTCAACTTTTTAACTCTAACACAAACAGCATTTTTTTATTTTAATATAACAAATATACATGTAAGGAGGGGTAAAATGTATTTTTATTAGGCTGTTCATTAAGGTAGACAATTGAGGTAATAGAAAACAATAAGTGATTAACAATTAGAATAATTCATTTAATTGGCTTAATCATAGTTGAAAGGCTAGATTAGCAGGGTCATATATGTGAAGGGTATGCCAGCGTGCACGGACGTACGCTCACTCTCACGATCGGTGACATACGCTGAGTTTTCCATTGAAAACAGGCGAGACCCGTCCGTGCAAGGTGGCGAACGCTCAGATAGCCGTAACATGTCGGTGTGATAGGTTGCGAGACCCGTCCGTATACGGTGGTGTACGCTCTGTTGTACGCCAGTTATCGGTGTCTAAGAGGAGCTCTGTCCGTGTACAGTGGCGTACGCTCAAGTGTACGCCACACCCCTTTGTCGGTCTTTGTGACCGTCCGTATGAGGACGTTTTGTGGGTGGACTTTCGCTCACCGTCCGCGTACGGGAACCGTATGGTGAAACGGAATGTACGCACGTTTGGCCGACCGAACCAGAATAAGACCCTTGTGCACAGAGAGTTAGATTTCTGTGAGTTATTTTGTTTCTGTGCAGGGTAAATACTGGCTGTATTATTTTCACACTGCAATTTAGATTTCAGTTTCAACACCCCCGATGACAAATCTAACTCTCTGCACCTGTTACATCTACCCCACCTGCAGTGCACATGGTTTTGCCCATTTTGAGAACAAATTTGTACTTCGATCAGATCTGAATAAGGGCCTCAACCTGATATCCGAACCAGAGGTGGAATTGCCAAAGATGAAGAAGGCGGCCGTGGGTGCACACCAGTCCTGGAGATTCCCCTCCTCTGTTGCGTCAGTCTACACTTAAGGGGCAATTTTGGATCACTCGTAGTGATCCGAATTTGGTCTCTGCCTCAATGGTCGGAGTTTGCACATTTCTGATCATGTGCAAACCTGACTGCGAATGGCCAAGACAAGTTACACAGTTGCTGAGCTATTCACACCTGGAGGGAGGGACAGGGGTGATGGCAGCGCTGGGCCATGGGAACGGCAGCACTGGGCCAAGGGATACAGACTATCACTCTCCTGGGATTGCTGCTGACATTCACCATTTTTAAGTATTTTTACATTTATACAGCCAGCAGGTATATATTTACCTCATTATTGCAACATCTACTTGGCTTTACACCGCTCATACACATAGGTATTCCTCATCACGGGGGGTTGCGGTCAATAGCTATACAAGCATTAGGTCAACAGTCATTTGGTCGACCGCTATTGGTATACACATGACATAAGTTGACATGGTCATTAGGTCGACACAAGCATTAGGTTGACATGGAAAATGTTGACGTGATAAAGGTCAACAAGAGATTTTCATGTTTTTTTCCCCAAAAAAGTGGGCTTAAGTGGCCGCATTTGCAAACAGCACTCATTGTCCCTGACAACACTGGTAATTTTATGTATGTGGTGACAGATAGCAGCGGCTGCGGCTAAGTACAGCCACAGCGGCCGCCACCAGATCGGTGTGAAAGTACGAGGTCTTTCTCGGAGATATCCTTCATTTTTAGTTTTGTGTGACGGGCTCAATAGCGAGGCCCAGGAAAGTGTATGCGCTGCCCCCTCTTCAGGCCGCTAAGCAGCCAGTCAGAAGGTGTTTCTGTTGCTTGGCTGGACAGCCCATGTGGCGGTCAGCTCTTCTCATATTTGATATATCTGCGCCCCCCCTCCTTTGCAGGGCACATGGTTTTGTCCATTTGAGTAGGAATTTGCATTTGAGAATGAACCAGAATTAGGGCCACAATCCTCTCTTATGCAATCGCGCTGTTTCTCATATATTTAATAAAATCCATTTGTCTAAAAATGGACATAACATTTATATATTATATACCTTGACATTTATCCTCCAGTGGTTTCTGTATGTGAGCTACAGTAATAATGACAATATAAAGCACATCTGGTGAAATAGGGGGAATTTCAAATAATGTTTCCATATGTAATTGTAATAACGTAACGTTCTGAAGATGTGAATAAAACTTATCCTGAGCATTGAATTAAGTCTAAGTATTGAATGAATGTGTAATGCAGCACTTCTGATTAATACAATTGCACCAAATTGTTTGTTATTGTATTTTATGAAGAGGATATGGCTTAAGGGAATACTAGTTTTGCCAACATATTAGATAAAGAAAACAGTAACTCAAAACTGTACGTATTTATAAAATGTAAATGACTCCTTACCTAAGTGCTATGGGAAATCAAACTGTAATTGAGAATATGACTCCTTCGACCACCATGTATGTATTGTAATTGAAGCAGGTCCCACAGGAACAACATGGCAGGAAACTGCACACCTCGATAATGTACTGTACCACCTGGTGTGGGGCAGCTGGCAGTGCCTCTGCCTAATAGGTGCAAAAGTTACTGGAAATTGGATAGCGGCTGATGATGTTCAAACGGTCTATATACATATGGGTTAATATCGGGTAATATATGTGAACATTTGACACAGACTGATCTTTGGGCTTGTGTATCACAATTACCATGACTCATTTTCAAATGCTTTCCACTTTTAGAACCCACTATGAAGTCACATAACCTTTGGTTAAATAGACTGGGAATACTAGCAAAAATATTGGTTCTACTATACATTGGTTGTACAATACCAGAGGCGTAACTCTGGGAGGCAATGGAGTCATCTGCCAAGATTCTATCAGTTCATTGGAAGCCATCGATATCTCTTCTGTGGCTGACTACCCCTTCTAGCAGAACCATAGGCGTCACAGTCTCTTTATTTTAAACATAAAATACATTAAATACATACTGTACATACATAAACACGTGCATACATATAGTTATACATGTTGTTGGGGGGGGGGCACCAATATTTATATTACCTCTGGGCATCTGGGATGAACTTACGCCACTGTACAATACTATTATACAGTATAATGTGTTTTCTAAATGACTGTTTGAAAGGAGAACCTTCTAGTAAGCCTACTGTACTTGTGAGGCAGCCCCGAAACAAGATGTACGATTAAGGCTTCCAACTATGAGGCGATTACCTGACCCTGACACACATGCCGGTCCAGAGCCAACTGTGACCATAAATAACCGGTGATCCTTTGAGGGATCGGAAAAATTAGCCATGTTAAAAATGCTAATTCCCTGATCCCAACCAAAAAACATGTATAATATCCCCATTACCTGTCTGACTGTGTGTCTGGAACTTGCCCCAATATGTATGGGGACTATTGCTCCGGTTCAGAAGGAAATTTTTTTGTGGGAGAACAGGGAACAAGGTAAAATACTCAGATTATTAAAAATTATACCAAATAAATTAAGAGGCTGGAACCTTTTCTTACGACTGGTCCTTTTTGGGTTTTGAAATGACTGAACATTGGATGGTTGCTTTGCGCTCTATGTCATGTCAACTTTCTGCACATTCTTGTAGAGTTCATGTTCCGTGTCTGGAAAAGCTCCTACAGAGTTATCCTGCTAAACACCACGATAAAGTATTTGTTTAATATACACTTACTAAGCCTCCTAAGCCTTTGCATAAGTTAATAGTGTGTCCATAGATCTTTCTCAAGAGCAAAAAAGATCACATGATAAACAATATGCTGTGGAGAAAGTGGATATATAAATCCGCAAAAGGATAAACTCCATTTTCCCCCCTCCACTTGATTGTCATCTCACGCAGGGCACAGCAATGATTCTGGTTTATTTCAATTAGCTAGACTGTCACCCCAAAAAACTGAGCTCATTCTGAAATTGATGAAGGGAATTGTTCTGAGATCATGATGATAGAAAGAGCACGTAAATGTGCATTTTGGAAAAAATCATGTAATATGCCTTTCACACCGAGCTTTTGACCAGTGTTAGCAACATGCTTGCGAAACTCAATACGTCTCAAAAAGACGTACCATCTTGGTGTGCCTGTTTAGCCACCTCGCAGTCACTGCCCAAGAACACCCAGCATCTCAACCGCAACAGCGCCTCTGTGTGTACACTATGTGTATTTCATCCAGAGGAACGATGAATGATTTTCAAGTCCCAGTCACACCAAAAAAAATCGCTCAACTCCTTGTTATGTTCAGAAGTTCAAATCATATATTCACAATTAGACAACACATGTGATAAATTGCTAATTTGACCACACTAATCTTATAATTGGAGAGACCTGAAACTCTTAAAGGTATGTGGAGCAGAGCAGGCAATCCAGAATTGTATTAATATTATCGGAATATCAAGTATTATCTAAATGTTTTGCTATAACAGGACTGTAACCCTTTCTTCTACTCCCACAAACTCTGCTGATAATTTTCTAATTAATGGCCACCTGTGAGGTGTCACGGCGATTGACAGTTGCAATGTCAGGCACTGAAACTGTAGCCCACACACGGTAAGAGGGAAGCCAGTCTGGCATCTGTACATTAGTGAGGTGCAGAGGGAAATCTTCATATCCAGGAAGTAGGAGTGTTACCTATATGCAGCGGTATTGGAGGGCAGCAGTGTGTGGAACAGGCTACTGCTGATGGTCTGTGGTTCGATGATAGTGAGATACTGAGAAAAGATGAGAGAACACTCCTGATTGGTCGGTTATTTATGACATGGGAAACCGCTGCCAAACACTCTGGTTAATAAAACCGATATAGTGAATTTATTGCGGGCATTAAAATAAAGGTTCAAAGAAGCTTTTTCCTCTTTCTAAACCCCCAGAGTTATCATAATTAGTGTGTAGAGTGGATATGGGCAACCCTCTGCCTAAATGCGCACCTGCTGCTTATTTCCTGTTAAGAATGTTACTATGCAATTCTGTAAGGGCTACAAGTTCTGTTCTTTATCTGCAACCGCACAACACTTTTATTGGTAAGCTGCTCAATCAGAGGTCTGTCATTCAGGTGCCAACAGGGAGGGGTAAATCTGGTTAGGAAAAAAAACAGTTTGTATCCCTATTGCACACTGAATGAGAAATATACATATAATAATCAGATAATACAGAGATCTTGGTTGCATATATCTGCAGATATAGGGTTAAGCCCCCAGGCCGTACGTCAAGGCATCTCTGTCACTGGGGGTCCCTAACACTGGGTATGGGTCTGGGGTGTGGGCCCCCAACATGCCGACACAGGCTGACTACTCCAGGGCAGCACACAAATGAAAATTAGTAAGTGTTAAATAAGAAGCACATAAGTGCTATGTAGGGAGGTGAAGGTGTGATTAAAATAATACATACAATGTGATAGGGGAAAACATAAATGTTAATAAAGTGTTAGGGTGTGCTACCCTGGAGCAGACCAGCCATACCAACAAAGGGGGAACCACACTCCCAAACCCATCCCATGCACAATAACAAATTTATGGGCCTAATAGCCCAGTGTAAGGCCACATGATAATGGCTTACAACATCTGAGAGCCAGCTTACCTGGAGATACCCCTGGCTTCTCCAATGGCACTCAGGTGTCAGCAATCCCTCCTAATGCTGACCCATCTATGCCTCTCAACTGCACAACACTTTTATTGGTAAGCTGCTCAATCAGAGGTCTGTCATTCAGGTGCCAACAGGGAGGGGTAAATCTGGTTAGGAAAAAAAACAGTTTGTATCCCTATTGCACACTGAATGAGAAATATACATATAATAATCAGATAATACAGAGATCTTGGTTGCATATATCTGCAGATATAGGGTTAAGCCCCCAGGCCGTACGTCAAGGCATCTCTGTCACTGGGGGTCCCTAACACTGGGTATGGGTCTGGGGTGTGGGCCCCCAACATGCCGACACAGGCTGACTACTCCAGGGCAGCACACAAATGAAAGTTAGTAAGTGTTAAATAAGAAGCACATAAGTGCTATGTAGGGAGGTGAAGGTGTGATTAAAATAATACATACAATGTGATAGGGGAAAACATAAATGTTAATAAAGTGTTAGGGTGTGCTACCCTGGAGCAGACCAGCCATACCAACAAAGGGGGAACCACACTCCCAAACCCATCCCATGCACAATAACAAATTTATGGGCCTAATAGCCCAGTGTAAGGCCACATGATAATGGCTTACAACATCTGAGAGCCAGCTTACCTGGAGATACCCCTGGCTTCTCCAATGGCACTCAGGTGTCAGCAATCCCTCCTAATGCTGACCCATCTATGCCTCTCAACTGCACAACACTTTTATTGGTAAGCTGCTCAATCAGAGGTCTGTCATTCAGGTGCCAACAGGGAGGGGTAAATCTGGTTAGGAAAAAAAACAGTTTGTATCCCTATTGCACACTGAATGAGAAATATACATATAATAATCAGATAATACAGAGATCTTGGTTGCATATATCTGCAGATATAGGGGTAAGCCCCCAGGCCGTACGTCAAGGCATCTCTGTCACTGGGGGTCCCTAACACTGGGTATGGGTCTGGGGTGTGGGCCCTCAACATGCCGACACAGGCTGACTACTCCAGGGCAGCACACAAATGAAAGTTAGTAAGTGTTAAATAAGAAGCACATAAGTGCTATGTAGGGAGGTGAAGGTGTGATTAAAATAATACATACAATGTGATAGGGGAAAACATAAATGTTAATAAAGTGTTAGGGTGTGCTACCCTGGAGCAGACCAGCCATACCAACAAAGGGGGAACCACACTCCCAAACCCATCCCATGCACAATAACAAATTTATGGGCCTAATAGCCCAGTGTAAGGCCACATGATAATGGCTTACAACATCTGAGAGCCAGCTTACCTGGAGATACCCCTGGCTTCTCCAATGGCACTCAGGTGTCAGCAATCACTCCTAATGCTGACCCATCTATGCCTCTCAACTGCACAACACTTTTATTGGTAAGCTGCTCAATCAGAGGTCTGTCATTCAGGTGCCAACAGGGAGGGGTAAATCTGGTTAGGAAAAAAAACAGTTTGTATCCCTATTGCACACTGAATGAGAAATATACATATAATAATCAGATAATACAGAGATCTTGGTTGCATATATCTGCAGATATAGGGTTAAGCCCCCAGGCCGTACGTCAAGGCATCTCTGTCACTGGGGGTCCCTAACACTGGGTATGGGTCTGGGGTGTGGGCCCCCAACATGCCGACACAGGCTGACTACTCCAGGGCAGCACACAAATGAAAGTTAGTAAGTGTTAAATAAGAAGCACATAAGTGCTATGTAGGGAGGTGAAGGTGTGATTAAAATAATACATACAATGTGATAGGGGAAAACATAAATGTTAATAAAGTGTTAGGGTGTGCTACCCTGGAGCAGACCAGCCATACCAACAAAGGGGGAACCACACTCCCAAACCCATCCCATGCACAATAACAAATTTATGGGCCTAATAGCCCAGTGTAAGGCCACATGATAATGGCTTACAACATCTGAGAGCCAGCTTACCTGGAGATACCCCTGGCTTCTCCAATGGCACTCAGGTGTCAGCAATCCCTCCTAATGCTGACCCATCTTTGCCTCTCAACTGCACAACACTTTTATTGGTAAGCTGCTCAATCAGAGGTCTGTCATTCAGGTGCCAACAGGGAGGGGTAAATCTGGTTAGGAAAAAAAACAGTTTGTATCCCTATTGCACACTGAATGAGAAATATACATATAATAATCAGATAATACAGAGATCTTGGTTGCATATATCTGCAGATATAGGGTTAAGCCCCCAGGCCGTACGTCAAGGCATCTCTGTCACTGGGGGTCCCTAACACTGGGTATGGGTCTGGGGTGTGGGCCCCCAACATGCCAACACAGGCTGACTACTCCAGGGCAGCACACAAATGAAAGTTAGTAAGTGTTAAATAAGAAGCACATAAGTGCTATGTAGGGAGGTGAAGGTGTGATTAAAATAATACATACAATGTGATAGGGGAAAACATAAATGTTAATAAAGTGTTAGGGTGTGCTACCCTGGAGCAGACCAGCCATACCAACAAAGGGGGAACCACACTCCCAAACCCATCCCATGCACAATAACAAATTTATGGGCCTAATAGCCCAGTGTAAGGCCACATGATAATGGCTTACAACATCTGAGAGCCAGCTTACCTGGAGATACCCCTGGCTTCTCCAATGGCACTCAGGTGTCAGCAATCCCTCCTAATGCTGACCTATCTATGCCTCTCAGGCAGGGGTATCTCCAGGTAAGCTGGCTCTCAGATGTTGTAAGCCATTATCATGTGGCCTTACACTGGGCTATTAGGCCCATAAATTTGTTATTGTGCATGGGATGGGTTTTGGAGTGTGGTTCCCCCTTTGTTGGTATGGCTGGTCTGCTCCAGGGTAGCACACCCTAACACTTTTATTAACATTTATGTTTTCCCCTATCACATTGTATGTATTATTTTAATCACACCTTCACCTCCCTACATAGCACTTATGTGCTTCTTATTTAACACTTACTAACTTTCATTTGTGTGCTGCCCTGGAGTAGTCAGCCTGTGTCGGCATGTTGGGGGCCCACACCCCAGACCCATACCCAGTGTTAGGGACCCCCAGTGACAGAGATGCCTTGACGTACGGCCTGGGGGCTTAACCCTATATCTGCAGATATATGCAACCAAGATCTCTGTATTATCTGATTATTATATGTATATTTCTCATTCAGTGTGCAATAGGGATACAAACTGTTTTTTTTCCTAACCAGATTTACCCCTCCCTGTTGGCACCTGAATGACAGACCTCTGATTGAGCAGCTTACCAATAAAAGTGTTGTGCAGTTGAGAGGCATAGATGGGTCAGCATTAGGAGGGATTGCTGACACCTGAGTGCCATTGGAGAAGCCAGGGGTATCTCCAGGTAAGCTGGCTCTCAGATGTTGTAAGCCATTATCATGTGGCCTTACACTGGGCTATTAGGCCCATAAATTTGTTATTGTGCATGGGATGGGTTTGGGAGTGTGGTTCCCCCTTTGTTGGTATGGCTGGTCTGCTCCAGGGTAGCACACCCTAACACTTTATTAACATTTATGTTTTCCCCTATCACATTGTATGTATTATTTTAATCACACCTTCACCTCCCTACATAGCACTTATGTGCTTCTTATTTAACACTTACTAACTTTCATTTGTGTGCTGCCCTGGAGTAGTCAGCCTGTGTCGGCATGTTGGGGGCCCACACCCCAGACCCATACCCAGTGTTAGGGACCCCCAGTGACAGAGGTGCCTTGACGTACGGCCTGGGGGCTTAACCCTATATCTGCAGATATATGCAACCAAGATCTCTGTATTATCTGATTATTATATGTATATTTCTCATTCAGTGTGCAATAGGGATACAAACTGTTTTTTTTCTTTATCTGCAACCAACATCTGCTGGTGGAAGTACAACTCATTACCTTCAACACATATTCTGCAACTCCAACTGGAGTCATCCACCACTGCTTAACAGATATTGGGCCAGATGCACCAAGCTTCAAAAAGTGCAGAGAGATAAGGTACCAGCCAATTTGCACCTAACATTCACCCTACAGGATGTGTCTGAAAAATGACAGTAATGGGGCTGATTAGATGGTTGTTTATCACTCTCCACTTTGTAATTATTAAAGCTTAGGTCATCAGGCCCATTATAATGTTTCATACTTGTACACATTAAAATGTTGTCATTAAAGATATAACTTTAGACCTATAAGAACACATAGGGGGAAATTTACTAAGCTGGGAGCTCTATTTCACATGGGATGTTTCTATGGGAAACCAATCAGATAAATCAACTTTTTGAATGTGCTAAATAAATAAGATTCTGATTGGTTGTGAAATAGAATTCCTATCTTAGTACATTCCCCTCATAGTGATAATAATACTATTGGTCAGATTCAGCAACATATTACATCCAGTAGTGTAGGGCAGGCCAAACTGGTCCTCAAGATCTACCAATAGTTCACTCTTTTTACAGATGCCCTAGCTGGTGCATAGGTGCAGTCATTAATAACCATCACATTATACATTCTATAGATCATAGGTGGTCTGGAAAACATGAACTGTTGGTAGATCTCAAGGACCACTTTGGCCACCACTGCAGTAGGGTACAGTATTTAGTACTAGTACATACAGTATCAAGAATATTGTGACATCATTGAGTTCTAACAGTCCAATTAACCCCATTAACTATCATTGTGATGGCTCCACTCTTGCCGGAACTAGTATTGATGACAGTGGCGTAAGTTTGTTGAAGAAGCCCGGAGGCAAGACTAAAGTTGGTGCCCCCCCCACACACACACACACACACAAAGCTAGAGAGAGGGGTAAAAATGAGAGATAGAGAGAGAGAGAGAGAGAGAGAGAATGAATTATGGAGAAAGAGACAAAGACAGGATGTCAGGGTGACATAGACTCACCCTCCTGCGCTGCAGCATCTCCCTCCCAGCTGCCGGCTCTTTATTTCCACCTTCAGTGACAGTCACCTCACACACACACTGGCTGTGTGAGGTGGGCTGTCTCCGCGGCCCGACTCCCGGCTCTTTGTCAGTGGCACTGTTGGCTCAGTCCTCCAAGTCCTCAGGCGACTTCTGCCGCGCTGCCAGGTGGCAGGGAGGAGCGCGACGCGGCCGCTACACACAAGGGAACGGGGAGGGGAAGCTGTGGGGGTCTGCCCACCCGCAAATGGGGAGGGGGGGGCTGCCCACCCGCAACACTGCTTGCACGGGTACGGGGGAGGGGGGGTCGCCCACCCGCCCGAATGCACGCCGCACAGGTCTACGGGGGAGGGGGGCTGCCCAACCGCAACACTGCACGCATGGGTACGGGGGAGGGGGGGTCGCCGGCCCACCGGCCCGAACACTGCACACACGGGGGATGCACGCCGCAAAGGCTGGGGGGGGCACACAGCGCCCGCACTGTGCTGCATACCATAGGCAGCGGCACTAATGAACATCGGAGGCAATGGAGCCAGTGCCCCCTTTAAGCCAGGCGCCCGGCGGCAGATGACTCCATTGCCTCTGGGAGTTCCGCCACTGATTGATGATAAAACAGCCTCTGTACAAGTTTGCATGATATCTTGGCACAATATGCATGAAAAGTAATCATTGTGTGTGAAAACAATCAATTGTATGTGTGTGATACCCTTTAAATGTTACTTGTAATTACTATATATATATATATATATATATATATATATATATATATATATATGTGTGTATGTATAGAGACCGCGGGACTCACAGGACGTGTAACAAGAAATAAGTTCCACACAGGGTATCTTGTTCAACGTTTCAGTCTATTTATAGACATAATGACATCTATTTATATACATAATGTAACATAATAGCATTTAGATTTGTTACTAAATTTATTAATGGCAAAAGACACTTTGAAATTAAACATTTTAAATGGTAAAGACCGGACAGGTCAACTAAACACACCCACACATAACCAATCATTAGTGTTCAACTCTACTTTCCATAGTGCACCAGTTGAGGTGGTTTAGCCATTTCCCATCCACACACATACACAAACACACTAGCAAACCATAAACAAAATGGTGGGTGAGAAACTGGAACAAATAAACAGATATTCTGTTTCTAATCAATATTAACCACAACACAACTTCCCACCTTACTACTATTGGCTAGTAACAATGATGACTGTCTTAAAGGGGAAACTACCAGTACATTATTAAAGGGGCAACACCCACGCCCTTGTGCTCATTGTCGGCCTCCGGTGAAACTAATATACAGTATAAAGAAAAAGAGGCAATTACATATCTGACAAGAAATAGTACTGTATGTAACAAGTAATGCTTTTACAATGTATCAGTTCATATGCTAAGTACTGTATCTAATTTGCTAACAGACATACCGTATTTCAATTATATATTTTTGATGGGATACATTATTATATATATAAACAGACTTATTGGTTCTGAATCTGATTAATAACTTAAGGAGTGTTTTATTTAAGTTGCATGTTTTACTTGTGCTTGGCAGATCTTCCAAATACTATTTTCCAATCTGATTATGAAGATTTCTGCAATAAAAAAAAAATATTTTCCTGTAAAAATGGACTTGTTTTGGAAGCCAAGACAGATTTGCCAAACTGTCGGAAAATGTATTGCTTTACTAAGTCCGCTCTTACTGCTTGAAACTATTTAATTTTAAAAATAGTTTTAGATTTTATTTTTTTAATAATGATGCTATAATGTCTAGAAATATCAAATTTTTAAACAAAAAATAGGATTTCCGTCACCCGGGGCAAGGCAGTAGTTGGACTATTTAAATATATTGCCCCGTGTGCCCAAATGCCCCCCAGCAGCATGTATCCTGCATGCCTCCTGTGTGCCCCAAACACCCTAAGCTTCTTTCTCATGGCCTCCAGCAGCGTGTTCCACTCCATGCTTCCTGTGTCCCCCCATACATTACACTACAGCACTGCACTACATCATTACACTACATAACTACAATACATGCCCCAGTACACTGAAGTACATACCCTATATGCTACACTACATTACATTACATCCGCCTATTTGCTACACACTACATACCCCTGTCAGAGCCGCATGACTAAAAGCTTGACCCCCAGATGAATTACAGGGAGATTCTAAGTACTACTAAAAGTCTTTCATCTACAGATCGCGTAATCGAGCACAGCAGCAGCAACAAAGCTTATTAGGGGAATGGAGAATTTAAGCTACGGGGAGAGATTAACCCCTTCCCGACATTTGACGTACATTTACGTCATGGTCGGGAAGCACTTCCCGACACATGGCGTAAATGTACGTCATGGATTTAAACTGTCACCGCGTCTATAACGTTCGCCGGTGACACGGGATCGGAGGTGATTGGTGCTGTAAAGTACAGCACCAATCACCGCGGGGTGTAAGGGTGACACTGGTGTCACCCCACCTCACCCCGCCCGCCCCCAAAGGCCGTGATTGGTCCGTCGGACCGACGGACCAATCACAGCCATGGAGGGGGGTTTAAACTAACGGTGACTGCACTGCAGACGCCATTCCGGTCTGGAATAGCGTGCAGTGCGGTCACCGTGCCCACCTGCCGCCATATACTGACCAGAACCTTGCTCCATTGATCACTGCTTCATCACTGCTTGATCACTGCTTGATCTGTGCTTGTAGTGTGCTGGATGCTTCCTGGATCCTGTTGCTACTTGTGCCTTCCTGTGCTGTGAAATTGTGCTGCTGCAGTGTAATAGCTAGATAGAGAGATAGATAGAGAGAGATAGAGAGATAGAGAGAGATAGAGAGAGATAGAGAGAGAGATAGTGTCAGAGAGTGCTATATTTTGTGCTGCTGCAGTGTGATATAGTTATAGATAGAGAGAGAGAGATAGAGAGATAGAGAGAGATAGAGAGAGAGAGATAGATAGAGAGGCCTAGTGACAGAGTGCTATATTTTGTGCTGCTGCAGTGTGATAGTTATAGAGAGATAGAGAGAGATAGAGAGAGAGAGATAGAGAGAGATAGTGACAGATTGTGCTATATATTTTTTATATAACTGACTGCTGCCCCCTCCTTTTGTGCTGATCAGTATAAATTAACTGATCAGCAACTTTTTGGGGGCGCAGGTTTTTTTTTATATATAGATATACCTGTCAGTGCTGCTGCTGCAGTGTCATAGAGTGATAGATAGTGAGAGATAGAGAGATAGAGAGAGATAGTGACAGAGAGTGATAGAGAGTGCTAAATTTTGTGTCTGCTGCCCCCGCCTTTTGTGCTGATCACTATATCTGAGGTGATCAGCAACTTTTTTGGGGGTACAGAGGTTTTTTTTTTTTTATATATACCTGTCAGTTGCACTGTCAGTTGCACCAAAGGTTGTGCACCTGCTGCACCTCACTGGTAATCAGTGTCGCATCACTGATCACCTTTTTTTTTTTTTGTGAGTGCTGTGGGGTCTTTTTTTAATTTTTTTTTTACACACACTGTGATTTTGTGGGTGTCCTGTGGCCACTGTGCGCTGATCAGTGACGTACATCACTGATCAGCTTTTTCGGCACAGGGTTGATCTATTTTTTTTTTTTTTTTGATCAAATTCCTGTTGCCTTTGAGCGCTGTTCAGTGACAGACGTTACTGACCAACATCTGTGCTCAATTTTTGGCGCAGGACCTTTTTTTTTTTTTTTTTTTAACCCCTTCAATTTTTTATTTTTAACCCCTTCATTTTTTTTTTTTTTTTATTGGTATAAAGTATTTTTTTTTTCTGCACTACATACACACTACACACTACATACCCCCCGGGTTGAAATAAAGTTTGTACTCCCCCTACACTATACACGTGTTGAAACATTTCACTACCAGTAACACAAAAATAAAAATGGCATCCCAAATGTCCTCCCAAATGTCCTCCCAAATGTCCTCCCAGTCATCCAGGAGAATGTATTCAGTGGAGGAGGCATATGCCATGCTTGCCTCTGACTCTGACACAGCCAGTGATGCAAGCGGGGAATTTGAAGGATTCGTCTTAAGCTCCTCTTCCTCCTCTGGTGATGAGGGACCCCCTCAAAGACGCCCCCGTAGAGCAGCTGAGACCCCCCCCCCCAACAATTGATCTCGTATGGACCCCACCACCAGACAATTTTGAGCCCCAGGTTCCTGAGTTTTTGGCCATGCCAGGAATCCAATTTGATTCCACAGGTCTCAGAGAAATTGACTTTTTCAAATTATTTTTCTCTGATGATTTTATAAATTTAATGGTGGACCAAACTAATTTATATGCCCAGCAGTTAATTGCTCAAAACCCCACGTCATCATTTGCTAGGTGGACCCCTGTAGATGCAGTAGAGATGATGACGTTTTGGGGTCTGGTGTTTCATATGGGCATAGTAAAAAAGCCAGAAATTAGGCAATATTGGAGTACAGATGTTCTGTACAGTACTCCATTTTACCGTATGGCCATGACCCGGACTCGATTTGAGACAATTCTTAAATTTATACATTACACCGATAATGCACAGTGCCCACCCAGAGATGATCCCACCTTTGACCGGCTATTCAAAGTCAGGCCGGTCATTGATCATTTCAGTGCCAAATTTGAAGAGGTGTACATCCCTGAAAAATTTATTTGTATCGACGAGTCCCTTATACATTTTAAAGGAAGGGTTAAATTCCGCCAGTACCTTCCCAGTAAGAGGGCAAGGTATGGCATAAAAATGTATAAACTGTGTGAAAGCACCTCAGGGTACACCCACAGGTTTAGGGTTTATGAAGGGAAGGATTCAAGAATTGAACCGCCAGAATGCCCCCCCTCCCTCGTAGGTGTTAGTGGGAAAATTGTCTGGGATTTAGTGCACCCCTTCCTGGATAAAGGTTATCACCTCTATGTGGATAACTTTTACACTAGCATCCCCCTGTTTAAGGCCCTTGGTTCAAGAGGTACAGCAGCTTGCGGTACTGTGCGCAAGAACCAAAGAGGCCTCCCAAAAACGCACATTGCCCAAGTAATGAGAAGGGGTGAAAGCAGGGGAATATGCAACGAAAATATGTTGTTGGTCAAATATAAGGACAAGAGGGATGTCCTTATACTGACAACAATTCACGGAGACAGTACCACCTCCGTCCCTGTACGAGGTACCAGTACCCACACCTCAAAACCTAATTGTATCCTGGATTACAATAGGTACATGGGCGGAGTGGATCTTTCAGATCAGGTACTGAAGCCGTACAGTGCCCTGCGGAAAACAAAAATCTGGTACAAGAAGGTGGCCGTGTATATCATCCAGATGGCACTGTATAACGCTTACGTGCTATTCCGTTCTACCGGCCAGAGGGGGACATTTATGCACTTTCAAGAGGAAGTCATAAAGGGCCTAATATTTGGGAACCAGCAGGCAGAGGGCCCCAGTACTTCTAGTACTGGCCCCCGTATTGTACCAGGGCAGCATTTTCCTGATGAAATCCCCTCCACTGGAAAAAAGGGCAGGACACAAAAAAGGTGCAAAGTTTGCTATAAAAAGGGAATAAGAAAGCAAACTATTTTCCAGTGTGACACTTGCCCCGACAAACCCGGCCTATGTATAAAGGAGTGTTTTAAAATATACCACACATCTATGGAATATTAGGTTCATAATTTCACCGTGCTTCGGGGGTCTTGCTAATGCCACATAGCACCCACCATTCATTCCACCAGAATCTGAGCCGCAAAATCCAAAAATCACTCCTTCCCTTCTGAGTCCTGCCATGCACCCAACTGGTATTTTTTGGTCACATGTGAGGCATTGCCGTACTTGGGAGATATTGGGGCACAGATTTTGGGGTGCTTTTTCTCCTTCATTCCTTGTGAAAATGAAAAATTTTGAGCCAGAACTGCATTTTTGTGTAAAAAAATGTAATTTTTCATGTTCACTGCCCAGTTTTATCAAAATTGGTGAAACCCCTGGGGGTTTGAAATGTACACTATACCCCTAGATGAATTCCCTGAGGGGTGTAGTTTGCAAAATGGGGTCACTTGTGGGGGGGTTCCACTGTATTGGTGCTTTGGGGGTCTTGCTAATGCGACATAGCACCCACCATCATTCCACCAGAATTTGTGCTGCAAACTCCAAATATCACTCCTTCCCTTCTGAGTCCTGCCACTTTTTGGTCACACATGAGGCATTGCCGTACTCGGGAGAAATTGGGGCACAGATTTTGGGGTGCTTTGTCTCCTTCATTCCTTCTGAAAATGAAAAATTTTGAGCCAGAACTGCATTTTTGTGTAAAAAAAAATGTAATTTTTCATTTTCACTGCCCACTTGTATCAAAATTGGTGAAACCCCTGGGGGTTTGAAATGTACACTATACCCCTAGATGAATTCCCTGAGGGGTGTACTTCGCAAAATGGGGTGACTTGTGGGGGGGTTCCACTGTATTGGTGCAACATAGCACCCACCATTCATTCCACCAAAATCTGTGCTGCAAAATCCAAAAATCACTCCTTCCCTTCTGAGTCCTGCTATGCACCCAACTGGTATTTTTTGTTCACATGTGAGGCATTGCCGTACTCTGGAGAAATTGGGGCACAGATTTTGGGGTGCTTTTTCTCCTTCATACCTTCTGAAAATGAAAAATTTTGAGCCAGAACTGCATTTTTGTGTAAAAAAATGTAATTTTTCATGTTCACTGCCCACTTGTATCAAAATTGGTGAAACCCCTGGGGGTTTGAAATGTACACTATACCCCTAGATGAATTCCCTGAGGGGTGTAGTTTGCAAAATGGGGTCACTTGTGGGGGGGTTCCACTGTATTGGTGCTTTGGGGGTCTTGCTAATGCGACATAGCACCCACCTAAATTCCACCAGAATCTGAGCTGCAAAATCCAAAAATCACTCCTTCCCTTCTGAGTCCTGCCATGCACCCAACTGGTATTTTTTGGTCACATGTGAGGCATTGCCGTACTCGGGAGAAATTGGGGCACAGATTTTGGGGTGCTTTTTCTCCTTCATACCTTCTGAAAATGAAAAATTTTGAGCCAGAACTGCATTTTTGTGTAAAAAAATGTAATTTTTCATGTTCACTGCCCACTTGTATCAAAATTGGTGAAACCCCTGGGGGTTTGAAATGTACACTATACCCCTAGATGAATTCCCTGAGGGGTGTAGTTTGAAAAATGGGGTCACTTGTGGGGGGGTTCCACTGTCTTGGTGCTTGGGGGGTCTTGCTAATGCGACATAGCACCCACCAAAATTCCACCAGAATCTGAGCTGCAAAATCCAAAAATCACTCCTTCCCTTCTGAGTCCTGCCATGCACCCAACTGGTATTTTTTGGTCACATGTGAGGCATTGCCGTACTCGGGAGAAATTGGGGCACAGATTTTGGGGTGCTTTTTCTCCTTCATACCTTCTGAAAATGAAAAATTTTGAGCCAGAACTGCATTTTTGTGTAAAAAAATGTAATTTTTCATGTTCACTGCCCACTTGTATCAAAATTGGTGAAACCCCTGGGGGTTTGAAATGTACACTATACCCCTAGATGAATTCCCTGAGGGGTGTAGTTTGCAAAATGGGGTCACTTGTGGGGGGGTTCCACTGTCTTGGTGCTTGGGGGGTCTTGCTAATGCGACATAGCACCCACCAAAATTCCACCAGAATCTGAGCTGCAAAATCCAAAAATCACTCCTTCCCTTCTGAGTCCTGCCATGCACCCAACTGGTATTTTTTGTTCACATGTGAGGCATTGCCGTACTCGGGAGAAATTGGGGCACAGATTTTGGGGTGCTTTTTCTCCTTCATACCTTCTGAAAATGAAAAATTTTGAGCCAGAACTGCATTTTTGTGTAAAAAAATGTAATTTTTCATGTTCACTGCCCACTTGTATCAAAATTGGTGAAACCCCTGGGGGTTTGAAATGTACACTATACCCCTAGATGAATTCCCTGAGGGGTGTAGTTTGCAAAATGGGGTCACTTGTGGGGGGGTTCCACTGTATTGGTGCTTGGGGGGTCTTGCTAATGCGACATAGCACCCACCAAAATTCCACCAGAATCTGAGCTGCAAAATCCAAAAATCACTCCTTCCCTTCTGAGTCCTGCCATGCACCCAACTGGTATTTTTTGGTCACATGTGAGGCATTGCCCTACTCGGGAGAAATTGGGGCACAGATTTTGGGGTGCTTTTTCTCCTTCATACCTTCTGAAAATGAAAAATTTTGAGCCAGAACTGCATTTTTGTGTAAAAAAATGTAATTTTTCATTTTCACTGCCCACTTGTATCAAAATTGGTGAAACCCCTGGGGGTTTGAAATGTACACTATACCCCTAGATGAATTCCCTGAGGGGTGTACTTTGCAAAATGGGGTGACTTGTGGGGGGGTTCCACTGTATTGGTGCAACATAGCACCCACCATTCATTCCACCAAAATCTGTGCTGCAAAATCCAAAAATCACTCCTTCCCTTCTGAGTCCTGCCATGCACCCAACTGGTATTTTTTGTTCACATGTGAGGCATTGCCGTACTCTGGAGAAATTGGGGCACAGATTTTGGGGTGCTTTTTCTCCTTCATACCTTCTGAAAATGAAAAATTTTGAGCCAGAACTGCATTTTTGTGTAAAAAAATGTAATTTTTCATTTTCACTGCCCACTTGCATCAAAATTGGTGAAACCCCTGGGGGTTTGAAATGTACACTATACCCCTAGATGAATTCCCTGAGGGGTGTAGTTTGCAAAATGGGGTCACTTGTGGGGGGGTTCCACTGTATTGGTGCTTGGGGGGTCTTGCTAATGCGACATAGCACCCACCAAAATTCCACCAGAATCTGAGCTGCAAAATCCAAAAATCACTCCTTCCCTTCTGAGTCCTGCCATGCACCCAACTGGTATTTTTTGGTCACATGTGAGGCATTGCGGTACTCGGGAGAAATTGGGGCACAGATTTTGGGGTGCTTTGTCTCCTTCATTCCTTGTGAAAATGAAAAATTTTGAGCCAGAACTGCATTTTTGTGTAAAAAATGTAATTTTTCATTTTCACTGCCCAGTTGTACCACAATTGGTGAAACCCCTGGGGGTTTGAAATGTACACTATACCCCTAGATGAATTCCCTGAGGGGTGTAGTTTGCAAAATGGGGTAACTTGTGGGGGGGTTCCTAAATTTTAGCATCTTATGGTGCCTAGAAACCTACATGGTGCCTAAAAAATAATCTCATAAAAAGGAGGCTCCAAAATCAAGTAGGTGCTCCTTCTATTATGAAGCCTGTGGTTTGGTCAACGTGCACACTAGGGCCACATATAGGATATTTTTGAAAACAAAAGAATTGGGGGAATCAATTTTTAGTCACATTTCTCTAGTAAAATGTACTGTGTTCCTTAGAAAAATGTATTAAAATTGCAAATCTGCAAAAAAAATGAAATTTTGAAATTTCACCTACACTTTGTTTTAATTCCTGTGAAACACCTAAAGGGTTAACAAACTTCCAAAATGCTGTTTTGAATACTGTGAGGGGTGCAGTTTTTGAAATGGCATCATTTATGGGGGTGTCTCACATACAAGTCCCTCAAAGTCATATCAGAACTGAACTGGTCCCTAAAAAAATCAGTGTTTGAAATTTTCTTGAAAATTTGAGAATTTGCTATTCATATTGTAAGCCTCCTAGTGTCCAAAAAAATTAAAAGGAAGTTGAAATAATGATGGAAACATAAAGTAGACATATGGTCTATGTTAGTTATTAACTATTTTGAGTGGTATGATTATTTGTCTCACAAGCAGAAAATTTAACATTTTGCAAATCGCTAAATTTTCCATTTTTTCACGACATTTTGGTATTTTTCACAAAAAAACACAGACTGTATCGACCCAAATTTACCACTAATTTGAAGTACAATGTGTCACGAAAAAACAATCTCAAAATCACTGGGATAAGTAAAAGCAAAAAAAAGTTATCCCCACTTAAGTGAGACATGTCAGATTTGAAAAAAATGGCTCTGTCAGGAACGCAAAAACTAGCTCTGTCAGGAAGGGGTTAAGCAATTTGGGACTATTTACATTAGAAAAGAGACGTTTAAGGGGGGACATGCTCAACATGTACAAGTATATCAAGGGCCAATATAAGGAACTGTCACACACCCTATTTTCTACTAGAAAGGAATCTAGGATGCGAGGGCATGAGTATAGATTAGAAGAAAAAAGATTTCATTCAGCTAGTAGAAAGAATTTCTTTACGGTCAGAACAGTCAAACTCTGGAACTCTCTTTCCAGAGAGGTGGTAATGGCTGGCTCATTAAATGCGTTCAATGCAAAGTTGGACAAACATTTACTGGAGAAAAACATCCATGGGTACAAATAAGAAATATAATATGTCTGTAAAATAGCAGAACCTACCAAATCAGCAATGGATATCTATACCAGGTTGAACTAGATGGACGCAAGTCTTTTTTCAGCCTTACCTACTATGTAACTATGTAAGTATGGAATCAAAAGCTACTTCTGGGCCATGATCATGTAGTGCTGTGTTAGCCAATCATGATTGTACCTCCTCCCAGGCAGACAGTGGAGGGAGTAGAGCAGTGATTTTCAACCTTTTGAGCTCCCGGCACACCAGACAAGATTGTAAAATTGCCAAGGCACACCATCAGACACCCACAGGGAAAAACACATAGGCCCCCACAGGGGGGAAAAAAAACATTGGCCCCCATATGAAAAAAACATTTACACTGGTCCCCACAGGTAACAAAATTGACAATACATTTGTCTTCACATGAAAACAAGAGACAAGTAAATAACAGTTGAATTGGAGGCAGTGGTTGCAAGATCTGGGGGCACACTTGAGAACGGCTGAAGGCACACTAGTGTGCCACGGCACAGTGGTTGAAAAACACTGGAGTAGAGAATGGATGTTATGTGGCTGGAATATGGATGGTTCGGTAACAGCCAGGCAGCTGCGATTCGTACCCGCTATAAGGGGCACAACTTTTTGTTGGAGTCAAAGGTAGAGAGAATAGCAGCAGTCTAATCAAGATAATACAAGTGCACTTGTGACTTTTCTTCAAAGGGAATTCAAAGGGAATTAGGTGCTTGAATATGGCTACTGTATGTTCCTCAGATAAAAGAATGCATCAAGCCACAATCATGGCCAATGCCAAGATTCAAGACATGATAGGTGTTTTGTAATTCATAACCCCCAATTGTAATTCCAGTTGGTTATATCAGAATATTAGATATCTGAAATTATTTATGCAGTACCCAAACAAATTGGGTGAAGTATAACTTGCCAACAGTCATCAGATTAAGCCTTGACAAAGCTTAAAGATAGCGAAATGCGCATTGGCAGATCGCTGTAAACTGTTTATTTATTAATACCTGTGTTATGCTATAATATGTATTAGAATAGATTGCAGTGGGGCAGGGGAATTAGCGCTGTCGGCAGCTAGCGTGATTAACACGCGAGTACATGCAGCTATTATAAGGGAACATATCCCAAGACTACGAACTGCACTGAGCAACGGAGATCTTAAATAAGAGACTCCGGCAGCTCAGCTATGTACTAGAAGCCGGCGCATACAGTCAGCCGAAGGGAATACATACCCAGGCTGGGAAGGTGCCTCTGACGGCCGCTGCCTCAGTCGCTATATTCCAAACTGCTACAAGTGCTGATCAAAGCCTTGACAAAGCTTAAAGATAGCGAAATGCGCATTGGCAGATCGCTGTAAACTGTTTATTTATTAATACCTGTGTTATGCTATAATATGTATTAGAATAGATTGCAGTGGGGCAGGGGAATTAGCGCTGTCGGCAGCTAGCGTGATTAACACGCGAGTACATGCAGCTATTATAAGGGAACATATCCCAAGACTACGAACTGCACTGAGCAACGGAGATCTGAAATAAGAGACTCCGGCAGCTCAGCTATGTACTAGAAGCCGGCGCATACAGTCAGCCGAAGGGAATACATACCCAGGCTGGGAAGGTGCCTCTGACGGCCGCTGCCTCAGTCGCTATATTCCAAACTGCTACAAGTGCTGATCATATGTGTCAGTCGTTTTACTGTATATATGCACACTGATGCATCATAACATTCATACAACTGTTGCAGATGCAGTAGAGACACTAGTTATACCACCACTAGTGAAGATCTCTCTGCCATCTCAGTATTTATATCTGACTGTTGGGTAATAATATATGTAAAATCAAGCTGTTATACATCGAACACAGCACCTGACCACACCATTAATATCCCTGACTGGGCATAAAATAATACTGCCCTAATAATCAGTCAGATATATATTCAGTTACCCCACCTGGAGGTTAATACTAAAAATTGCAACAGTGTGTGTAAAAGAAAGACTCCGGCAGCTTAGCTATGTACTAAAAGCCGGGGCATACAGTCAGCCTAAGGGAACACATACCCAGGCTGGGAAGGTGCCTCTTACGCCCACTGCCTCAGTTGCTCTATCACAAATTGTTACAAGTGCTGATTATATGTGTCAGTCGTTTTGCCGTGTATATGCACATTGATGCAATATAACATTTATGCAACTGTTGCAGATGCAGTAGAGACACTAGTTATACCATCACTAGTGAAGATCTCTCTGCTGTCTCAGTACTAATATCTGACTGTCAGGTTGGGTAAAAATGTATGTAAAATAAAGTGGTTATACACCGAATACAGTATCTCAACATACCACTAATACCCCTTACTGGGCATAAAATAATACTGCCCTAATAATTAATCAGATATATATTTCTGTTACCCCACTTGGAGGACAATATTAAACATTGCAACAGTGTGTGTAAAGGAAAACGGGGATAAACGCAACATTCATCCAATAAGCCGTATCAGCAGTATGAATGTGGAAGTGGCATAAAATACAGCACCCCGAACAGCTTCAAACCATTTATTATACAGCATACACAGGTATAATCTTACTGACACTTATCAAAGAAGTATCAGAATAAACCTCATCATAAATAACAGTTTACAGATTTTAATCTTCTTGATTTTCTTTTCTAATCTTTATTCATTACTTTGTTTTTAATACTTCGCCATCAATATCCCTGACACAGGGACTCAATAGCAGGTCACCTACAATTAATACAATTGACCGATAATAATAAAGTAACAGATGGCCTTTTACCTTTAATTGTGTGTTAATAAAGATATTATTAAAAAATTGTTTTGGGTCCTGCGGGACCACGTGGATGAGGAGTGCATCTCAGCAGAATTGATTTCTTTTTTTCTCCTTTTGTACAACAGTCATCAGGTCAACATGGGTGTGTCCACAGTGCCGAACTGTCAAAAAGCAGAATTTAAACTTGGCCAAGTCAAAGTTGATCATGTCTTTATGGATGATATATATGATGTTTGGATACTTTTCATTATACTTTTCATTGTTCTTATCATTTTGATTGTTGTTTTTAAAGTAGGTAAACACTATATGATTTATGGACATTATTTTTAAGAAGGTGGTAAGAAGGCACTAAGATGATACCCAAAAATATTTCTTAAAACATAGTTTCTAATAAACATAGAAGACCGTATAAACAGAATAAATTACATATACTGTAGGTGACCAAAATAAATTGTATTGATAAGGTAAATACATCCCAGAAATTATATAAAATAAACTGAGTTTTAATACATTGGTGGTATAATTATATATTATGTCATGTTCATTTAGAAAGTATGTTTTAATTGAAAAAAATTGGATAACAACTTAATGCCCATTTGTTCTTCACCACATACTATCGCTCTCATTATCAGTACTGGTAGGTATATTGGGTAGCCCCAGGTGTTATAGGCTATAGGTGCTATAGGCAGCTTTATAGGGCTGTGCTCTTGATATCAGCCTCTATTATATTAATTGTTGGTTGTTTTTCCTGAAAAATTTTCTATATTGCTGATATTATCTATGTGTCTTAGCTTTCTGGTGTATATAGAGGGTCTTTTAAGGATTTCCAGAAATGTATGATATATTGGTGACAGCTTATTTGGTGATAAGAACATATCATTGTGCTACCCAAAGATGCCAATTTTAGGTGAGTGTCCCGATGGGTTTCCACCATTAGCTATTTATTGGGAGTTTCACCACTGCGCTACTTTCCTTTCTTTTTTACTGTCTATACTTGGAATGTGGAGATAGCACCTCCGGAGAATAGACAAACCTCTCTTTATAATTTATAATCCCTTTATAATTCGTACCATTAATGGCAGAAATAGTGTTTTTTGGCCTTTCTATTTCAGGTATGTTGACATGATGAAGTGTCAACGAATTGTCCCTAGTGGTTTAGTGGTGTCTTAAAAGTTCCAACCGGTGGCTCAAGCATCTTCTTCTGGGTCCCAATGGTAAATTACCAAACAGGCAGAGTAGGCACTGGCCTATGGGCCCAGTACCTTTTAGGGGCCCCATGCCAAAGGCTCAAATTAATATTGATTTAATCTTCAAAGGAAATTTAAACAAAGTTTTCTCAAATTGTTTCCAAAAGATAGAAAAAAAAAAAGAAATTGAAAAATGACATTAAAGACTTTATAGAGAAAATACTGTATTAATGTAGTGTACCCATTAGCAATGTAAAGTACATAAACCATAGACATCAGATTCACATTACAGTTTCCAGATAATAAACTGTTGGTTGTTGTTATTTTATTCTCCTACGTAGCGAGGCACCGCGCCCGAAACATGGCGACTGTGTCGAAATTCGGGACCAAAAAAATGTGAAAACCTCTTGTCAACCTTTTGACTGTCGACCTACCCCCATGTTGACCTAATGCTTGTGTCGACCTAATGACCCTGTTGACCTAACCCATGTTGACCTACAGTCATGTCAAACTTCCTGCATGTGGACCTAAAGGCATGTGGACCTAATGGTGTCAACCTAATGACTGTTGAACAACATGCTGGTGACCTAATGATCCATACCCGTTGTAAGGCCCCTCTATGTGCAGTCATTGCTGCATTGTAAGGCCCCTCTATGTGCAGTCATTGCTGCATTGTAAGGCCCCTCTATGTGCAGTCATTGCTGTGTTGTATGGCCACTCTATGTGCAGTCATTGTTGCATTGTAAGGTCCCTCTATGTGCAGTCATTGCTGTGTTGTATGGCCACTCTATATGCAGTCATTGTTGCATTGTAAGGTCCCTCTATATCAGTGATTTTCAACCTTGATACCTTGCGGCACATTAAATAAGATTTTATAATTGCCAAGGCACACCATGAGATCCCCACAGGGCAAAACACATTGGCCCCCACAGGAAAAAAAAACCCTATTGGTCCCCATATAATAAAAAAAAAAACAATTACACTAGTCCCCACAGGTAACGAAAATAAAATACATTGGCTCTTGATGAAAAGAAGAGACCAGTAAATAACTGGTGGTGGCTGTAAACTGGTTTGGGCATCTGTAGATCTGGGGGCACACTGGAGAACAGCTCAAGGCACACTAGTGTACCACGGCACAGTGGTTGAAAAACACTGCTGTAAATGCAGTCATTGCTGCAGTGTAAGGTCCCTCTATGTGCAGTCATTGCTGCATTGTAAGGTCCCTCTATGTGCAGTCATTGTTACATTGTAAGGCCCCTCTATGTGCAGTCATTGTTACATTGTAAGGCCCCTCTATGTGCAGTCATTGTTACATTGTAAGGCCCCTCTATGTGCAGTCATTGTTACATTGTAAGGCCCCTCTATGTGCAGTCATTGTTACATTGTAAGGCCCCTCTATGTGCAGTCATTGTTACATTGTAAGGCCCCTCTATGTGCAGTCATTGTTACATTGTAAGGTCCCTCTATGTGCAGTCATTGTTACATTGTAAGGTCCCTCTATGTGCAGTCATTGTTACATTGTAAGGTCCCTCTATGTGCAGTCATTGTTACATTGTAAGGTCCCTCTATGTGCAGTCATTGTTACATTGTAAGGTCCCTCTATGTGCAGTCATTGTTACATTGTAAGGTCCCTCTATGTGCAGTCATTGTTACATTGTAAGGTCCCTCTATGTGCAGTCATTGTTACATTGTAAGGCCCCTCTATGTGCAGTCATTGCTGCAGTGTAAGGCCCCTCTATGTTCAGTCATTGTTACATTGTAAGGCCCCTCTATGTGCAGTCATTGTTACATTGTACAGTCCCTCTATGTGCAGTCATTGTTACATTGTAAGGTCCTTCTATGTGCAGTCATTGTTACATTGTAAGGTCCCTCTATATGCAGTCATTGTTACATTGTAAGGTCCCTCTATGTGCAGTCATTGTTACATTTTAAGGTCCCTCTATGTGCAGTCATTGTTACATTGTAAGGCCCCTCTATGTGCAGTCATTGTTACATTGTAAGGCCCCTCTATATGCAATCATTGTTACATTGTAAGGCCCCTCTATGTGCAGTCATTGTTACATTGTAAGGCCCCTCTATGTGCAGTCATTGTTACATTGTAAGGTCCCTCTATGTGCAGTCATTGTAACATTGTAAAGTCCCTCTATGTGCAGTCATTGTTACATTGTAAGGCCCCTCTATGTGCAGTCATTGTTACATTGTAAGGTCCCTCTATGTGCAGTCATTGTTACATTGTAAGGCCCCTCTATATGCAATCATTGTTACATTGTAAGGCCCCTCTATGTGCAGTCATTGTTACATTGTAAGGCCCCTCTATGTGCAGTCATTGTTACATTGTAAGGTCCCTCTATGTGCAGTCATTGTAACATTGTAAAGTCCCTCTATGTGCAGTCATTGTTACATTGTAAGGCCCCTCTATGTGCAGTCATTGTTACATTGTAAGGTCCCTCTATGTGCAGTCATTGTTACATTGTAAAGTCCCTCTATGTGCAGTCATTGTTACATTGTAAGGCCACTCTATGTGCAGTCATTGTTACATTGTACAGTCCCTCTATGTGCAGTCATTGTTACATTGTAAGGCCCCTCTATGTGCAGTCATTGTTACATTGTAAGGTCCCTCTATGTGCAGTCATTGTTACATTGTACAGTCCCTCTATGTGCAGTCATTGTTACATTGTAAGGTCCCTCTATATGCAGTCATTGTTACATTGTAAGGTCCCTCTATGTGCAGTCATTGTTACATTGTAAGGTCCCTCTATGTGCAGTCATTGTTACATTGTAAGGCCCCTCTATGTGCAGTCATTGTTACATTGTAAGGTCCCTCTATGTGCAGTCATTGTTACATTGTAAGGCCCCTCTATGTGCAGTCATTGTTACATTGTAAGGTCCCTCTATGTGCAGTCATTGTTACATTGTACAGTCCCTCTATGTGCAGTCATTGTTACATTGTAAGGTCCCTCTATGTGCAGTCATTGTTACATTGTACAGTCCCTCTATGTGCAGTCATTGTTACATTGTAAGGCCCCTCTATGTGCAGTCATTGTTACATTGTAAGGTCCCTCTATGTGCAGTCATTGTTACATTGTACAGTCCCTCTATGTGCAGTCATTGTTACATTGTAAGGTCCCTCTATGTGCAGTCATTGTTACATTGTACAGTCCCTCTATGTGCAGTCATTGTTACATTGTACAGTCCCTCTATGTGCAGTCATTGTTACATTGTAAGGTCCCTCTATGTGCAGTCATTGTTACATTGTAAGGTCCCTCTATGTGCAGTCATTGTTACATTGTAAAGGTTAGTAGTCATTGCTACATTGTTTACTGCTCCCTTCTATGCTCAAGTAATTGTTCCCTTTTCATTCTACACAAAAAGGGCCTTATTTTGGTTCACGAATTTGCACAGGGACCGATGTTTCGCGTATGCGCAAGCGCAGCTGCATTTCTGCGCATGTGCATATGATGGGAGAGTGAGAACTCGGCATCAAATCTGTTACCCGAGCGCACACTCCCTGCCTTCCGAGCGGGGGGGGGTGGGGGGTGGAGAGGGGTGTAGGGTGCTGGCCATGTCCATTAGCATATGCATACGCCCAGGGTTTCATAGGTGTTCCCAAGAAAACGCAGGGCCTGTGTGTGGAAATGCAGTTGTGACGTGCGTGCGGGGTGCGAACAACTGACTAAACCGAATGTCAGCTGCTCGCCCATATCCCTGCTTTTCTTTGCTCATATGTATGAGTGGTCTAGACCATTTGCGCATGGGCGAGTGCTTTCCACATCATTCGATGGTCGGTGACCATCGAACGATGGGGGAGGTTCCCACAGGCATGGGAATGGATGTTCACATAAAACATCCGGTCTCGTGCCGGTGTGCGGTGTGCGAATGGGTGGCGCCGGCGATCCATTCGCTAGGCGGGGTATGGTACATTCATTTTGGTCCGTGCGCACGTATGAGCGAAGCGATCAGAATAAGGGCCCTACTGTAGTTGGTAGTATCTTTGAGTGGAACACTCCTATAGCCCTGCATGGGGACGTAGCTTCTCCTCTTACATAGTAGGCTACATGAAATACCTAAATCATGTCATTATTCCCATATGTAATATGAGTTTATATAGGACACAGCAATTGGAAACTACAGTATGTCTGGCACTGAAACCCATATTATCTCTTTGTTCCTTTTGTTTTGGGATCTAATATTCTTCTACCTCAATTTCCCTGTTAATCTTCTTTATTTCTAAGGTATGTAGAACAGCTAATCTGTTTTATAATGTAAATACTCACAAAGCATTAAGCCTTCTGTCCCGTTAATAGTGTTGTTTTTCATCTGTTCTTAACCCATTCACTGCCCAGTCCTGAAAGTAAAATGAAAAACACAAAGCAGCTGCAATGGCCCATGAAGGAAACCATATGTACATATTGTATGAATAATTATCAATCTCATATTGTGCATTCCTCCTCAATAATTTATTTATTAACAGCTATATTTAGAGCACACACATATTCTGCAGTGCTGTACAGAGAACACTCACATCAGTCCCTGCCCCAGTGGAGCTTACAATCTATATTCCCTACCACTAGAGCATAGAGGGACAATAGAATAGTGTGCCGAGCGTAGAGAAGCACTGTTCCCAAAGCTTAGCGAGTGCAGCGGTACATTTGACGTTGTCCATATCTTTCCAGCACACCATGTTCTGCCAACCAATAACTAACTCGGTAGCGGTATAATAATTTTTTGAAAAAATGTCAAAAAGCTTTATTTTAACAGAACATGGTTACAATAAATCGAAAGGGCAAGCAAAATATATCAGTATGCACGGCTCTCACAAATTTCTTGTGTTATCACCTGGGGAGCGCTCGACACCACTTCGAAGCCTCTTAACATCACCAAATCGACATTGTAGACCATGGTGGTTCAGTGGATAACATTTTTCTGGCCCCAGATATGCATTAGACTCAGCTGGAGACAGTCATACCATAGCAGACTGCTGCAGTCATATATGCACATTTGGGTTCCAAAAAAAATTACTGCAGGGGTAAATTCACTAAACTGTCAGTTTTTAGAAATGAGCACACAGTGGAAAAATCATTACCGTATTTGCCGGCGTATAAGGCGACCGGGCATATAAGATGACCCCCCAACAATAGGAGGGCCCCAGGAGGGCCCAGCTAAATACAAAAAGGGCCAGGAGGGCCCAACAATGAAATGCCCACGACTATCATGCCCACAGGCCGGAGGGGCCTGATCTGCACCCACGGGCCTAGTGCCCGATCAACCGGTGGTCTAGGGAGGGGTAGGTGGCCTGGGGCCGCCTACCTGCTGTTGGGAGAGGCCTCTCCAAATCCGGCCGCCATCTTTCTTCTGCCGCTGGCCTGTCCTGGCCAGCGGCGGCACCGCTTCTCCTATTCCTGCAGAAGGCGCTGGAGATCTTCTTTCTTAATCTCAGCGTCTTCTGGCCTCTTCAGCGGCCGCAGGAGCTCTTCTCCCCGCCGCAGTCTTCTGCGCCGTCCTCCGGCGGCTTCCGGCGTCCTCTTGCTCCTCAGCTGGTGGACTTCCTTCCTCGCCCTCCTGGTGGCGTCTGACGTCAGACGCCGGGGGCGGGGCCGAGTACGGCGCGGCGAGCGCACCTGTACTGTGGGTGCGGGGATCATCCTGTTCCCGGCGTGTAAGACGACCCTCCCATTCGAAAGCATGTTTCTCAGGGGGAAAAGTCATCTTATACGCCGGCAAATACGGTATATAATGAACGGCTTGTGTATAGATTTGCTGCTATTCGCCAATTGGTGTAATTTTTGCAAGCAATTTGCAGGCTTGCACAGGGTGGAATTTAACTCAGGCTGGGCAACGATTACCTGATTGCAGGGCTCAGAAATTAGCAGAGAACCGATCAGGTCTGAATAATTTTCATGCTATTCCCATAGGAATAGCATAGGGATGCTATTCCGATCCGGCCCTCGTCCCAGCAGTGACAATTGCTACTCACCAAGGGCCTTATTTTGGTTCATTCTTTCTGACAAAATCCTTCTTAGATGGGCAAAACCATGTGCACTGCAGGTGTTACTTGTGCAGAGAGAATTAGATTTGGGTGGGGTTTTACTTCAAAGTGAGATCTATATTGCAGTGTAAAAATAAAGTAGTCAGTATTTTCCCTGCACAGAAACAAAATTACTCACCCAAATCTAATTCTCTCTGCACATGTTACATCTGCCCCCCCCTGCAGTGCACATGGTTTTGTCCATCTAAGAAGGATTTTGTCAGCAAGAATGAACCAAAATAAGGCCCCAAGTGACAATAGTCATGTCACATTCTAAATATTAAAAGCTTTTATATATGGTAGGTAATTATAACATTTATCCAGTATATGTTTTAAAACATTTATCCTGATGCCGGCAGGAAAGCATAAAACAAGCCCTGGAATCTCACGGATATTATTTATTACTGTAGCTTGAGCTTTTATAGGAGATGGAAATCACCTGGATTTTAGGCTTGTCCTGCAAAAGATCAAGATAGTTGTAAAAGAAAAAGTAATTTTCTCTTTCTCTTTTATGACTCGATCAGGAGAACAGATCCTTCTGGCCTTTCTGCAGTATCATGGAGACAAGCTAAGGGACGGTTGATTTATCTTCATCTCAATATATCACTGCACAGTAACTAAAACACAATAGTATAAGAAGCCTAAAGTCCATTTATTTTTCTCCATCATTCTATTGCTTCATGTGTGCCTTACTCATACCTCCCAATTTTTCAGATGGTGAAAGAGGGACAGATGTGCGCGCCTGAAATTAGGGGGCACGGCTCAGTGACAAGGGGGCGTGGCCTACAAATTGCATCATTCGCACAAGGCCACGCACCATTTTCGCCACTTTGGGGATGCTGTGTAAGCTGCTGGCCAGCCCCCAGCCTCTCTGCTGTGGGAATAGGCGCTGTGCACTAAGCGTCTATTCACTGAATGACAGGGGGGGACTCACAACTGCCCCCCCCCCCTCCCCACTGCAGGACACTACCGGCACTGGGCGGGACCCGGAAACGTCCCCAAAAACCGTGACGTTCCTGCGGAAAGCGGGACAGTAGGGAGGTATGTTTACTGGTGTCATGTTAATTATTATTTGTAACTAACTCATACTTTTACGGAGTAGAAACCTTCCATCGCACATATCTACTTAAAACCGCTGTATAAAAAGATGAGCAGATAAACTGTTCTGCGCGGTTTAAAATGAATTGGGTCACTTCGGTCACTTGGAACAAAGTACAAATGCAAAAAATGGGTTCACAGGGGGTTTCCGGTAAAAAGTATTTGGCAACAATATCTTTAAACAAACTGTTTTTATGATTCACGATCACTTTTCAAATAACTTTTTACGATTGTAAAATAAAGTATTTGCCAATTGATTTGAAGATACTAGCATACTATGACAAATACTTTGGCAATTTAAGTGTAAGTGTTTTGAGAATTTGAATTAGACTTCATAGAAATAGATAAGCGAACAGCCCCAGACTCCCACTGCCTAACCCTCTGGGTTCATTTACTAAGATGGGAGTTCGAATGAAGATGGGTTGTGGCCCATCGCTACCAATCAGATTCTACTTATTTATTTAGCACCTTCTGCAAGATAATAGATAGAATCTGATTGGTTGCCAATATCTTCAATAGAACTTCAATTTTATTTAATAAACCCCTCTGTTGGAGGTGTTGTCTACCTTTTGTACCCAAACACCCCTGTTGGTCTGGAAGCAGCTGGCCCTAGAGCCTTTTCTGGACATTGATGTGTTGGATAGCATACATTATATGGATAGCACTGTCCTGGGTGAAAATCTATTCAGGGATATATGGGTTTGGACTTAATATGTCAGTGGCAGAACTACAGAGTGATGGGCCCAGGCGCAAAAATATTCTATGTCCCCAGTGTCGGACTGGGCATGTTGGGCCCACCGGTTGAATGCTGTAGTAGGAATCAATGGGAAAAAAAGGGAGGTGAACCTGGATCACACTGGGTGATTCAGGAACAGGTGCGCCTGACTGAGTGGTTTTTCTGAGCAGCTGCCCTGGGACAGGGTAGTTAGTCCTGTACAAAATGGTAGACAAAAGGCAAAAAGAGGGGGGTGGGCAGCGCTAATTGAAGTACTGTTATTAAGCAATATGAGCAATTATAAATAAAAAAATGGAAGATTGGTTAGATCTATAACAATTTAATACAATATCTAAAATATATGAAGCCAGAAGGCTAAAAACTGTGAACAATAATAAATGTAGACAATATAAAATGTCAATGACATCTCACCACACCGAACCACATGGGGCGAAGGTCCTGGAAGTCCCAGATGTTCAGAGAATGTGCACAAATGGCGCCCACTCGATGGTGGGGATGAACCGGAATGTCCAAGAGATGATGTTGATGCTGTCCCCAAGCTGCAGTATGGAGGGAGGGCACAGGGATGTGGATGCCAGGAGTGGCCCAAGATGGCACGAATCACCAACTCCTGTTGCCAGATGTTGTAGGCAGGTGTCCTCAACCTCTACTATTTGTGCAGAGATGTTTGTAATCCAATGGAGTGAGCGGGGGGCCAGTAAAGCTGGAGTTGGACTTCCGGAGAAAAATAATGGGATAATTTCCTCAGAGTGGGGAGCCAGTGAATCTGGTGGTGGACATTCCAGGCTGTAGATGGAGTAATATCCTCAGAGTGGTTCACCTGGGTAAGTGGTGGGGTGGGTGAGGCAGAAATCCTAACCGGTTTCGCTGCTCCAGGCAGCTTTATCAAAGGATAACTGACACATGGTTCATTCTGGCTTAAATACCCTATCACATGGGTCATGTGACCAAACAAGTTAGATCAACCAATCTAACTTGTTTGGTCACATGACCCATGTGATAGGGTATTTAAGCCAGAATGAACCATGTGTCAGTTATCCTTTGATAAAGCTGCCTGGAGCAGCGAAACCGGTTAGGATTTCTGCCTCACCCACCCCACCACTTACCCAGGTGAACCACTCTGAGGATATTACTCCATCTACAGCCTGGAATGTCCACCACCAGATTCACTGGCTCCCCACTCTGAGGAAATTATCCCATTATTTTTCTCCGGAAGTCCAACTCCAGCTTTACTGGCCCCCCGCTCACTCCATTGGATTACAAACATCTCTGCACAAATAGTAGAGGTTGAGGACACCTGCCTACAACATCTGGCAACAGGAGTTGGTGATTCGTGCCATCTTGGGCCACTCCTGGCATCCACATCCCTGTGCCCTCCCTCCATACTGCAGCTTGGGGACAGCATCAACATCATCTCTTGGACATTCCGGTTCATCCCCACCATCGAGTGGGCGCCATTTGTGCACATTCTCTGAACATCTGGGACTTCCAGGACCTTCCCCCCATGTGGTTCGGTGTGGTGAGATGTCATTGACATTTTATATTGTCTACATTTATTATTGTTCACAGTTTTTAGCCTTCTGGCTTCATATATTTTAGATATTGTATTAAATTGTTATAGATCTAACCAATCTTCCATTTTTTTATTTATAATTGCTCATATTGCTTAATAACAGTACTTCAATTAGCGCTGCCCACCCCCCTCTTTTTGCCTGTAGTAGGAATCATGCTAAAGTACTGTGGCCAGTTACCACAGGGTTACACCATCCCCACAGAGGCATGTACAGCCATTAGAGAAAATGTAACTGAATCTTTAATAGAGTAACCATTACACCATCCGTACGGGGCAGCACGGACGGTGTAATGGTTAGCATTACTGCCTCATAGCGCTGAGGTCATGGGTTCGATTCCCACCATGGCCCTAGCGGTGTGGAGTTTGTATATTATCCCCGTACTTGCGTGGGTTTCCTCCGGGTACTCCGGTTTCCTCCCATAATCCAAAAATATACAGGTAGGCTAATTGGCTCCCAACAAATGTCTGTGTGTACATGTACTTGTGGTAGGGAATATAGATTGTAAGCTCCACTGGGGCAGGGACTGATGTGAATGTTCAACTATTGTACTCTATGTACAGCGCTGCGGAATATGTATGCGTTATATAAGAAACTGTTAATAAATAAATAATAAATAATTGTATACTGTAGTTTGAGTGCATTTTGTGCGGAAAATATACACACACACCAAAGGCCAAATTAGGCAGCATTAGTATTTTCTGAACACTGCACTATAGAGAAGAATATTATTTGAGCCACTGCAGACTACAGTACATCGGGATTGCCATTCACTTTACAAACACACCTGTGAAGACATCTCCGCTCGAACTATACAATAGAAGGTAGCATGAGGTCTCGGTTCCATTGTGTTGTGTAGTTCTTTTATGTTTGCACAGCACTGGGATTGTTAGCATAAGCATGTAATGTGCAAAATATTCTGCTTATTTATTAAGGAACAAGGCATAGACTTAGAATTATACAAATGAATTGCTTTTGGATTTCTCCACATCATTGTTCTGGAAACAAACAGTAAACTTGTGGAATACTGCAACATACTGTACAGTCTGTCTTGTTGGGAATTGTTTAGTAGAGTGGTTCCCAAACCTTCTTTAATCACGGTGCCCAGGAGTATCAGCATTGTGTTCACGGAACCCTTAGGCCAGAAGCTCTCATTGAGAAATTCAGCAAATTGTGTGTACATCAGGTTACATGGTGGTGGACAAGGGTTTGTTTCTGCTTATAGACATATTTTATGATGGATATAACCAGTGCTGGTGTCTGCCAGTCATTCGGTCTACAAACTGGACTGTCAACCTGTGGCACCCCTGGAAGAGTCCTGCTTCACCCAGTTTGTGCAAGACCTTACACAGGAATACAAACTAACGATAGATAGATAGATAGATAGATAGATAGATAGATAGATAGATAGATAGATAGATAGATAGATAGATAGATAGATGTATTTGCTTGTTGAGCCTTTCAACAGGCTTGAGCACCCACCAGCAAAAACATAAATTTGCACCTCTGGATAGATAGATAGATTCCATGTAATTTTCTAGAAAGGTAGGGGATTGCTTTTTTGTCTATTACCCGCCCTTGCTGACATGTTCCACCTATTCCTCCTAAAAACCTCTCACTAGGTCACATCCAAATGACATTCTGACCCCATTTACCAGTGCGGCACCTGGGCGGACTTTCCCTTAGGTCAGTGCTTCCAGCTGACCCCTAGGTACGGGCATATATACCCCAGCATTTGTGATATCAATATCACTTTTATTGAATAGTGGTAACAGATGCAATAAATATAGATGAAATGATTAAATAAATCCACATTCACCACTAGTGACCCCTGGGTGGGTGGGCTTGGAATCAATGGCAGTCCATTGGTATGGCGTATCAGGTAGATCTTAACTGGCAGCCACTGATATATAACATTATTACAATTATAAATAATAGACAGTGCCTGAGAAAACTTAGCATTTGTCTATCTATCTATCTATCTATCTATTCACACTGTGCATTACATTGTTCGGCCATTTGAGCTGCTTTAAAGAAAGGCACCAGTGACCAGCCTTTGGCACGGCACTTTGCACAATCCCGACATTCTTTGGCTTCAGTCGAGTACATTATTATAGACCATGTTACTCCTCTGCCTAGAGATAACAGGGGTAAAAATTATTACAGATGGAAACAAGGTGGATTCTCAAATTGAACACATTGGGCCCCCAAAGGGCTCAATGAACCAATGGGTCTCCACATAGGCGAATCTAGAATTATGGTAATGGGTGGTCCCAGATGTAGACATAATAGTAGGGGAACCTTTGCGCGGCGTAGCCGCGCTGCAAAAAGGGGGCGTGGCCTCATGGGAAGGAGGCGTGGCATCACAAAAAGGGGTGTGGTATTACACTTTAGACCATACACAGTAATGCCCATTACACATTTTAGCAAACTCCGTAATACCCATTACACATAAAGCCACACGCCGTAATGCCAATTACACATAAGGCCACACACCATAATGCCCATTACACATTGTGCCACACATCATGATGCCCATTACATACATATCAAACTGTAATGCCCATTACATATTTGCCACATAAGTGCTGCTTACCTACGTGCTCATTGCTAGGGGGTTCTTGCTTGATGGCACCATAGTACCCATTACACATGATGCCGCAAAACATAGTACCCATTACACATGATGCCGCACACCATAGTACCCATTACAAATGATGCCGCACCCCATAGTACCCATTACACATGATGCCGCACACCATAGTACCCATTACACATGATGCCGCACACCATAGTACCCATTACACAAGATGCCGCACATGATTAAAGGGGGGGCGGGCTGAGGTGAAAGCGTGGAGAAGAATTGGAGCGGAAACTGCAGGGGTGACAGTCATTGACAGCTGGGCAGAGAGCAGGGGGCTGCCCGGCTGTATTCAGAGCACTGCAGGTCACGGCTGTTTGAAATAATACCCCTTTCACAATAGAAAATGCAGGGATTTTCCCAGGAATATGGTCCCAGGATCATGCAGGGACATTCCCAGGCTGACCCCTTATACACCAGCCTAGTCCCTGCATTTTATGGTATGAGGGGGAGAGACAAACACTCCCCTCTTCCTACCCCCCCTTTAACCAACCAGCTATATCTTCGGAACCAACTGACCCATTTACATGAGACCAGTATCATATTGAAGAACTTTTGAGTTGGCTTTGAATGATTTTGGTCCCGTGAAACTGGGCTCTTTGGTTCCAGAGAAATCTGCCCTCAAAAAACATAAATAGTCATGAAATTACATTTAAGAAATGAAAAAAAAAAACAACCGGTTTAACCTCAATATCCAGTGGCAAACGCAGGATTTTCAGAAGGGGGTTTCCAGAGGGGCGGACCAAAGCACGGAGATGGACACTTAGGTCACCCAGTATATGCCGGGTCAGTTAAAGTATAGATAGACCAAATGTATATAAATGGTATTGGGGACTAGGTGATCAGGAGGCAGAGCAATCTGCCAACGAGAATATAAAACTACATACCAGGTGTGTGGAGCTAGAGTAGTAACCAGCTGCTGGAAGGCCGATATCTCTGGTTCTGGGAACAGTAGAGACAAGCTACTAGTGTCCATCAAGGGGGAGAGTCCAAGCTTTTGAAATATATCCTCAGAAAAACTCTAAGTCAGACAGAACCTGAAATATCTGACTGGGAAGAACAATTAACAGGCTTGGATGGGGACCACTGTTTTGAAGTCAGATATCTCTGGTTCCCAAGGGCCGATTTTTAAAATTCTTGTACCCCTGAAAAGAGGGGACCCTCAGCTTTCAGACTCATGGGGGGGGGTTTCTGGGTACTCAGAAACCCCCCCTGCGTGCGCTTCTGATATCCCTGGAACCAATTAACCCATATGGATCCAGCCTGGTATCAGATTGAAGGCCCAGCGATTTGGGTTCGACTGAGATCAACCTCGAGCTTCAGTGATGCCGAAGGGGGAACTGGCAGCCATTGAACTGGGTGGGGGTCGGAATTAGTGGGTCCCATGTTATTCTATAGGGAAAACGTTCCAGCTTTGCCTGGTTGTATCTCCGGTTCCCAGGGGGCTAGAGACACGGGGCTGGGCTCGTTGGAAAGCCCCTTCCCTCAGCTACAAATTGGCCTAATGGGTGGTCCTGTGCACCCCCGGACCACCCCCTAGATTCGCCTATGGGTCTCCACTGTTTCTTATGATTTAATGGCACGGTGCTCCCTTTCACAAATATTGAGCAAATATTAGTCACAGATGCTTTTAGTGGTGTTTATCAGCGAGAGGGGTGTCGAGTTTATGTGTGCACAAAAATTCACAAAAATCACAAATTATGATTCACAAAAATCATGATTGAAATAGTTTCCAAACATGAAATTCCTTACGCAGCGTAAAACATTTGGTACTTCTTTACTTTCACGGCGCCACTAGATAGGACAGATAGGATACTAGATAGGATACGATTTTGTATGCGATTTGACATAAGATATCGCATAAGATATAGGATAAGATTTACTATCCATTTCATTACCCCACTATCCACTAGGGCGTGGAGTTGATTTTATATAGCGTGGCGAGCACAGCGAGCCACCAAGCCCAAAGCGTGGCGAGCGCAGCGAGCCCCGCGAGGGGACACGGAATGTATTTTATGGAATTGCATGCAAATGGCATGCAATATTGGGGACTTGCTTTGAAACAACATCCGTGTCCCCTCGCGGGGCTCGCTGCGCTCGCCACGCTATATAAAATCAACTCCACGCCCTAGTGGATAGTGGGGTAATGAAATGGATAGTAAATCTTATCCTATATCTTATGCGATATCTTATGTCAAATCGCATACAAAATCGTATCCTATCTAGTATCCTATCTGTCCTATCTAGTGGCGCCGTGAAAGTAAAGAAGTACCAAACATTTTTGTTAAACATTGGTTGATTGTTGCCCAACATATTGTTTTCATTTTTATGCGCGTATGTCGGGGAATTTACTCTTCATCCTTGCGTGACAAGGAGAATTATTGAATAGGTAACACGTAAAAAAAAAAAAATTATAATAGCTTTATTGTCATACATCACTAATGTCCCGCATATGTTATTGTTTCACATTGTTAATTGTTTTTTTTTTATACAACTTAATTATTTGATTTTAAACTAAAGTCTATGCAATATTTTATATACCCAGCCACAATATAAGTAGCCAGCTAATTTATATATTTTTTTCTTTTTTCTTTTTTTATAAAAGATAACCTTTGTGAACATGATATAAATACTTTAAGATGTTACAATGGGAACTCTAAGAACATCACTGAGACATATTGTATTGCAGACAGTTACTCTGTCTATTATTGGGGAAGGGGTTATTTGAAACTAATTCGGAAAGCTGAAGGATAATTGAATTAAACTGTCAGCATGTGTCAATCTTTAATCGTGTTCTGGCCAATTTACAACAAACCAATCTAACAATCTGTTTTATCATCCTCTGTTGCTGGTGTAATCATTGTCTTTAATCTTTATTCAGAGCCACAGTGTCTTGGCATATGGAATTAGATATTGTCAATTGTCATTTTTGTGTATACTGTAGTCGTGCTGAAAACACTATTGAAAATATATATATATATTTATTTAATATGGCTTTTGAATTGCTTTATGTTTTAGCTCATAATTAAGTTTAAGCTGTAACTCAAGCAAACTGACTTCACATTAATGAATAAAGTATATAATATAGTATATTCAGTGGTGGCTCCTACCTTATGGTAGGAGGGGTCTGCCACTGGCTGCGATGCCGGCTCCCCCCTGCCACCGCTGCTCCTCTTGATCCCAGCTGCATTGTTCCCAGTGCTTGTACAATGATGACAGGCATCGGGATTTGCGCATGCCCTGTACCAACCTCTGTACTGAGCATGTAGCCAGCTTTTATGGACTGCTTCGGCAACAGCCCTAGAAGGGAAATCACAGTCCCGGAACCTGTACAATATAGGGACCAGCACATGGACAGTACTGCCGTAGGTACTGCGCATGTGCAGACACTGGATTTTATGGGCTGCCATGCAGCAGCCCGTAGAGGCATCCCAGAGGGAGGGAACACCTCCCAATGGGACTGCCTTGGGTGACTGGCAGGTCGGATTTCCAATAGGAAGTCAGTGCCAGTCACAGTGAAGCCAGTGCAGTATCACAGACTGCATCTCGCTTCACTACAGTAGCGGATTAGGGGGGGGGGGGGGGGGGGGGCTGCAGCCTTGCAGCCCATATGTAAAAACCGGCACTGAGTATGAGGTTCTTTGTGGGGAATTTTATTTTATGCAATAAACTTGGTGTGCCATTCTGAAATGCCAGACCTTCTTCCTTGACATGACATTATCTCTGCACATCAACAAGGTGGCGATACACTTAGGGCCGGCGCAAGGTTTGATGGCGAAGGTTCAAACAGTTGCTCCTTCTTTCTCTCAACATTTTCCACCCCAACCCAGTGGTGTGGATAGAAATGATGCGCCCTCCTCCTACCAAAAAAGTTTCTGGCTCCCCCCCCCCCCCCCATACATTAATTATAACTTTCTACCAACATGGTTATTGGCAGAGTTCCTTGTGAATTGCCAGGAGTTATATGCTCCTTGCCAGGGTCTTCTTACTCATTGCTAGGGGTTACATTCTTGTTGCTATGGGGATTAGTGCTCACAGGAACACTACTTCCAAGTAGCGCTAAACTTCCCTGACAGACACCAGAGGTCCAGTAGGATCACTAGCATCGGTTGTTCTCCAATGAGGTGCACATGTTTGGAGGGATATTTTCAGCATATTCCATACCGTATTGAATCTGCAAAGTCCATGTGCCCATGCGACGCTAGCTGCCCCAATCCACCGTTTGGACCGGTGTGGAACTGTTATGCCACTGCCCAGCCCTTAATAAATGCAAACACATTAATTTCAGCTTACACGCTTGTATGTGCCCACACAAAGGAGAAATCATATGAAGGTTACTCACCATTGAATGATTTTTCCTCTGTTTGTTATGAAAAGTAAGCCTAGACTTACGTTTCAGACGCTTTCTGGCGAATTCTAAACGGGCATTGATGTCTTGTGATGTCATCTGCCTACCCCAAGCAGGCAGGGACAAACAGGCAGGGCAACTTCTGTCAATAAGGCAGCGAGCATGCCGTTCGAATAAGGCTTGTGCTGGTGAGGCACGGGCCTAGGGGCGGCACCTTTAAGGGTGGCAGCTGTCCCCTGAATCCTTTGAAGTTTTTTTTTTTAAATATAGTGCTGCGGGAAGTCCCGTGCTCCCTCTTCAGCACCACAGAAGCAGTCCCCTCCCGCGCTCCCACCATCCCATGTTCCCCCCATTGGGGCTGGTGAGAGAAAGACTCTTAGCTGATGTCCCGCCCCCCTCCAGCGCTGCTGCTGTCCCATGCTCACCCTGCTGCAGTCCTACTGTCACCAGCAGCGCCTCCTTCGTCCCATGATCCCCCTCCAGCAGAGCAGCTGCAGTCATGCTCCCACCACCGTTCCATGCTCTCCCCCGCCAGCACTGGTGAGTGGAAGCTACCAGAGGCAGTAACTGAGCCGCGGTCCCATTGTACTACAGACAGCAATGTGCTACCTCAATCCCACGCTCCTCCCTCCAGCCGCTGTGTCATCCGCTGTGAGCTTACAGGTACCTGTATGTGGGGAGGAAGGGGGTGGGAAGTTTGCCGTAGCAGGGGAGGAAAGGGGCACAAAGTCTGTGGTAGCTGGGGAGGGAAGGGGTCTAATTGGGGGGCAGTCAAGAATGTTGTGCCTATGGGCAGCCTGACACCTAAATCCACCCCTGGCTGCGGGGGGTTGCACATGTGCATAATCCCCACCATTTAGGATGGGGATGAATTGACCTGTGCCAACGGGTCTGAATCGGCACCTAAGCTCTCACCTCTCAGCCTCTAGCAGAGGGGGAGGATTAGCAAAGATACGTGGTGACTAATTCAGGAAATTGAAGTATATAATTGCAGATGCTGCAATTTTAAGTGTCTGTATATGTAAGATGGCGCCATAGGTCGCTGCCTAAAGCTGCCTAGTGGAAGCTCCAGCCCTGGATACACTTCAACTGCTGATCGTACTACACACGTCTTTGTTTGATAAGGTTTCCGCCAGCCCCACGATCTTACCACTGATGTTGGGACAGTCTGAGGCACAGTCTCATGGCCAAGATGGGAAGCAGCGTTCTGCCTGCTCGGACCTGGTGGAAAATTACAGCTACATAGAAGTGTTGCACACATGACAGGTCTTGTTACCTTACCACGCTTGTATTATATCTATATCTTCCATTGCAAAGGACAGAAGGACGACAGAAGGAGCATTTTCCCATCTTTATACCAGTATATCAGCAACATTTATCCAAATTCAGAACAATTCAAATGGGTAGACTCAATGCAAATAGTAAACAACATAGTTACAACCAATCAATTTTTCGGTATAATTTGACACATGTCCTTGTGGAAATCTGTGTCTATGATTTCAGGTTGGACCAGATGAAATTTAGACATTGAACAAACTAGATCTCAAATGTTCTCAACATTTATTTTTAACTCCCAAACTCCAATATGGGTACAATTATTGTCATGGTATAAATATTAGCCCCTGTGTTCTCTTGTCAAGGAACACTAAGCACATTTACACCTAAACTGGTCAAAATCCTAAAAGTGTGAGGGATGAGGGAATCTGCAGATATAATTGCACTCTTGTCCCTATAGCCTGTGTACTTCTTGGGGATCAGCAAGTACGCTGGAAGCGACCCAATGTTTCATTTGAAATCCCCCACTACAGAATCAGTACTTGTGTGTGAGATACAGTTCTGTGATTTTCATCCCTTTTTATTTTGATTGAGTTGTATTCTTCTGTGTGTACTTTTAAAATCTTTGTAATCATCTTTGTAACCATTTTTATAACTAACCTCTGAAGTATTTCTTGGAATAAATAATTCCTAATACCAGTTCTGAATTTTGTGTTCTTAGAACTTACGCAAAAGGGCGGTTTACACTACTACCTTTTTATATACTGTATTGTGTGGTTAGATGCGAGCAAGGCGTACCTAACGCAATTTGGAAGCGCTAAATCAGGCTTTGCTGGTGGCGGCATACCTCATAGAGGCGACTCGTGTGTCCAAAGTGAACCCCAGTCACGGCTGGAGCTGCTCAGATTGATGTATCTGAAGGAGCAACCGGTGGGTCCGCGACATTGGGACCACTGACTGACTCTCCCCACCACCACAATCCACGCTGGCTCTTCCTACAGGAGAATGCCTGTTGAGCCCTTCAAGATGGCACCGCAAATAGCTGCCTAGGAACTCAGCCATATGTTACCTCGTGTCTCCTGTGTGATAACTGTACTTTCTGTGCTATAGCTTTACTGTCTCTGCTTAAGTGTTACCTACCTGGCTGCTGCAATGACCAGTGGCGCCGCTGATGGCTGCCTAGGCGCTGTGCAGCTTGGTGGGTATGTGTTTCCTGTGTGATAACTGTACTGTCCATGCTGTATTGTTGTCTGTCTGGCTGTTGCGGTGACCAGTGGCGCCGCTGATGGCTGCCTAGGCGCTGTGCAGCTCAGCAGGAATGTGTCCCCTGTGTGATAACTGTACTGTCCCTGCTGTATTGTTGCCTGCCTGGCTGTTGCGGTGACCAGTGGTGCAGCTGATGCTGCCTAGGCACTGTGCAGCTTGGCGGGTATGTCCAAGCTGCCCAAAGTTAATGCATTTAAAACCAGTGCCACCGAAACCCACCTGAGATTTTTCCCCAATATTCTATTTCTTATCTGTTACAAGGAACCAAGACTGTCTAGGCAATTCCCTCTAGGCAATGCCCTCTAGAGGAGATAAATGACCCAGCGGCCCCCGAGCCAGGCACGCACAAGACACAGTTCGGTACTTATGTAATATCTGGGCTCCCGTTTTTCTTATGATACCGCGTCCCCTCGAGGGGCTCGCTGCACTCGCACGCTTCGGGCACGGTGGCTCGCTGCGCTCGCCAAACTATATAAAATCAACTCCATGCGTAGTTGGATAGTAGGGGTATGAAAAAATGGGGTGCATTTAACATGGGAGCCCAGATAATACATAAGTACCCACAGTTCAACCTGCAGAGCACCGAGCCTAGGACACAGAGGGGCTCGGCGCTCTGCAGGCTGCACTGTGCAGTGTGCGCTACCGAGGAGATGTGCTGCTGCAGCTAGGTAAGTTATGGTACTCAGGGGGGGGGGGCATAATGGTACTTGGGGGGACCCGCAGTGAAGGTCAGTCCCATGCCCTGCGATTCCTAGTGATGGCCCTGTTGGTTTCTATGGGCAGCATTCCATTTTCAATAGAACTACCATCTTATACCCCTTTCACACCCGGCAATTACCCGGCATTTTTGAGTGCTGGGTCATTTTGCCAGGTGTAGTCTGACCTAATTCACACCACCCGCAAATTACCAGGTTAAAGATTTTCAACCCGGGAATTTGCTGAAAAACACAGATTTTTCTGTGGTGTGAAAGGGTCAACATGGGTCTTAATTCCCAGCACTCCGACCCTTGTCAAGAGCAGCTTTGGAGTGCCAGAACTTAAGACCTGTGTTGACCCTTTCCCACCAAAGAAAAACCCAGGTTTTTCAACAAATTCCTGAGTTGAAAATCTTTAACCTGGTAATTTGCTTCTGGTGTGAGAGGTGTATTAGTACATTTATCCCTTTGTGGTTTGGACAAACAATTTAACTGTTTTAGACCTGTTTAGACCTGTATTAGATAAAGGCCCAAAAAAAGACCACCAATCCAAGGTTACTCCTGATAGTAAACTGTGAGAATTAAAATAATACAGATGCCAGAAGCGTTCAGGCAATTGTCCCTATCCAACTGCAGTACACAAGGCTCTTTCAGGCCTGGATCGAACATATGAGTTTCCCAGGTTTACTCAACTCAATAGAGGCTTTAACACATAGAGATTAGATAATCTCAATGTTTCCTCATACAAGCATCTTATATTGTTCCATTAGATGTCCTTGGAGTTTGTAGAACAAATGTTGACAAATTATAACTCCAGTTTGAACCAGAAAACTTTGTCTATGACCTTTGCTCCACCACTAACCTCTGGCGGCTATTTTAACTTGACGTATCTTGTTGCTATAAATTGCATGTCAAGGCCTAGGTGCTCTGTAAGCTGGTTATAGTTATAATATAAAGTCTAGGAGACTGATAACGCTGTTACAATCACCTCCCTGCCATCTGTGAATGAGTGAATAAATGAATGACTTTACATTGACCTGGGTTTGAGAAGAATGTGACAGGTTCCATTTCGCCGTTTTGTATAAATATTGATAAAGTTTCTTGAAAGCAGCAACCATGTCAGTTTGTCACAATATTCCAAGACGCTTCCTTTCTGACGTCTGACAGTCCACATCACAAAATATAATGACTACTGATGGCTAAGGATGCTTTAGAAAGGAATCTGGGTGTGAAGACGCCTTTGGAGCCACTAATGGAATTTAAAATGCACATTGAAAAACACAAGCAGATGTTTAATTTGGAGACAACATGTCTTCCGTTAGAACCAAATGTTTTCCCTGACTATTCAAAGATTGTTTGCGATTGATTTATGTGCTGCAGACTTTGTCATGTCATTTATTCAAACAGGCCTTTTATGCTTGTATGTTACAGGATTGCTCAATACATTCAGAACAGGCCTATTCATGACTTTTTCTGTCATAGCTGCTTAATTGCATCAGTTAAAAAAAAAAGCCCACATGTTCAGTCATTCGCTATTACAAAATCATATGTGGTTTCCTTTCTGTTTCATTCCATATATTTATCAGAAGATAACATGCTTAACCCTTTTGAGTGCCAACGTCTCTGTAAGAGATGTGCAAAATATCCGCTAAAAATCCCAGCGTCGCTGACATTTGTTATATAAATTTAAAAAAAAATATGTGTAAAGAAAGGTTATATTTCCTATATAAGGTGAACATTACAGGTCATTATGATGGCAATTTTCACACCTATTTTGACAAATTCACTTGGCACTCAAAGGGTTAATAACGAGAAAGCACTCAAAGACCTGTAAATAAAGGTATATAGGTTTATAATGTACAAATACACTGTTTTGATGTCCATGCTTGTCTTCACAAGATGGTAAGCTCTCAAGACCTCCCAGCCTTTTGTTTTCACATGTGCTCTTACTTTGTCTATCTTATACGCACAACCTTGTGCTAGCCCAGTCTAGAGATTGAGGACTGGGACTATAGGTAGGTTCACATGTGACCTAAAAGCCAGAGGTGGCACTCATGGTCTTTGAAATACGATGCAATGCTGAAGTTTAATTGACGCCTGCGCCCCACTCCATTACATGTACCTCGGAAATGCACCTGGCCAACTTATCACATTACTGTACTAAGTTCCGAGTGAAGCTGCTCACCCATAAGCCCTTCTGGAATTGCTGGGTGGGGTCAGGGCCGGCGCCACCACTAGGCAGCTCTAGGCATTTGCCTAGGCCGCCGGCAACTAGAGGGCGGTAGTCCAGAGCTGGGAACCCCCCTGGATGTAGGTGAGCGGCTAAGCGGCTCCCCGGCCACCCCCAGCAACCTCGTCGGCTCCCCCTGTCACTTCACTTCCGACAAGTTCAACCCACCCGCCCAACGCTGCTGTGGAGAGACGCGGCACCTGGCAGGTGAGCGGCTTCCCCCCACCCCCAGCAAACTCAGTGGCTGCCGCCGCATCACTACCCGACCCCTGCCCAACGCCACTGTGAATCATCATGGCAGGCACCCGGCAGGTGACCGGGTTCCCTCCTACCCCCAGCAAACTTGGCGGCTGCCGCTGCACCGCTCCCCCCCCCCCCCCCCCCCCGGAGCGATCGCATCCTCCACCCCCCCTTCCACAGTGGGCACATCATCCTCCACCCCCTCCCCCCCCCCCCCCGGTAACAGCGCGACGGTGGGCGCCGGGGCGACCCCCCTGCCTGGGGCGCTTCGGTGCCTAGCACCGGCCCTGGGTGGCGTCCATCCCAGTATGAATACGAGTTCCATGCACACAGGCATTAAGGAAATGAGTATATATACACGACTTTCATATACACGATGCAACTCCCAGAGTGCCCTCTACATCATTTAACAAAGGATAAACAAGAACCGCCTGCATTCAATGCATTAGTTTTACTTAAAAACAACGTGTGCTGGCACCATAACAGTATATTTTAAAGATGATCAAACTTTAATAGAGAAAACGTCTGCCAAAAAGGTAGTTTAAGAAATAGGTAATAAAGTAATAAAATGATCAAATGAAAATTCACACCAGTATCTTTTCCAATTGACCTGACACATGAGGACAGCTTTGTCCTGCAGACATACTCAGGCCCATTGATGGGGGGTGTTAAAAGGAACACCCGGACTGGGCCCAGAAGATCAGAAGGACCCCAGGATCCTGGACAGAAAATATGGGTCCGCAATAACCTATTACAAGTTGAGTATCCCTTATCCAAAATGCTCGGGACCAGGAGAATTTTGGATAACGGATTATTCCGTATTTCGGAATATTTTAATATTTCAATGATGTATCTTGAGGTATCTTGCATTCATGTTGTACATATACATCAAACACATGAAATAAACACAAATATATTTTATTTGTGCATAAAACAAGGTTTCAAAACATGAAACAAAGTTTGTGTACAATCTCAGGCACTGAATTTAAATGCCAAGCAATCATTGTCTTGCACATATATAGTGCCAGTTACATATCATGTCCCCAGTGATGCTGTTACAGATGTCCCCAGTAAGTTTTTAGCAAAAAAAAAATTTTTTTGGTTCACTTTCTGGAATGTATGGTTTTCGGAATAATTCGGATAACAGATATTCGGATACGGGATACTCAACCTGTACTTTTAAAGGAATGGTACTGTATAAATTGACACGTGGGTCGCTATCAGCTCAGACACAACAATGGGGTAGGGGGGTCGGCATGTTGTCTGCCAGCCACTACCTGCAGCCCTTATGCTGTGCTGACTGTGAGTTTCTAAGGCATCCTCCCTCACCACTGATCATTATGTGTGGTCCGCAGATATATATATATATATATATATATATATATATATATATATAGAAAGAGAGAGAGAGAGAGAGAGAGAGAGAGAGAGAGAGAAAGAGAGAGAGAGAGAGATACAGATGTACCGCCGCACTCGCCATTCCTAAGAATGGGGTGCAAACAGCATCCACACTTCCCAGGTTGGGGTGCAGTGGCCTGTGACCACACACTCTAGTAAATACAAATACAGGGGGCCCAGCATTCACCATAATAAACTAACTCAACTCAACACACAAATAATCAAATAAATAAATAATGGGGTTTTAGTTCATGAATTGATCAATGCATTTTCTCTTGCAGCCCATCGCCAAGGGACCCCATTTCACTGCAAGTCCTACACTATATGTGTATTTGTTTATTTATTTATTTATTTATTTATAGATATATATTATCTATATATATGTCTAGTGTCCGTGAGTCTCTGAAACACTGCCATCTGCTGGCAGAGAGTGAAACTACATCTCTTTCTCACACCACATGCGCCAACACAGAAGGTAGCAGACTAGCTAAAAACATATGGGAGGGATGGTAAGAGGATGGGTCAGGGAGGGGTCAAGTAGAGTTTGGTTGTGGGGGTGGTGGGCTCTGTACTGGGCCCCAAGATTTCTGTTACAGTGATCCCAAATATTTTGTATGCATCCATATTCTCTATACAAAAGTAAGGAGAATACATGATTATTGTTAGTATTTTTGCATTCTCCTCAGATAAAAACTTTTTTAAATGTGCATCTTTACATGTTGTATGTAATAGCATTTTCGGGGCTGGTAACAGAAATCTTGGGGCCCAGTACAGAGCCCACCACCCCCACAACCAAACTCTACTTGACCCCTCCCTGACCCATCCTCTTACCATCCCTCCCATATGTTTTTAGCTAGTCTGCTACCTTCTGTGTTGGCGCATGTGGTGTGAGAAAGAAATAACTCAACTCAACACACAAATAATCAAATAAATAAATAATGGGGTTTTAGTTCATGAATTGATCAATGCATTTTTTCTTGCAGCCCATCGCCAAGGGACCCCATTTCACTGCAAGTCCTACACTATATGTGTATTTGTTTATTTATTTATTTATTTATATATATATATTATATATATATATGTCTAGTGTCCGTGAGTCTCTGAAACACTGCCATCTGCTGGCAGAGAGTGAAACTACATCTCTTTCTCACACCACATGCGCCAACACAGAAGGTAGCAGACTAGCTAAAAACATATGGGAGGGATGGTAAGAGGATGGGTCAGGGAGGGGTCAAGTAGAGTTTGGTTGTGGAGGTGGGGGGGCTCTGTACTGGGCCCCAAGATTTCTGTTACCAGCCCCGAAAATGCTATTACATGCAACATGTAAAGATGCACATTTAAAAAAGTTTTTATCTGAGGAGATTGCAAAAATACTAACAATAATCATGTATTCTCCTTACTTTTGTATAGAGAATATGGATGCATACAAAATATTTGGGATCACTGTCACTTTTAAGTATGTAATCGCAGGGGGATATGCTTTTAACTCCACACTCAATTTCGCAACTGAACATTGCAAAATGCCTACTGGTGGATTTCAAAATATGACTTTGGAAACCAGCCAAATGTGAAGTGATAATATGTGAAGCGGAGAGCTGCGATTATTCCTGCAGTTACTTGAACATTTCTCAATTCTCTGGCTGCATTGGCTTTGAGGAAAGGGGAAACACAGTCAAATCTAGGGAACGTTTTGTTCATAGAGTCTAACAGAAGTGGATTTGTTTGCTGTGTGTGCTTTCTGCCACTGCTTATAGCAGACAATAGACTCAAAGTTTATGTTTAATTGTCAAAACATTTGTAATAATCAATACAGGAAAATTTGACTCCCGTGTCGCTATCTGTGTTGTGCTGTAAATGTCTATACACACTCTATGTGGGAATGGTGAGACCTCGGTAGAACAGTTTAGAAGGAGGATAAGAACACAGCATTCTGTAAGCAACAGACAAAGCTGCAGAGAGCGATGGAGAGGCTCCGTTCCCACAGATCAAACATCTGGCCAACATTACCCAGGGCATATTGTAAACACTGACTCCGAGATAATCAAACGCTCCACATTCATCAGAACAGCAGTGAGGACCATGCTCATATTGGGCTACAATCATCTCAACAAAAGAAAAACAAAACCAGGAGGAAAAATGTGATTGGAGAATGAGTCACTTATTTCTTTACCGGACATGTATTTCTAACATAAGCTCTGAAGATAAGATTACAGATATGCTTTGGATGTGTCTTTAGCCCGTAACGCCTTTTACACTTAATAATGACAAGGTTCCAATGGTAAAGGCTGGATCCATCAACCACCAATGCCATTACTGGACAAAATGAAATAAAATGAGTAAAATACTGTATGTGTTTCCATTAGAAAAGCTAGCACCCAAATGTATTATTAGCTGAAAGTAATCTGTGAATTTTATGTTGATAAACTAGTGCACAGCCTCTAGGTAGTTTCCACTGGCAAGCTTCAGGCCTAAACAAGATGGCCGCCATTTGGCCTTCTGCCTACTAGCAGCACTACTTATCTGTGAATGAGCACCACAGTGGGAGATGGTCATGTTCCAGTGAGACCCTGATATCCGATAGATTCCTGCAATCGCTGCATATCATTACCATGGGACCAGTATATGCACTACTACCCACATATAGCACTGGATCATGCCACTCCATCATACAGATACTAAGTGTATATATCTGAGAACGGCTGTATAATCAGACTGCTGCACAATATACCACAGTACTGGCTGAGGATTGGGCTATCTAGTGCATCTGAGGCAGGATGCAGTAATGCTTAAAATGTGGTCGCAAAACGCATATGTACCAAGTTCCGGGATGCAAAAGATTCCAGAGCTTGGATGTGGTGCCGAAGCGGAACTACAATTGGTGCAGCAGGTGCATTGCACTGGGGGCACATGACCAGCAATGAGTTATCCCCTGTGCCCCCTGCAGACCATTTTGAGCAATTTATGTTGAATGGCCCAGTTCATGTAGCAGGGTGGACCCCACTGCCTGAGGGACCTGCCTCTTACCTTAGGGCAGCAGGGCTGACCTTTGCTGTGCCGGTTGATAAAAGAGTCCTGCCACCTATCAGCACTACTGATCACAGCCAGTGGCATATCTATAATGGATGCACCCATTTTTAAATTACTTTAAAATCAGAGGAAGCAGCTCTGTAGAAATTGCTGGATAAAAGCTGTGCCAGAATTTTTCCTGTGATCTGCCCATGCACAATGGAGTCTTAGTGCTCTAGTACTCAGACTCCACACTGCTGCTAGTGCGGAAATCGCTGGTAAAATAGTGCTCAGGCCATGTTACTCCCAACAGAGTGTAGGGTGCCAGGCCGGATGAGGCTGCACACGGGTCTCCTCCTCTATTGAAATGCCCGTAATCACAGCCATCGATTTGGGTGAGTTATTTTGTTTCTGTGCAGGGTAAATATTGGCTGCTTTATTTTTACACTACAATTTATATTTCAGTTTCACACCTCACTCAAATCTAACTCTCTCCGCACATCTTACATCCGCCCCTCTTGCAGTGCACATGGTTTTGCCCATTTTGAGAACAAATTTGTCCTGCTGTCACGTCTGAATTAGGCCCAAAGTTTTCAAATACTACCTACAGAAACAGAGCAAAGATGACACAGAGCAGCTGTGATAGAGAGAAAGCAAATATGGAGAACAGAGGGGACATGTGCTACTCTTGCATTCCTACTATAATGCATAGTCCCCTTGATTACCAAGCTGCATGGTTCAGTGCAGTTCTAACTTCTTTTCCTCCTGATTCATTGGACGTTAGGGACATTTTTATCCACGGGTAAAAGTCAGTAAAAGTATAATTTGTCAGCATGTGTTTAGAGGTGAATCTGCTTGGCCTCCTGAGAGGAAATGCTGCTATTATTAATAATGTTTTTTTTTTTTCTACTTTTAGCTCTGCAGATCACAATGTAATAGAATCGACGGGACTCAGATGACTCACATTTAGCCAATGCATAATGTTTGTTTCAATGTCTGATGTCTGGTTCACTTATCATGATCTTACTTGGATTTCTGTATGCTGTGCAATGTAAACATTCAGGCCCACTTTTGTGTACTTTCAGATCTGAAGCCGCCCTGCCACCAGACGGTTTGTTGTAACACTTTTGGCAAAGAAAGCGTAGGGCCAGAATTGTACTCTGTTCATTGCAGGCATCTGGTGGTGCAGTGTAAACGGGTAAACCTGGGTCGCATCCTTCCACTGCAATGGAAAAGCCAGCACTGGGAGATGCTCTGATCTCCCAGCGCCGGCTCAGGCCCCGTCTATGGTGATGTCACCTGCCTGGGATTATGCTGGGTGGGGTCATGGATTTAAAATTGGTCAAAATCCAGGTAGCACCCGGATTGCAGCCGGGTCCAAAAACTTGGCTGCAACTTGGATTTAGGTGTAAAAGGAGTATTATCCAGGTGTAAAATAAATAAAAATAGCAAAAAAGCAGCACCAATTAAATCAATGAATTATTTATTACTGAATATAAAATAAATTAAGAGCATATAATTAAAAACAATGAATGAATGTTTGATTGGACCCAATGGTTATAGTCACCGGTGGTGGATGTTATGACCTGCACTGATCCAAAGAGAAGAGTGGAGTCCTTTTTTAGCCACTTGATGGTATCCTGACAGGATTGAAATGGACTCAACCGAAGGCACCAGGTCTAATTAGCCAACTCGGGAGTCCTCACTTGCTGTGAGTGGTCAGGTGTCCAATTCCAATGGGGTGTGGGATCTCCAAGGAACAACAATGTCCGATCAGATTTATAAGCAGGTGATGAAGTCCTTAGGTGTAGAAGAAATCGTCCTTGTGCCAATTGGGTCCAAAAAAGCAACAGGTACCAATGCGTTTCACAGTACTACTGACTGCTTTATCAAGACCTTGATAAAGCAGTCAGTAGTCCTGTGAAATGCGTTGTAAAATATATTGGCCCTTTACATGAAAAGAAGAGACCAGTGAATGAATAACAGTGGCTGTAAACTGGTTTGGGCATCTCTAGATCGGGGGCACACTTGAGAACAGCTCAAGGCACACTAGTGTGCAACGGCACAGTGGTTGAAAAACACTGCTCTATGTCCACCAAGATGGTAAGGTAAGAACAATTCAGTTTTAACAAAAAATCATGAAAAACTAATTTTGACCTTTTTCATGTCGATCATTTACATGTCGACATTTTGCTTGTGTCAACATTTTGACTATGTCAACATTATGCATATCGACCTTTATCACGTGTTGACCTATTATGTGTTGACCAATAGTGGCCGAAGTATTGACTCTCAACCTGTAATACCTGTAATTTATCTAAAGGTTTTTTTTTTTTTTTATATAACTAGACTTTAAAACTACTTTATAATGCACAACTGCATTAAATATACCCCCCCCCCCCCCCCAAAAAAAAAAATGATATACGTATATGCCAGTTTGACTTTTTTGTTATCCTCGGTTTCTTCCATATATTTCTTTAAAGGCATGATTCCGGGACATGTGGCTCAATAATTGATTCCACAGTAGATGTAGGCATCTAATGCTGCCCACTAATTGGCTGATCCTGTGCATACAAATTAAATTATGCTTCTCTATTCAATTTAATTAACTACGTCAAATAAATTAGCTTTCGAGTCAATTTGATTTTTTTTCTTCTGTCTGTGACCCTGTATTATTAAGGGTTTCAAAACCAGTGGAAAATCCTAGAAGATTCCAAGGATACTGTATGTGCTGTAGAAAAAATATATATTTCCCTCATTGCACAATAGTCTTAAATCTATTTCACAATCTAGTCATTAGTTCATACATTGAGTTCAGATAGTGTAACTGTTATACTCATAGGTGATTGGAAAATTAGAAGCACTCAGAGGAACATTTGTTTCGCTGCTTTTACTGTATTTTTAAAGGTTTCATGCCAGGGATTCCCTCTCTTTTTGGAATCACGGCACCCTAGAGTACAAGAGTTTTTTCACGGCACCCCTAGGCCAAAAAAATGTAGAAAAATAATATAAAATTACGGTAAGTGATTTGTGTTTAAACGTGATCCTTAAGGTGCCCATACATGGTACAATTATTGTACACAATATTGTATACAATGTCGCATCTCATCGCATTGCATAGGTTTTGCAATGCAATAAGATAAGATGAGATCTAGTACAAAAAGATGGAGGCCCTCTCATGCCTGCAGGGGCTGGCGATTCTATCTCCAGCCGATTCTATCTCCAGCCCCCGCCAGCCATCGGAAGGAGGCGTGCACGCACGAGACACTTGCGCGCCCCGTTCTGACGGAGCTCCCGACACCATCCGCCGCCTCCCCGGTCCCCATCACCAGTTCTTACCGCCACCCGAAACCCCCCCCAACCCTGCCTGCCTCCCTGAAGAGGAGACGGGCAGGGCTCCAGTGTGATGGAGTCCATCTCCGTCAGCGCAGGGACATTCTGGCGAGTGCAGGCAATGAAAGAAAGGGGCTCCATCTGTATATGTACAGTATCACTAGAATAAATCACTAGAATGCTTTACATTTATTTACAGGTAGGCAGTAGCAATGATGTGTGTATTTTTTACCTTTACACTGGTAGGGAAAATTAGTGTTAACCCGCCTACTTTTGTGTTTGCCCCTGCTATAATTGATTTGACCCCACATACAGGAGGACAATTATAATTTTTTTAGCAGGGCCTTGAAGACCATTTTCCAAAGTTCTAGTTACTCCCCTGGCACACGGGTACCATATGGTATTAACAAATATGTATTTATGGCCTTACTTTGTTAATGGAAACCAATTGTTTGAAAGTAAATCCCCAAAAACATGCAGATTGGAACCATCTGTGTTTAATGCAATCTCTCTTCATAGCGCTTTGTGTGTTGGGAGAGGGAATCTGTGTTGGTAGATATATAAATGCCTTTTTTTTCTCAGATCTTGATTTCACGAGCATTGAGATAAATCATAATAGACATAAGCTGGTTTAGAAATATGCGGCAAGTTAGCAGAACAATGAGGTTTGCCGAAGTAATCCCATTAATTTATCTCTTAATAAGACTAAAAAGAAGAAGAGACGGGCTGCTCTCCAGGAAACCTAATGGGAACCAGAAAATATTGATATACACTGTATGCCAAACGTTGCAAGGGAACAGATAGAATTATTTAGCTAACACCCACCAGACTCTTCAAGTCAGAGAAATAAAGTGTGAATCTAACACTTGCACATGTAAAACATTAATGCCGCACAATATAAATAAGGGATATATTAAAAGACTGCATGGGCATAGTGTATGAATTATACCCCTTTCACACCAGCCTAAATTCCCAGGTTGGCCCCCACGACTAGCATTGGTGTGAAAGGTTCCCAGGCCAAATTCCCAGGGAAATTTGCCGTGATTTCAACCCCGCTAGCTATTATTATTATTATTATTATAATTTTATTTATAAGGCGCCACAAGTGTTTCGCAGCGCCGTACAAAGGAACAATACAGGGAGACAAAAACTTGGCATAACATTGAATAAATAACAAAATACAGTACAAATAAAGAGCACCACAGTTCAATACACATTACAGCTTAAATGTAAGTAGTGAGGATCCAATCAACATACAACTAGAGGCTTGAGGCCAATGATGGAGATGAGTATGAAGATGGTCACTGAGTGTTGAAGTAAAGGAGAGCTGTGAGTGAAATGTGAAGAGAAGTGGGCTTTGACAACAGGAGGGAAGAGGGCCCTACTCGGAGGAGCTTACAATCTAGTAGGAAGGGGAGACAGACAGATTACAAGAGGTGCAAGCGAGGGGGTGGTGGTTAGATAGCAGGATGTAAACAGGCAAGGGGTCGGAGAACCAGCTGGTTTATGCAGTGGAAGGGTATGCTTTGATGAATAGGTGAGTTTTCAGTGCCCGTTTGAAGCTTTGCAAGGTCGGGGAGAGTCTAATGGAGCGAGGGAGTGTGTTCCACTGAAGGGGTGCAGCACGGGCAAAGTCCTGTACTCTAGCATGGGAAGCAGTGATCAGGGTGGAGGAGAGACGACAGTCGTCAGCTGACCGTAGAGGGTGGGAGGGTGTATGAATGGAGATGAGGTTACAGATATATGGAGCAATGGAATTAGAGATGGCCCTGTATGTGAGTGTGAGGTGTTTGAAGAGGATTCTGTAGGGGAATGGAAGCCAGTGCAGATTTTGTTGAAGGGGAGTAGCAGAGTTAGAGCGGCGGGAGAGGAAGATAAGCCTGGCTGCAGCATTGAGGACAGATTGGAGAGGAGCTAGTTGGGATTGAGCGAGGCCAGTGAGAAGAGCATTACAGTAGTCAAGCCGTGAGATGACTAATGAGTGGATGATCAGCTTAGTTGCACTCTGTGAGAGAAAGGGCATGATGCAAGCAATGTTGCGTAACTGGAACCGGCAAGAATGGGCCAGGGCTTGGATGTGGGGTGTAAAGGAGAGGGAGGAGTCAAGAGTGACACCCAGGCAGCGGAGTTGGGAAACAGGGGAGATGATGGTGTTGTTAACAGTGATAGAGATATTAGTAGGGGGCATAGCTCTGGGTGGGGGAAAGATAATAAGTTCGGTTTTGTCCATATTCAGCTTCAGAAATCGCTCAGACATCCAGGTAGAGATGGCAGCGAGGCAGTTGGAAACTTGAGAGAAAACAGTGGGGGACAGATCAGGAGAGGAGAGGTAGATTTGGGTGTCATCTGCATAGAGGTGATATTGGAAGCCAAAGGAGTTAATGAGTGCACCCAGAGAGGAGGTGTACAGAGAGAACAGAATGGGGCCAAGGACGGAACCCTGAGGGACCCCGACAGGAAGGATAGAAGGTGGTGAGGTAGAGCCAGAGGCAGAGACTGAGAAGGAACGGTTGAAGAGGTAAGAGGAAAACCAGTTGAAGACTGTGCCAGAGAGGCCAATGTTTTGGAGTGTGTGGAGGAGGAGAGGGTGATCCACAGTGTCAAAGGCAGCAGATAGGTCCAAAAGGATAAGCAGGGAGAAGTGACCCTTGGATTTGGCTGACAGCAGGTCATTGGTGACTTTCACTAGGGCAGTCTTAGTGAAGTGAAGTGGGCGAAAGCCAGATTGAAGGGGATCTAGGATGGAGTGGTCAGACAGGTAGCTGGTGAGACGCCTGTAAACCAGCCGTTCTAGTATTTTAGAGGCAAATGGGAGAAGAGAGATAGGGCGGTAGCTTGTGGGAGATAAAGGGTCCAGGTTAGGTTTTTTAAGAATAGGCGAGACCAGAGCGTGTTTGAAGGGTGAGGGAAAGATGCCAGTAGAAAGAGATAGGTTAAAGAGGTGAGCAAGGTGGGAGCAGCCAGTGGGGGAGAGGGAACTTAGGAGACGGGAGGGGAGAGGGTCCAAGGGACAGGTAGAGGGGGGAGAGGATGAGATGAGGGAGCGGACTTCCTCAGCTGTAGTAGGGCAGAAGGATGACAGAGTGGGGTAGTTGGTAGGGGAGGATGATTGGGGTGGGTGGGCAGCAGAGGGGGTATGGAAGGAGATATCATGTCGGATTACCTCAATTTTAGAGAGGAAGAAGGAGGCAAAGTCAGTGGCAGTGAGGGATGAAGGGAGGAGGGGTGGTGCAGGACGAAGTAGAGTGTTGAAAGTATCAAAGAGACGTCGGGGATTGGAGGAATGGGAAGAGATGAGAGATTTGAAGAAAGATTGTCTGGTATAGGAGAGAGCAGCGCTGTAGGAGGAGAGAATAAACTTGAAATGGAGGAAGTCTTCCAGAGAGTGAGATTTCCTCCACAGGCGTTCAGCAGAGCATTTTTGCAAGAATCTAGTTATTTTGTTGTGCCAGGGTTGTGGTTTAGAGCGTCGAAGGGGAACAGTGTGGAGGGGGGCTACAGAGTCGAGAGCAGAGGTGAGAGAAGAGTAATAGAAAGAGGCAGCCTGGTTGGGGCAAGTCATGGTTGAGAGAGGAGAGAGGAAAGTCTCCAGGGAAGACAGGACAGTGGGGTCAAGAGATCCGAGGTTACGTCTGGTGACTGTGGGTCTGGGCAATGAGGGGAGAGGGGAGGATGAGAGGGTGAAAGAGAGCAGATTGTGGTCAGAGAGTGGGAAGGAAGAATTAGAGAAATCAGAGAGATTACAATGGTGGGTGAAGACTAGGTCAAGGGAGTGTCCGAGATTATGAGTGGGGGTGGAGGTCCATTGAGAAAGTCCAAAGGAGGTGGTAAGGTCAAGAAGGTTAGAGGAGGCAGCATTATTGATGTCAATAGGAATGTTAAAGTCACCGAGGATGATAGAGGGGAGGTCAGAGGCAAGAAAGTGTGGAAGCCACGCAGCAAAGTTATCAAGGAAAGGGGAGCAGGGGCCAGGGGGGGCGGTAGATTACAGCCACAAGGAGGTGAATGGGGTAGAAGAGGCGGATAGTGTGTACCTCAAAGGTGGAGAATGTGAGGGAGGGCTCAGGTGGGATGGCACGGAAGGTGCAGTTGGGGGAGAGGAGGATGCCCACTCCTCCACCCTGGCGGCCATCCGGTCTGACCGAGTCTGTGAAGGAGAGGCCTCCATAAGAGAGGGCAGCAGGGGAGGTAGTGTCAGATGCGGACAGCCAGGTTTCAGTGATGGCAAGAAGGTTAAAAAAGTGGGAGATAAAGAGGTCGTGGATAGTTGGGAGCTTGTTGCAGACTGATCTAGCATTCCAGAGAGCACAGGAGAAAGGAAGGGAGGGGACAGGTGAGATAGTAATTAGGTTGTGTGGGATGTGGGTGCGTGTGAAAGGTGTGGAAGTTGAGAGGGGGCGAGACCTGACAGCAAGGACTGGTATGGGACTGGATCTAGGAGCCATATTTCTGTGTAAAGTTGGTCAGAGTAGTGATATAGAGTGAGATTGGAGTGGCCTAGAATGAGCAGTGAGAAGGTAATGTACTGGAAGTGTGGAGAGCCTACAGGAAGTATAGTTAATGTATAAGTGAGACAGAGGCAGTGTGTGACAGCATTTAGTTCAGCATGGAGATCAGTGTCCAGGTTGTGCAGACTGAAGGTGATGATGAGGCAGGTAACTCACTGCAGTATGTTGATTGCTGGGGTTGCAGATGGAGAACGAAGTGTTCTTTGTCCTCCTGTTTCCCTCCTGTATATCTCCTATGTTATATTACTATAGTCTGCATACTTTACACTAGAATACTTCACATCTAGAAGACTACACAGCCAGAAGGCCTAACAGCAGGGCCGTAACTAGGGGGGGGCTGGGGGGTCACGCGCACCGGGCGCTGGAGGTGAGGGGCGCTGTGAGGTCCGGCTGCAGGAGGAGGAGGCAGGGTCTGCGTGCGCCCAGGTCCCTACGATATGCGGAGCCCCTGCTGCTCCTGCTGGTGGTCCTGCTGCTGGGCACTGGCACACTGTACCCTCTCGGACGAGCCCTGTGCAGAGCGAGGTGCACGCTGGAGAAGGGCAGCCGGGGTGATGCCCGCAGGGAGGGTGATCGCTTCCTCCTGATTGTTTTCCCTGTGTTACCTCTAAGCACCCAGGCGGCTGCCAGCTGTGCGGGGAACGCGGGAGCCAGGGTATTTATAGGCACACTCGGACTTTGTTTAGTTGTAGCGCTGCCATCGCAACCCTGCTCCGTGCAACCTGCTGCTGCTGAGGGATGGAGCCAGTGCACAAGCTGGTGCTGAGGATGCCAGACTGAGGTGCCCCTGTGTGACACTCCTCTAGCTACAGTGTGTGTGACACTCCTCCAGCTGTGTGACTGTCAGTAGTCCTGGTGTTTGACAGTCCTCCAGCTATGTGACAGTATTGTTGGTGTGTGACAGCTGGAGGCTGTGTGACAGTATTCCTGGGGTTTGACAGCCCTCCAGATGTGTGACAGCAGTCCTGGTGTGTGACAGTCCTCCAGCTCTGTGACAGCAGTCCTGGTGTTTGACAGTCCTCCAGCAATGTGACAGTGTTGTTGGTGTGTGACAGCTGGAGGCTGTGTGACAGTATTCCTGGGGTTTGACAGCCCTCCAGATGTGTGACAGCAGTCCTGGTGTGTGACAGTCCTCCAGCTATGTGACAGCAGTCCTGGTGTTTGACAGTCCTCCAGCTATGTGACAGTATTGCTGGTGTGTGACAGCTGGAGGCTGTGTGACAGTATTCCTGGGGTTTGACAGCCCTCCAGATGTGTGACAGCAGTCCTGGTGTGTGACAGTCCTCCAGCTCTGTGACAGCAGTCCTGGTGTTTGACAGTCCTCCAGCAATGTGACAGTGTTGTTGGTGTGTGACAGCTGGAGGCTGTGTGACAGTATTCCTGGGGTTTGACAGCCCTCCAGATGTGTGACAGCAGTCCTGGTGTGTGACAGTCCTCCAGCTATGTGACAGCAGTCCTGGTGTTTGACAGTCCTCCAGCTATGTGACAGTATTGCTGGTGTGTGACAGCTGGAGGCTGTGTGACAGTATTCCTGGGGTTTGACAGCCCTCCAGATGTGTGACAGCAGTCCTGGTGTGTGACAGTCCTCCAGCTCTGTGACAGCAGTCCTGGTGTTTGACAGTCCTCCAGCAATGTGACAGTGTTGTTGGTGTGTGACAGCTGGAGGCTGTGTGACAGTATTCCTGGGGTTTGACAGCCCTCCAGATGTGTGACAGCAGTCCTGGTGTGTGACAGTCCTCCAGCTATGTGACAGCAGTCCTGGTGTTTGACAGTCCTCCAGCTATGTGACAGTATTGCTGGTGTGTGACAGCTGGAGGCTGTGTGACAGTATTCCTGGGGTTTGACAGCCCTCCAGATGTGTGACAGCAGTCCTGGTGTGTGACAGTCCTCCAGCTATTCCCGCAGCCAGGGGGCTGGGGGCATGGCTAGAGGCTCACAGAGCGGCAAAATGGGGGCGTGGCCTCGCGGGAGAGCAGCGATTATAGGTCACGCCCCCAAATTAGGCCACGCCCCCCGGAAATTTCGGCGCGCCTCCGGCGCGCAGCAGCATCACTAGAAGGGGGGGCAACAAAAGACTGCCTTGCCCCGGGCGCCGAAAACCCTAGTTTCGGCCCTGCTAACAGCCTAGCATATAGTGAATAAATAGCAGTACAGGTCCTAGTGATCCCCACCCCCTAACTCCACCCACACCTAATTGATTTATCAAAGGTGTGATCAAAGACAGACCACTGCCCCCGCTAATACACAGACATTTCTTGTTTACTATATATTCCAAAGGGAATAATAAAAACAAAGGTTTGTGGAATTGTCAATACCTAACAGAATTTAGTAGTCATAGGGAGCAAAAAGTGGAGAGAGATACAATTTGCAGCAGATTAAAGCCCATACCTAACAGAATTTAGTAGTCATAGGGAGCAAAAAGTGGAGAGAGATACAATTTGCAGCAGATTAAAGCCCATACCTAACAGAATTAACAAGCCCATAGCTAGCAGGGTTGCTCCTGGGATGAGCACAGGATACAGGTTGGTGTGAATTGTACTTACCCGGCATCCAGGCGTGCTGTCGCTCTCCGCCGATGGACATCCGATTGAACCGTGCAGGTGACAGCGGGGCAGCAGCTGGAATCCCCGGCAATGATGCTGCTGTGGTGCAGTGTTCCTGGTGTACATACTGCCACCTGCGGGCACAGAGCTGCGAGACATTGGGCAGCAGTGCAGGATCGGGAAGGGCCTTTTCCATTGCTCAGGCTGTGGAGGACAGGCCCAAGGAGTGACAGAGGGGGGGGAGCTGCCCGTCACCGTTCTAACTATCTGCTGAATGTCAACAATGATAGATTATAGCTGGCTATCCCAGTATAATAAAATGCATAGGGTCATAAATATTGTGAAAATATTATCTCTGGAATTCCCTATCTTTCCCTACCATACTCTCCAGCTCTCTACAAAACTTTAAACGGGTGTCTTGTCCTCTGATGCAACTGTCTTTATTACCATGTACTTGTCCTAAATTGCCATGTACTGTAAGTTGTTGTTTCCTTGTTTTGGCTCATTTACGTATTCTGATAACGCTGTGTAACCTTTCTGGTGCCAGATGACTGCCCAACAGTCAGGATTCCAACATCAGAATCCCGACTGTTTAAATGCTCGACAGTTGGGATCCTGACTGAGAGGGGTTATTCTCCCTTGTGGGGGACCACAACCCCCATAGAGGGAGAATAGAACCTGTGGCGAACAAAGTGAGTTACCGATCCCGCAGCGTGGCAAGCGGAGCAAGCCCGCAAAGGGCTTCTTTGCTCTCACCCCCCTGTCGGAGCACCGGCAATCGGGATTCCGATGTCGGTTTCCCGATTGTCGGACCGCCATAGCCATTTCTTTTCGATATTGTGGTTCAATAGGTCAAAAAAAATACCAAACATTTATGGTCCGTACACACAGTTCGATGCGATCTATTTTTCTATTCGATTTTGCTTATATTCTGGGGTAAATTTACTAATATTGAATTTATATTGTGTAGGGGATGTTGGCCATACCAACCAATCAGATTCTATCTATTATCTTCTAGACGGTGCTAAATAATTAAACAAGAAGTAGCATCTGATTGGTTGCTATGGGCAACATCCCATCTTAGTAAATGTACCCCTCTGTCTTCTATGTTCTGAGTGTGAGCATGTGTAATTCACTGAGGGGTTATTCAATCCCGGCCAAATTATTTTGCGAGGTGAAAAATCTGCACTGTGAATTCAATTGCGTGTCTAGCCTGTTCTTTAAACTCTGAGATTTACTAAAGCTATACACAGGAGTAAAAGCACAAGTTGAACTGTGAGTCAACTCTGGTCCCAAATATACGGGTAATAATTTGTGTAGCAGTCCCCTGTATCCTCTTCCGGGTGCAGGGAGGAGGAGAGCCAGCCCCCCTGCAGCAGCAGCTTCTCAGGTCGGGTAAGAGAGGGAGGAGGGAGCCGCCGGGACCCGCCGCTCATCGCCGGGTCAACGCAAAAGAAAGCTCTTAATGCAAGAGCTGTCTTTTGTGATAAGTATCGCATGTGTTAGATCATATGCGATAATTTTGTTTGCGGTAGCCAGCAATGGGTGGCGGTAAGGGGGCGCGGATGTAAGAGCATCCCCCCCCCCCCAGTACTGGGCTCCACTAGCAGGGGGGTAAGGCCTCGGCCATGGGACGCACTTGTCAGAGTCACCCAGGCTGAAGCATACCAGACCAGGAATTCCTCAGTAAGTGGGGAACCCCTTCAATAAAGGCGTTCCTCTCTCTCGAATGCCCCAGGCCTGTGTTGAAGCCTGTTGCTATCCCCCTGCAACCTTTGCTAAAAATGCCAGTGTCGAGTCAATTAAAGTTTAGTTAAATATTGCGCCAAAAAAAGAACAGTCGCTGTGACTGTGAGCGACACTGGTATTTTTGGCGGATATTTTATACATCTCTTACACTCAACATAAGCAAATATTTATATGTTTGTAATCTTGAAATACGATTGCGCACAATTAGGTGTATTGTGCTAATTCACTGACTAAATGGCCATTCTTGGCCAATTGGCTGGCATAGTATCACAGCACACAGGGATGCTAGGATGTCCCACGGTGTAGCTAATAATGGATATAACATTAGATGAAAGAAGCGTTTATTTTATTTTCTTCTGAGAATTTTTCTGCTGATTCCTTGTGAGATGAGAAATTTAACGTGTTTAGTACTTGAACTGTGGCCCCCAAACGTGCCTTCGTCCAATGCAGCTGCCTCAGCTGAGTACCCCTGGTGTCTCCTGTTACAATAATTACTCTCATGTTGCAGCCTGTCAGTGTACATTGCATGGCACCATACACAACTGCATGTAAGTGAAGATACATACACATGTTACACATTATCCTCCTGTCTGAATATGACCATGGGGTGAATTTGTTTTTTTTCTGAACTCAAGTGATTTCTTGTCATACCAAATAAATCAGCACAATTAGATCTCCGGTAAGCAGCCCCCGAGCCACACTAGCAAACACTTCATAACAAGCCGAAACTATTTTCTGTCATAAAGAAACACTGACGATAAAACTTTTTATTTTTTTACATATGAATTCCTAAAGATGTAGGAGGGAAACCTACAATCTTACTACAAACTAGATATTACTCTAAGGTAACAAGTATATAATGCCAAAGACAAGCTGCGGGCTCTGTGCAACCAGAAATTAGTCACTACACAAACAGGACGATCTATCATTTTAACCACTTAACTGGTCCAAAAACCACTCAAGAAATTGTCAGGTTTTTGTATGATTAAAGCAGGCAGGAGCAAATCTAATAAAAAAATTACAGGGGTGGCCCAAAAAATCCATTGTCTTCTTTACCAGTTTGCCATGCTGTGTGTCTTTGGGGCTTTGAATCTAATACAGCAGCCGGGAGTCCCGCTGTTACAGCCGTGGCATGTCCCCTTGATAGAGCGGCCTCAAGTCCCACTGATTGAGAGGAGGTGGGTCCTGCCAATGGAGCAGCGGCAGGACCCGCCGATGGAGCCGTGGGTGCCGCTAATGGAGAAGACCATTGCAGGTCCTTCCGCCTGCCAGCATTCACCAATCCGTTGGAGACGGTAGCAGGCTGCTGCTGCTCTCCTTTTAAAAAAGGAAATAAATGGCAGGGGGCGTTCACCACCCCCCTGGATCTGCCACTGGAATAAGGAAACATATGTAACATGATTTTATATAGAAAATATAACTATATATTTTCATCTTTTAGAAGATTTAACATTGGTTAAACATGGATTACAGAACTATCAGCCTATCCATGATCAGTAATATTGTTATAGTCAGGAACCCACATTTTCCCAGTGGCTGTTTCTCTCTGCAGCCATGGTGGGTTGACTAAAGCAAGGTAAAGGCGATCGATTACATTTCCTTGGGGGCTATTAATGTCTGCAGTCATGAGTGGGGGTGCCGTTCATGACTGCTGATCAAAAGTGATCGGCAGTACAGCAGGCACTGGGGGAAGGAACTAGAAAGCAGAAGTGCCCAAAGGTCTCTCTGGCAGTGGCATCTGTAGGAATCTTCTCTTCCAGCAATCCTGCACAGTGGTCTTTCTGACTGGTCGCATCTGTTGTGACCATATCAGCGAAAACCCAGCCTGGTGTGGTCACATCTGATATGACCATGCCAGACAAGTGGTTATAGAGCCCCACACATAAGCAATCAGTTTGGCAGTTTGGAGTTTTGTAAATGATTGTGTAAATAAATCGGCACTGTATAGGGTTCACAAAGCAGATTTCAACCAAAAATCGATTTAGATGAATAAATCAGGTTTATCAACATGTACCGGCAGTACTGTTACTAGCCTAATTAAATGCCAGCTCTTATGGACTCCACATGGTCCTTGTGCCCCTGATTGGATGAAAGAGAAACGGTATTCGGTACAAACAGAATTGTTCTAGCAGATGAGAACTGAAGTTATTTAACGGTGTATTTATAACATAACAGTTCATTTTGGGTACTTGTCGCAAAGTCAAAGAAGCCAAAAAGAGCCCAAATAATACTAGATTGCAAGGAAAAACTAGTCAGCAGTCAGTGAAAACAGATGAACCCTTTGAGTGCCAATGTTGCTGTGAGAAATGTGTAAAATATCTGCTAAAAATGCCGGTTTCGCTCACAGCGACTGTGTTTTTTTTGGCGCAATGTTTAAGTCCCAGCAACGACCTGGAAACGATTCCACAATGGCCATTATGTCATTTCCTGCAATAACCAGTGCACAATATAGCCGAAGTGTTCACTATTGAATATACCCATATGGGCTGACTCTCACACAGGGCCTTATTCTAGTTCACTCTTTCTGACAAAATCCTTCTTAGATGGACAAAATCATGTGCACTGCAGGGGGGAAGATGTAAAATGTGCAGAGAGAATTAGATTTGGTGAGTTATTTTGTTTCTGTGCAGGGTAAATACTGGCTGCATTATTTTTACACTGCAATATAGATCTCACTTTGAAGTAAAACCCCAACCAAATCTAATTCTCTCTGCACAAGTAACATCTGCCCCACCTGAACTAGAATAAGGCCCACAGTGCGGATGTTCATGTAAGTTTGCAATTTTGTACTGAGCAGTGTCTACGCACAGAGATGCACTGACTGTGGAATATAATGGATGTTAATGGGAGGTGCCTTTGCAGATGCTCAAAGATATTCTGTTTTATGGCCACCTTATGGATTGTCACAGCCGCGTGGGTCAGAGCTGAAGGGGGCCCATTTTTGCTGTGTAAGTAATATGTTTTACATACATTTATCTGCATCAGTTGCTAAATAGGGGCCCTTACAAACTTTTGCTATGGGGCCCACGAATATCTAGTTACGCCTCTGATCGTAGGGTATACTCTGAAGGACATTCTGAACCTACTGTATGGCGGGGCTTGTGCAAATCCCGATGGAGTTTATGATGATTGCAAAGTGAAACTTGCCCTGTGCAAGGCTGTGAATGGTGTACAAAATATTGCAGATCGTCATACAGCTGCAAAGCCATTCACAATTCGTGATTCCAGTGTGTGCAGCCTGTGTTCGTAGCCCAGGACCTACTCAGTAAGTGCGATAAATTTGTCTGAGCTGACGTCACACACCCTACCTGAAAACGTTTGTGAAAACCTGAATATTTCCCGACCCCAACAAATGCCGGCATCTTGTCAGTCAACTTGCAAATAGCTTGCGATTAGAAAAGAAGCTGTATTTTATCACCTCCTGCGTGCGCTACAATCCCTCTGCCTGCACAGACAACGGTCATCTGCTGGCCTGCAAATGGGCAGCCCAGCAATCAGGCCTGAGGAACCACCACAGAGCAGTGTAAAGACTGCATACTTTACATGCTGCCTTTCAGATGCATAATTTTCTAGCCCTTAGGGTAGGTATGGATCATATGGTCTCCAAAAAGTAGGTCGACAAGCATCGGGTCGACGCCATTAGGTCGACATGGTCTAGGTCAACAGGTCATTAGGTCGACACAAGCATTAGGTCGACATGGACAAGGTCGATAGTCAAAAGGTCCACATTGGGATTTTCACAGGTTTTTTTACCCAAATGTTGACACAGTCGACATGGACACAGGTTAAAGTGCACCGCGTCACCTTGCATGGCTCGCTGTGCTCGCCATGCTTCGGGCACGGTGTCTCACTACGCTGGGCACACTATTTTATTCTCCCATCACACCCTAGTGGATGGTAGGGCATGAAATACCACCTGTCGGCACATGTCAGCTAAAAAAAAAAAAAAGAGAAAAACCTTATGTTGACCTTTTGACTGTCGACCTTGCCCATGTCGACCTAATGCTTGTATTGACCTAATGACTTGACAACCTAAAGCCATATCGACCTAGAACCATGTCAACCTTGACCCATGTCAACCTAGACTCATGTCAACCTAATGGTGTCGGCCATCATGGTGTAGACCAAATTACCATATCCCAAAGAATCTTAACTAGAGCTTGTCCTACAGTATGTACTGTTAGAGTTGTAGGTGTATGGCATTTGCCTAAACTGTACTGTATTATACCTGCCGTAGAACAACAGACTTTTGAACCAAACTACCAATGCACTTTACCCAGCAACGACCAAAATATTATTGGCTGCAATTATTTCACCCCAAAACATATTGATCATGGACAAACCAGGTTTCCTGGCTGATTGCTGCTCATAGACATTGAGTTGGATTGCCACATGTTATGGGTCCACTCATGATATAGTGTACTGTATAAACAATTATATTGTACCAAACAAGTAGCACAGTGTATGGACACATTTATTGAGTTACTAGTAAAAGCAAGTCAAAGTGACGGCTTCTGCAATGTACTTTCAGTTTGAGCTGTGACAGTTTTACTTTATTTTTGAACTGTGACAGTTTTTAGATGACAAACACTCCACCCCACCCTTTGCACAACTGTAGTGACGGTTATTTTCGGCTAACATCAAGTTAGGGAATCTCCCGGTAGCAATACCGATGTCCCACACTCCACAATATACCTTAAACGCATATGTAATATAAGTAAAGGTAATGTATTGTTGTCAAGTATATAGAACGGTAATCATATCATTCTGTCAAATGCCTGGACACAACAATGAAATCAGATAAAAGCCTTAGCGGGAAGACATGAGGGTGCTGGTTGTACCCTGATTATTTTGGCATGGATGAGGCAAAGTTAGTGAGGTGGAAATGTGTTTTCCAATGTCATAACATGAGACTGGGTTAAAAGCAAAAGATGATTTATCATCCGCTGATGGAGTGCAACAGAAAAATCAGGGTAAAGACAAGCATACAGTTATGACTCACAATGGTGTTTTCACATGCTCAAAGGAAAAATGTTATGGGAGTTACAAGACTTTGATGGAACTCGTCGTACCCATTGATATGGAAATGAGAACTGAGACGTCTATTTTGGAACTGGAAGTATCTCTAAAATGATCACTGAATTAGATAGCATGCTTATCTTTTTCAGACACGCTGTAACAAGTTCATAATATCCTCTCCTGTGTACAGAATAACATATATTCCAAACCAACCTTACAATGCTGTTTCTGCATTTTTCTTTACTCAGCAGTCTGTAACACCTAACCTAGATTCAAGAACAGTTAGAACCAGCTGGGTCTCCTAGTCCTGACAGCTGCCTCCTCTGATAGCTGTCAGTTATACGGTATAAACGAATAGGGATTGAAGCATAAGAATTCCCATGCATTGGCAAATGTAGCCACAGGGGTCTGGTGTAACTGATACCAGACCGATGCCTAGATTCTGCCAATGCATGGGAATTCTTAAACATCAATCCATATTTGGACATCTTTCATTTTTTTATTACGTAGTGTATATCATATACCTGTGACCAATGTTCCCACTAATTTCACGAAGGCTGTGTGCGGCAAAAGATTTTGGCTGTGCAACTTTGTAAGGAAATTTAAAATTTTGTGCATCACTTATATATACAGTAACTGGAAAATGACGCTCAGCATTTGTGTTAACTTTACTTCAAAATGATATTAAACATTTAAACATTCAAAACACAGCAAACAATGTAGTTAATGGGTGAAACACACATTAATTGTGTCCACAACTGCAAAAAGGGACCACTGCTGCTTTGTGCGCTCTGTTGTAATGTCTGTGCGCACGCTCGTCGAGTTGTGTGCGCGCGCACGAGCGCACAGCTTAGAGGGAACACTGCCTGTGCCCATAAAACACATCAAATACCAGCCAACCTCATATATAAGGCTAATCAGGAGGATCACTACAATGTAGTGGAGTCATATCAGTTTATATATATGAGTATCTGTGGCTATTGGAATCATCTGTTAATTTACCATGACAGATTACAGTAATCGCGGTTTAGCTATAGTAAAAGTAATTAAGGTGAGATGTAGAATAATCACAAATTTACTTGATTAATACAATCTTTTTATTACTTTTTTTAGAATGAGCACCAGTGTTCACTGTGCCAAACAAGAAATATACATAGAAAAAGTGTAACTGGATAGAACATATGTACAATTGAAAATAAACTGACCATTTAGGAACAACACACAATAATAAAACAACATTGCGTAGGACAAAGGTTGAGGGAAGTCAGATTCTCAGTGAGTCTGTATGCAAGTTAAGGGTATAGTTGATGATTTTTCCACTGATATTTTGACAAGGGGGGCAGTGGGAGGTACTAGCTGCCCAGTTTACTTGGAAAGTGGGTAGGATTTACTGTAACAAGCCATGTCCGGGAGACTTACCAACACTTCTCGGAATCCTGGAGCAGGGCCGCCAAGAGAAATCCTGGGCCCCGGTACATCAACTTCCTGGGGGCCCCCACGGACAGAGCTCTCCGCACACTCTGCGGACCCGTTGTTATGCCACTGCTTCCAAGGTGGATACAGGGACAAAAATGTACATGGTAATGCCTATTACACATGTCACACACCCATTACATATTATACCACATGCCATAATGCTCATTACACGTTATGCCACACACCATAGTGGGCAGTACACATTATGCCATACACCGTAATACCTATTACATATTTTACCACATGAAATAATGCCCATTACACGTTATTCCACACACCGTAATGCTCATTGCATATTAGGGGGATAACATGCTCATTGCCATGGGATTAACCTTCTCTGCCAGGGGTTAACATGCTCTTTGCCATGGAATTAACCTGCGCTGCCAGGGGTTACATGCTCTGCCCAGAGTTACATTGCTCTCCCAGGGATTAACATGCTCTTTGGCATGGGAAGAACCTGCTCTGCCAGGAGTTACAAGCTCTGCCAGGGGCTACATGCTTTGCCAGGGGTTAAAAAGCTCATTGTCATGGAGTTACAGTACATGCTCTGCCAGGGGTTACAGGCTGACTTCCAGAGTTAGATCTCAGCCCCAGCAGCATGCAGGGAGGCAGCAGACACAGAGCAACCAGCCACCCACCTTTCACTTTGGAACACAGTGACCTGGACATGGGTTGGAACCAGGTCTGGGACTGCTGGGCTGGAGACATGGAACTGGCACCTGCTGCTGGTGGTGGCAGCTGGGATGGGAATGTGGGGAGCAGGGTGGGCTGGATTCTGCAGAGTGGGAGGTACTCCCACGGGAGGTGGCCTCTCTCTGACCCAGTTCCTCCTGGCACCCAGGGACTACCTACACTAAGTATCCTCCTGTTGCCGAGCCACAGTAAACTCCCAAGTCGAGTGGCTGGTTCTCAACAGGTCCTGGAGTCGGAGAGCGAAATGACGCTCAGAAGGACCTCTGTGATGCTGCTACCCACACACTGAACAGCTGACTCCGGTGCACTCAGACCCGGAGCACTCATCACTAAACCTGTGTGTCCAGACCAGGGCCCCCCTGACAGGCCCAGGTAAACTGTACCTGCTCCCCCCCCCCCCCTTCTCGGCACCCCTGTCCTGGAGAGCTAACCGAGATTCAGAAGCCTTCCAAACATTTTGGGACAGTAGTTGAGTCTGAGCAGCGAATGGGGAAGCATCTGGTGGAGTGGCAGTCTTGCTTCATTTTGCAATATGGCCCACGTTATCCGTACGCTCCTCATCTGTAAATCCATCAGTAATGAACCGTGGGAGCGCACATGATTGCCGATATTTGGCAAACACACTAATATGGTAGGATTTTTTTTATGGGTATATCATTGGTAATCTAGGCTCAGTAGGCTGAGACGAGGGGGGGGTGCTATGGGTGCAGTATATAATTGGTAATCTAGGCTCAGTAGGCTGAGACAGGGGGGAACTATGGGTACAGTATATCATTTTTTTTAAATGAGTCTCAGGGAGATTAAAACTGGTTATAGAATCTTGCAAAGCATCCCATTGATTGGACGTGTCATGCTCCTCCCAAAGGGTGTGTCTAGTTCCATATATGGAGAGATTGTGAAAAGAGAACGTGACACCTAGAAGCAGGGGCGTAACTAGAACTTGGTGGGCCCCATAGCAAAATATTGAAAGCCCCCCCCCCCCACCCCCCACCCCCCACACTCAATCCGGCATATACAGAAGAGAGCAAAGGGGAAGCAGGCATACACAGTAAAACAAGGGGATGGGGGTCAGGCTCTAGGGGGCATCAGCAAGAAACCAAGGGGGGTCAGGCTCTGCAGGCACACGCTGGAGACCGGGGGCGGTCTGAGAAATGCAGGGGGGGGCATCAGTAAAACAGCAAGGGGGTCGGGCTCTGCAGATACACGCTGGAGAGCAGGGGAGGACGCAGCCTGTGACGAGTGGGGGCCGAGGGAGGCATCAGCTGAGCAGGGTAGGGTGGGGGTGGGAGTGGGAGATTCAGGCTCTGCATACACACACACTGCAGAGCGGGGCCATCAGCAGGGCAACATGTGTGTTACCCAACCCCCGTTCTCCCCACCAGCGCCTGCCTCTACCTCTTCGGGTGGTGGTCCCGATGCCAGGGGTCACTTGACCTTCAGTTTCTGCCTGCTGGATGGGCCTGACACAGCCTTCTTCTCAGACTGTGGTGGCTCTGCGTCTGCGGCGCCATGCTTGGAGGAGGGGACTGTGTGTGCAATGCAGGGCTGACTGTCAGAAAGCCCCTTCGGCGGCTAATAGAAAACAGAGAAGGCACCTGCACGATTGCTGAGTGCCGATCCTCTCTCTCTGTGTATTCCGGCACCTTCCCTGTCAGCCACGAACTCAGGACCGCAATCTCCGTAAAAAAAAAAAAGTATCTTAATTCAAAAGGGTGCAGGGGATTGCCTGCTTCGCCCCCAGGCCCCCCCAAGCCTGGGCCCCATAGCAGTTGCATCCCCTGCACCCTCCATAGTTACGCCACTGCCTAGAAGCGTGGGTGTGTACTGCTACATCTGAGAGGAATCTTGTAAAATGACTTATATCCAAATGTAGATGAGCCCCAAAGCAGTTAGTAAGAGATACTATACTTGCTAAAGTGCTGGGAAATGGTGCTGATGATTCAATGTAAATGTATCTATCTCTGGGACTGCTGGGCTGGAGACATGGAACTGGCACCTGCTGCTGGTGGTGGCAGCTGGGATGGGAATGTGGGGAGCAGGGTGGGCTGGATTCTGCAGAGTGGGAGGTACTCCCACGGGAGGTGGCCTCTCTCTGACCCAGTTCCTCCTGGCACCCAGGGACTACCTACACTAAGTATCCTCCTGTTGCCGAGCCACAGTAAACTCCCAAGTCGAGTGGCTGGTTCTCAACAGGTCCTGGAGTCGGAGAGCGAAATGACGCTCAGAAGGACCTCTGTGATGCTGCTACCCACACACTGAACAGCTGACTCCGGTGCACTCAGACCCGGAGCACTCATCACTAAACCTGTGTGTCCAGACCAGGGCCCCCCTGACATGCCCAGGTAAACTGTACCTGCTCCCCCCCCCCCCCTTCTCGGCACCCCTGTCCTGGAGAGCTAACCGAGATTCAGAAGCCTTCCAAACATTTTGGGACAGTAGTTGAGTCTGAGCAGCGAATGGGGAAGCATCTGGTGGAGCGGCAGTCTTGCTTCATTTTGCAATATGGCCCACGTTATCCGTACGCTCCTCATCTGTAAATCCATCAGTAATGAACCGTGGGAGCGCACATGATTGCCGATATTTGGCAAACACACTAATATGGTAGGATTTTTTTTATGGGTATATCATTGGTAATCTAGGCTCAGTAGGCTGAGACGAGGGGGGGGTGCTATGGGTGCAGTATATAATTGGTAATCTAGGCTCAGTAGGCTGAGACAGGGGGGAACTATGGGTACAGTATATCATTTTTTTTAAATGAGTCTCAGGGAGATTAAAACTGGTTATAGAATCTTGCAAAGCATCCCATTGATTGGACGTGTCATGCTCCTCCCAAAGGGTGTGTCTAGTTCCATATATGGAGAGATTGTGAAAAGAGAACGTGACACCTAGAAGCAGGGGCGTAACTAGAACTTGGTGGGCCCCATAGCAAAATATTGAAAGGCCCCCCCCCACCCCCCACCCCCCACACTCAATCCGGCATATACAGAAGAGAGCAAAGGGGAAGCAGGCATACACAGTAAAACAAGGGGATGGGGGTCAGGCTCTAGGGGGCATCAGCAAGAAACCAAGGGGGGTCAGGCTCTGCAGGCACACGCTGGAGACCGGGGGCGGTCTGAGAAATGCAGGGGGGGCATCAGTAAAACAGCAAGGGGGTCGGGCTCTGCAGATACACGCTGGAGAGCAGGGGAGGACGCAGCCTGTGACGAGTGGGGGCCGAGGGAGGCATCAGCTGAGCAGGGTAGGGTGGGGGTGGGAGTGGGAGATTCAGGCTCTGCATACACACACACTGCAGAGCGGGGCCATCAGCAGGGCAACATGTGTGTTACCCAACCCCCGTTCTCCCCACCAGCGCCTGCCTCTACCTCTTCGGGTGGTGGTCCCTATGCCAGGGGTCGCTTGACCTTCAGTTTCTGCCTGCTGGATGGGCCTGACACAGCCTTCTTCTCAGACTGTGGTGGCTCTGCGTCTGCGGCGCCATGCTTGGAGGAGGGGACTGTGTGTGCAATGCAGGGCTGACTGTCAGAAAGCCCCTTCGGTGGCTAATAGAAATCAGAGAAGGCACCTGCACGATTGCTGAGTGCCGATCCTCTCTCTCTGTGTATTCCGGCACCTTCCCGGTCAGCCACGAACTCAGGACCGCAATCTCCGTAAAAAAAAAAAAGTATCTTAATTCAAAAGGGTGCAGGGGATTGCCTGCTTCGCCCCCAGGCCCCCCCAAGCCTGGGCCCCATAGCAGTTGCATCCCCTGCACCCTCCATAGTTACGCCATTGCCTAGAAGCGTGGGTGTGTACTGCTACATCTGAGAGGAATCTTGTAAAATGACTTATATCCAAATGTAGATGAGCCCCAAAGCAGTTAGTAAGAGATACTATACTTGCTAAAGTGCTGGGAAATGGTGCTGATGATTCAATGTAAATGTATCTATCTCTCATTCCTCCCCTCCCCCCCCCCCCCCCCAAAAAAAAAGCAACAGTGTAATGTGGGTTAGGTGAAATGAGGGAGATTGCTAGACTAATGAGGGAGAGAGGGAGATTGCTGCTATTTCAGGGAGTCTCCTGCAGGAGGGTAGACAACTATGATAAAGAGTAACTTCATGTCTGGGAGACTACTATAGCATCAAACAGAATAAAACTGAAATTCATTAGTGAGGTCATGTATTCAATTCTAAAACTGCAACAAAATCTAACTTAAATAGCACTATTCATTTTATAAAAGAGAGACCACCTCGAACAAATGTCATTATAATATCACTAATATATGTGTCACATTTGTACTATAATAATGAACTCAGCACGACGCCTAATACAGTACCTGCCTGTAATCTGGAGGAACAATAAAGCTTGTTTCGCTTTGCAGTGACATTACTGCACAAGCAGGAGTCAATGTGAGCAGGGACACGTACAGGGCGCTGATTGACAAAGATTGCAATAACAAGTGTGTTTGCTTTATGCACATTTCTCTGCACAATACTTTATTGTTCCTTTTTCTTACAATTTCTGGTTTACTGATCTAAGTAAACATGAAGTAAACCAGAACTGCAGTATTCGCTTAATAAAAGCATAAAATACATACAGTTCAATAATATTAACACACACAAAAACAAGTTTATCAACCTGTTCCAGATTCCTGCCATGGCTTCACCACTGTGTGTGGAAATAGCTACAGAAAGTTCCCCTGTGGTCTATTACTACTGGCGTCTTATTATTATTATTATTATTATTATTATTATAGCACCCACATACTTTGTAGCGCTTTACATTTGGGGATTATACAATGTATTATTGCCCCTGGGGAATAACTTGCAAAGGCACAGTAAAAAAAGTGGCTCATTTATTGTATCTGTATTACTGTAATAATAAGATATATGACAGTATGGCATATTACAATAATAATAATAATAATGATATTTATATAGCACTTTTCTCCCAAATAGGACTCAAAGTGCTTCACACATTGTCTTTACAGCTCGAAATACAAAACAAGCTTAACAGTAGATGTCAGTGAAATGCTTGAGTAAATAAGTATGTCTTTAGTCTATTTTTAAAGGATTCTATAGTGGGCGCTTCTCGCACTGTGCGAGGAAGAGAGTTCCACAGAGTTGGAGCAGCAAAGTTGAAAGCTCGACCCCCAGATGAATTCAGGGAGATTCTGGGTACTGTTAGTAGTCCTTCTTCAGTGGATCGTAGTAATCGAGTAGGACAGAAAGGGATCAGCAGCTGTTGCAGGTACCTTGGGCCCTGGTCATGTAGGGCCTTGAAAGTGAGTAAGCCAATCTTGAAAACGATTCGCCATTTTACAGGTAGCCAGTGAAGGGCGTAGAGAATGGGAGTTATGTGGCAGGAGCGGGGCTGGTTAGTTAATAGTCTGGCGGCTGCATTTTGTACCAGCTGCAAGCGGTGCAATTCTTTTGCTGGAAGACCCAGGTAGAGAGCATTGCAGTAGTCTAGTCGTGATGATATAAATGCATGTATGACTTTAGGAAGGTCTTCTGAGGGAATTAAATGCTTGATTCTGGCTATGTTTCTCAGATGAAAGAATGAGGATTTGATTGTGGCTGACACCTGATGTTTAAGTGTCAGGCCATTATCCAGGACAACACCAAGATTCCGCACATGATCAGAGTTTTTTAGTGCTGTGCCCCCCAGCTTAAGACCTGTCAGTTGGCTATGCTGCCGTCTTGTCCTGTGATTTATCATCAGGACTTCTGTTTTATCTGGGTTCAGTCTCAGCCAACTGGCACTCATCCACTCCTGGAGCTCAGCTAGGCAGCCATTTAAGGTTGTTATTGTGTTATCGGTGCCTGGAGCAAAGGACAGGTACAGTTGGGTATCATCTGCATAGCAGTGGTAGACCAGGCCGTGACGTCTGATTATGTCACCAAGTGGAATCATGTATACTGCAAAAAGCATGGGAGATAGTATAGAGCCCTGTGGGACACCACAAGACAACGGCACTGGTGGTGAAGAGTATACTCCCGATGCAACTCTCTGTGACCTGCCAGCGAGAAATGATTTGAACCAGCTAAGGAATGTGCCACCCAGGCCACAGAAATTCTTCAGGCGCTCAATTAGAATCCCATGGTCAAATGCTGCAGAGAGGTCCAGAAGGATTAGGATTGAACAGTCTCCTCTATCCCTTGCATTTAGAAGATCATTGAGCACACATACCAGAGCTGTTTCTGTGCTATGTCTTCTCCTGAATCCTGACTGGAATGGATCATAAATGTCATGGGTTAACAGGTGGGTCTCTAGTTGAGTTGCAACCACTTTCTCAATAACCTTTCCTAGAAAAGGAAGATTTGATACTGGCCTGTAGTTGGTCATGCAGTCAGGGTCTAAATTAGATTTTTTAAGAAGTGGTCTGACTATTGCTTCCTTTAGTGGTTCGGGAAAAACGCCTGTCTGCAAAGAGCATTGAACTATTTTTGCAAATGCAGGGCCGATTATTTCCATACACCCTAAAAGAAGCTTGAATGGGGCAGGGTCCAGATCACAGGAGGAGGGACGCAACAGTCTGGAAATTCCAGCAATGTATTGTACATCCACTTGGTCAAAGATGTCCCATGAAGGCAAGTGTCTTAAACTGGCAGGCTTGGTCTGTTGGAACTCCTTTGGTGTCACTGTGGGGATTCCAGCCCGGATGATAGATACTTTATCTGCAAAGAATTTGGCAAACTCATTGCATCTTGACTGCGAGAGGGTTACATCAGGCTGCAGGCATGCTGGTTTGCAAAGCATCTCCACTGTACGGAAAAGCTGAGCGGGCCTATTTTTTGCTGTCATGATCTCATTTGAAAGGAACACTGTTTTCTTGCGGGTGATTGTTGATTGGTATATTCCAATGTGTTTGATTAGATTTAATTTATCCTCTGCCAGGTTTGTCTTCCTCCATCGTCTTTCAAGTATACGACCCCTTTTCTTGAGATCACGAATACTGTTGTCAAACCAGGGAGCTTGATGGTGTGGTTTGCAGGGTCGAATACGCAATGGGGCTATAGTATCCAGTGCCTCTGTCACAGCCCTGTTATAAAAATGGACTAGGGAACATGGATCTTTACAGGTCCCCATCACTGCTGAGAGGTTCAAGTTAGCTGCCATGGCCTGAGGAGTCATAGCCCTCCTTGGGCGATATTTGGTCAATTCCATGGGCACAGATCTATTTTGAGGGGTTGCGACTGAGAACCATATTGAGTGGTGGTCTGACCATGTGACTGGGTTTATCTTTAGGTCAGATACTTCTAGTCCAATCTGGAAGACAAGATCAAGAGTGTGGCCACTTTTATGTGTAGCAGAGGGGATGACTTGAGTGAGCCCGAGAGCATTCATTGTGCACATGAGATCTTGGCCAAGGCGTGAGAGCTCATCATCGACCCATGCATTGAAATCCCCGAGGATGAGCCATCTTTGGTGCTCCAGAACTAGCCCAGCAACAATATCTGCAAACTCTTGTAGAAATAAGGGCATTTTAGACAGTAACATACCCAGGAACCCAAGGGAATCCATTTTGACTTTCAAAAATTACATAATGACTATGGGCCAGATGCACTAAAGGCCCCATACATTAGGCTGACTTGTCCTTAAGACAAGTCGGACCCAATTCGCATGTGAGCCACCCGACAGCTCCCCGGGAGGCTCACATACAATTTGGCACTTGATGAGCCAATTCACATGTGATAAATCACTTGCGATTTATCACATGTAACGGGGAGCTGCAGCGGGCGGTGAGGAGCACGGGGCGGGTGGTGATACTAATCAGTGGGACGCCGGAGCGGTCAGCGGTTCCTGATGCTTTAACTAGCTGGCGCGCTGGCAAGTTCTGACCTGGCCGGGCGGTGTGATCACAGACATCAGCAGCGGGGACGGGCAGTACAGTGGCGGGTATTAGATTTTTAAAATACCTGTCAAATGACTGGCCGTTCTCTGATTGGCTGAGAGCTCTCAGTCAATCACAGAACGGCCAGTCATTTGACAGGTATTTAAAAAATCTAATACCCGCCAGTCCGCCACTGCACTGCATGTCCCGCAGCCCTGCTGATTACACCACCCGGCCAGGTCAGTACTCGCCGGCGCCACCAGCTATTTAAAGCATCAGGCACCGCTGCCCGCTCCGGCGTCCCCCTTATGAGCGCTGCTGATCCCACTGCTCCCCCAGTCAGTCTGGAGGTCGGACGTGTTCTTATGTGCTGACCGTCCGACCTCCCGGACCACGCATCGGATCAGATGTCACACATCTGCAATTTTGGGACGATTTCACCCGGTTATCGGCCAAAAGTGCCGAAATCGGATGAAATCGTCCCAAAATTGCATAGTGTATGGGGGCCTTAAGATTTAAAAGTCATAAAATGGAGAGTGAAAAAAAACAGCCAGCCAATCAGCCCCTACATGCCATGTCACAGACTATGTTTGAAAAATGTCAAACAGGAGCTGATTGGTTGGTTGTGGAGGTTACGGACTTGTTGCTTCTCCTAATAAAGATTGGGGTGTTTATCTTGCTTGATTGTGTAAATACTTTAATCATAAGGGTTTCTCTGTATATTAATATCCTTATGTTGAATGGGAAAAACAGATGCAGCAAGATTTAAAAAGCAATACATTGAAAAGTGATAAACAACCAGCCAATCAGCTCCTTACTGCTATTTTCGAACCCAGACTGTAATGTTGCAGTTAGGAGCCAATTGGCTGGTAGTTTATCACTCTCTGCTTTATCATTTTTTTTAAAGCTTGGTGCATCTGGCCCTATAGTAAGAAATAGAAATGATGGGATTTATTCTCTTAGCCAAAATTCAGTGACACGATTTGCACAGGAAGTGTGATGCCTGACTGTGACATCATTGCCCAGCGCCACACTCTGTCAAATTCCATACTATCATAGTCTACCTGCTTCATAATTAACAAGTGATGGCTGCTTATTCATTTCAAATGCCAGTGTTTAGTACATAGAGGTACATAGAGGTATAAATAATATACTGTGTGCGTCACCATATGTTATTTATTCATTGTTTCACTTCCAAATCATTGACACCCTAGGCCAGTGTTTTTCAACCACTGTGCCGTTTCACACTAGTGTGCCTTGAGCTATTCTCAAGTGTGCCCCCAGATTTAGAGATGCCCAAACCAGTTTATAGCCACCACCAGTTCAACTGTTAATTACTGGTCTCTTTTTTACATATAAAGGGCCAATGCATTTTATTTTTGTTACCTGTGGGGACCAGTGTGATTGTTTTTACAGTATATAGGGAACAATAGGTTTGGTTTCTTTCCTGTGGGGGGCCAATGTGTTTTGCCCTGTGGAGAGCTCATGGCGTGGCTTGGAAATTTTAAAATCTTTATTTAGTGTGCTGCAAGATAAAAAGGTTGAAAATCACTGCTCTAGGCAAATGCTTATTTTCACATCAAGCTTACACCAGCCCAGAGATGAAGAACCAGATTTTTACGTTAGCTAGCCAGTATGTGTCAGCAGCCTTGCTGAGGGGCCTGTGGGCATTAACCTGATCAATAACTGGAGTTCATTATTGTCATAGAAGTATAATTAGATGAGAATCGTCTCCCTGCCAATATGTCTGTCTATGTTTGGGCCACACACATTGCATTTTAGCAAGATGCAGTCGAACAGGAGCTGTTTTGCAGGATGCACCTCCTTGTGTTCACACATTTCGTTTTAACAGGTTGCAATTTTTGGCAGCAAAAATTAGTGGGGGTCCCCAATATTTTAGGACCAGCACCAGGCTCTACTAGCAGGGGGTGTAATACCATATCCAGAAATAACATTTCATGGGGTCCCATGACCAAAGCATTACCCACCCTATCTAGTCAACTCAGGCCAGACTGATGGCCTGGGGTTTCCCCCACTCCAGGACACCCAAGGCCTGGACTAAAGCCCGGGTCTATCACCCCCACCCCTGAGCAGTGGGTGTGGGGTTGATAGCTTGTGCATTAAGTAATATTGTAATTTGCAGTGGGGCTACAGGTCCCAGCAAACCTGCCCCACAAGCTGGTATTTGGAGAACCACAAGTACCAGCATGTGGACCATTAAGGGCCCACTGCTACCTATAGTCCCCCTGAAAAGGCTATATTAAAATAACCATTCAACACCTTTTATTTTAATATTTTATTAATCTGTGCCTTCACCTGGTGGCGGCAGCCTTTAAGCTCTTTTGCATGGACAACATCTCCCCAGGGCTTCCCCCAGCATCTTCATCTGTGTTCTTCACCTGGAAGTGGCAGCCTTTAAGCTCTTTTGCCTCCCCAGGGCTTTGACTCTTCTGGAGATCTTCTCAGCTCCTCCACCACTATTATGCCTGCACCATGTCTCACGCTAGCTAATATAGGCAGCTCAAGGGGGTGGGATGATGATGTGATTGGCTGGCCATGGCCATTTTGAAATAAAAAAAAGTTGCTGCAAAAAGACCCCGGACCAATTCTGCTAGGGGCCCCGAATCATCGCCGCCGCTGCTGAGGCCCTGGGCCAAGGGGCGTAACTAACTATTTATCGCCCCCCACCTAACCTGCCCCCCCCCCCCCCCTTCTTACCTGCGGTCTGCGTCTCGGACGGCTCTCTGTCGGGACCTTCCTGACGTCACGGTCCCGGCCAGCTCTCTGTCGGGACCTTCCTGACGTCACGGTCCCGGCCGGCTCCTGCTGCTACAATGAAAACGGACTCTTAGAAAATGGCTGCCCCCATACTGCAGACAGAAAACTGTCTGCAGTATGGGGGCAGCCATTTTCTAATTGTCAGTTTTCATTGCAGCAGGAGCCGGCCGGGACCGTGACGTCAGGAAGGTCCCGACAGAGAGCCGGGCGAGACGCAGACCGCGGGTAACTATAGCCAAATTTCATACCAAATCTCTCACTTTCTGAAACTCTCATCCTCATAAATTTCACCCAACATTTGAGGCCTCGTTTTGCTATACTTACTTTCAAATGCCCAGATCTGACAGTACGGACAGTATAGATGGTGACGGTGTAATGGTTAGCATTACTGCCTCACAGCACTGAGGCAATGGGTTCAGTTCCCACCATGGCCCTAACTGGCATGTCTTTCCTCCAGTTACTCCGGCTCCTCCCACACTCCATGGGCCAAGTGGTTCTTATCTGCAACCAAATGAAATGATTCTAATTGCTGTTTCATTAGTTCAACAAAACCAATCCCTTTTACAGAGTAGTCTCTGCCGAGAGAGATATATGGAGAAAGAATTTATGTAATGTGCATGTAATAAAAAGTCAGCAAGTCTATTAATATTAGTAGAAGCTAAATAGATAGAAACAACTCATTGCCATTACTGATATTACAATTTCCCATAGACATGACTGCACAAGCCTCTGTGACACCAGATTTCACCCATTCACATTATGAATCATCAGCTCATAGAATAGAAAACAAAAAAGAAACATGTCAGGCTACCTGCTTGCAGTCACCAGTTCCCATAACAAAGTTTTGCATGTGACAGACAACTAGATTACACTGCGCTAAACAAACAGGCCACAAACAGAAATGCAGGTACAGTAACATAGCTTCAGAACAACTGGAATGTACAGAGGGAACCACTATAGTTTCAGCCCTAAACATCCCTACAGGGAGATTATAGTTGGTAATATAATTTTGCAAAGAGCCCCACTGAGGGGGCATGTGATGCTCCTCCCAAAGGGCGTGTCTAGTTCCATATAAGGAGAGATTTTGAAAAAAGAATGTGAACGTGGCACCTAGAAGCGTGGGTGTGTACTGCTACATCTGAAAGGAATCTTGTAAAATGATTTATATTCAAATGTATATGAGCCCGAAAGCAGTTAGAAAGAGCTACTATACTTGCTAAAGTGCTGGGAAATGGTGCTGATGATTCAATGTAACTGTATCTATCTCTCATTCTTTTTTCCCCCTAAAATGTAACAGTGTAACGTGGGCTAGGTGACATGAGGGAGATTGCTAGACTAATGAGGGAGAGAGGGAGATTGCTGCTATTTCAGGGAGTCTCCTGCAGAATGCAGGAGGGTAGGCAACTATGCCTATAGTGTGGTGGTCTTACAAATGACTTAATAATACAGATTCCAGTGCTTGTCTGTGGAATGCTTTAATTACCCAAGCTGGTGTTTCTGTAAGGCTTTCTTTTCCCAGTGAAAAACCGTTGTGAAAATGGCCACCACAGGAACAAGACCTGTGAATGCACAGAAGACTCTGGCAAAATTGTACCTTTCATGTGTCCCGATTTTCGTGCCACATTCCCGTTTTTTTTTAGGACTGTCCAGCGTCCCACCTCTTGGCATCACCCAGTGGCTTAACAATGGGTCCACAGACCCCATGGCAGCTTGGGGAAGCCAGCGCCGGTGATGGAGTCTGCTGGGAGCGCCGGGTCCCACAGGCAGGCATGGGAGCCTTGAAAAAGATACAGTTGTATCGAAACCAGTCGGCGGCTTGTGGACACAGAGGTGGCTGAAGGGACTCCCATCATCCCGAACATTGCATCCAGGGACGCCTGTTGAGCATACCAACACATGCCTTGTTTGTCTGCAAATCTTTTTGTGGACATAAACAGATGGTGAGAGTCCTATGAACCTATCTCTGCTTTTTATGATTGTATTTTATTGCACATTAAAACGTTATTGCACCAAGAGGATTCTCTTCTCTTTATCTCTCTGAGTGTTTACCACATTCCGGGGAACAGAAAAAAAAAGGAGGGGAGAAGGATCCACTCTGGGTATCCATCCCACTCAATTAAACGCTGAAGTCTACAGCAATAGTAGACATATCATTCTGGTACGGGTCAAATTAACTTTCAAACCTGGCTTATTTATAGAGCTTTTTGCATTAATAGTATCACACTATGTTTGTATTACTTTTCAGAGCGTAGGCTGCAGAAATCATTGGTACTCTTTACCTAGCACGGCGCCCATCGCGGGCATCGCGGCCATCAAATGCACTAAAAAACGGGTGCGACGCGATGCCCGCGATTTCCCATAGGGAACAATGTTAAAAGTGTGATTGGACGCGATTTTACTGTTCAATGCCTCAATGCCCGCGATTTTTCCATAGGAAACAATGTTAAATGGGCCACAGAGCCCAAATAGTCCCCCTGAAGTCTGAAATGGCCCCCACAATTGTTAACACCAGCCCACGATCAACGTGAACCCGAAGCGTGGCGAGCGCAGCGAGCCCGCATGGGGCGGCGGTACGCGTCCTCCGACCTTTTCATACCCCCACTATCCACGTCGGCGTGGAGTTGAGAATAGAATAGTGTGGCGAGCTCAGCGAGCCACCGAGCCCGAAGCGTGGCGAGCGCAGCGAGCCCCGCGAGGGGACGCGGATACCTTCACAGGTAAACGCGTCCCTTCGCGGGCTTCACAGGTATCCGCGTCCCCTCACCACGCTTCGGGCTCGGTGGCTCGCTGCGCTCGCCACACTATTCTATTCTCAACTCCACGCCGACGTGGATAGTGGGGGTATGAAAAGGTCGGAGGACGCGTACCGCCGCCCCTCGCGGGCTCGCTGCGCTCGCCACGCTTCGGGTTCGCGTTGATCGTGGGGTGGCGTTAACAATTGTGGGGGCCATTTCAGACTTCAGGGGGACTATTAGGGCTCTGTGGCCCATTTAACATTGTTTCCTATGGAAAAATCGCGGGCATTGAGGCATTGAACAGTAAAATCGCGTCCAATCACACTTTTAACATTGATCCCTATGGGAAATTGCGGGCATCGCGTCGCACCCGTTTTTTTAGTGCATGCGATGGCCGCGATTTTTTACCCCCGATGACCGCGATGGACATCGTGGGCGCCGTGCTAGGTAAAGAGTACCAAATCATTTGATGGTCCGCAACCATCAAATGATTTCTCCACGCATCAGCATGCAAGCAGACGTGTAATCGTACATATTCACTTGTATGCTAGTGCGGGGATTCGGGCAGTGGTAAGGGGGGTGCGTTGTGATGATGCAAATGCATGCATGGTTTTAGGCAGATTTTCAAAGGGAATTTCAGGGGTAGATGTATGAAGCAGTGATAAGGGAAGGGCAGTGAAAAAGTGCCTGGTACTTTATCACCGGCCAATCAGCTACTGACTGTTACGTTACAGGCTGAGTTTGAAAAGGGACGGTCAGGAGCTGATTGGCCAGTGATAAAGTACCAAGCACTTTATCACTTCTCCTCCCTTATCACTTTATCACTTCTCCTCCCTTATCACTGCTATACATCTACCCCTTTGTGCTTGATTCTGACTATGTTCTTCAGATGAAAGAAGAATTATTTGATTGTGGCTGATACCTGATGTTTAAGCATCAAACCATTATGAATCCTGCCCCGTACAAGTCTGCAAATGGCTTGAGAAAATATTGCAGATCAGCGGCCAGCTGCAAATCCATACATAACGTATGGTCCATGCACACTGGGCGTTTTTGCCCAGCGTATATGGATAACGATGATGGGGAAAATAGCTGGGCTGAAAAACTCACTATTGAATGATTTCTCCAGTCTGTGCAGTCTGTATGTAACACTGACCCGTCCACAACTTTGCGATAGAAACTAATCATCAAGACCAGAGCTAACATCACATGCCCCCCATGAAAATGCTTGGGAACGCCTGTATTTTTCTTGACACACCCAGAAATTGGCCACCCACAAACAGCGGCTTCTGTCAATCAACTTGTGAATGGCTTGCAAACAGAATAATCTCTGAATGTTGTCTCTGTTTGGCCTCACGAATGTGAGCTATGATCCGTACTTATGTGCAGATATTCGAAAATCGGTCGCCAAGTGACTCTTCGCATTTGCATCAGGTCTGAATAACCCCCACAGTGTAAATAGGAATGTTAGATTTTGGGCATTTATCACAATTTTGCCTTAGACACATAGGGGGAAATTTACTAAGATGGGAGTTCTATTTCAGTTGGGATGTTGCTATGGGAAACCAGTCAGATACTATCTGTTATGTTCTAGAAGGTGCTAAATAAATAAGCAGATTCTGATTGGTTGCCCGCAGCAACATCCCATGTGAAACAGAACTCCCGTCTTTGTAAATTCCCCCCATCTCTTATATATTTAGCCAGATCTGTCACTCATCCCCTGTGTATCTAACGTTCCCGCCCAGCAGGATACACAAACCCGCCCTCCCCAGGGAAAAGTGTTCTATGTGTATAATGTTCTACACACCCCACCCCCTTGACATCACCTCCCCCCCGCCCAGCCAGGGCTACAGCACACGCCCACCATCCACTATTACTCCACAGCCACCATTCACCATTACTCCCGCACCCACCCCCCATCTGCCAGCACCCCCCTCCCGCGATTCGCGGGACCCCCACGACCCCCCCACGATTCGCGGGACCCCCGCGACCCCCCACTCCCGTGATTCGCGGGACCCCCGCGACCCCCCCACTCCCGCTATTCGCGGGACCCCCGCAACCTCCCCCTCCTGCGATTTGCGGACCACCGCCCCCTACCGCGATTCACGGCACCCCTTCCTCCTGCGATTTGCGGACCACCGCCCCACTCCCGCGATTCGCGGGACCCCCGCGACCCCCCACTCCCGCTATTTGCGGGACCCCCCGCGACCTCCCCCTCCTGCGATTTGCGGACCACCTCCCCCTACCGCGATTCACGGCACCCCTTCCTCCTGCGATTTGCGACCCTCCTTCCTGCAATTCGCCCCCCTCCCGCGATTCTAGCCACCAAACCCCCCCCCCGCATGATTTGCGGACCCCCTCCCGTGGTTCACATAACCCCTCATAGCACCCCCTCCTGCGATTTGCGGACCCCCTTGGGACCTCCCGCACCCCCCTCCCGCGATTCACACCCCCCTCCAGTGCCCCCTCCCACAATTTGCAGACCCCCTCCCGCGATTCGCGGACCCCCCTCCCTCATTTCACGGCACCCTCCGCACCCCCTCCTGCGATTCGCAGCCCCCCACGACGCCCCCTCCCACGATTCATGCCTCCTCCCACGATTCACGGACCCCCGCGCCACCCCCCTCCTGCGCCCCCCCCCTCCCTTGATTCACGGCACCCCCCTGCGCTCCTCCCGTGATTCACGGACCTCCACAACCCCCCTCCCGCAATTCACTGACCCCGACAAACCTCCTCCCACAATTTGCAGACCCCCCTTCCCGCGATTCAAGCCCCCCCCCCCGAGCCCCCTCCCATGATTTGCGGACCCCCGCCCCCTCCCACTAATTCCACCCCCCAGCGGACCCCCTCGACCCCGCTCCTGCATTTCACGTACCCCCGTGACAATGGGGGATCCTGTGCCGCCACTAGGCGCTGCAGGTTCCCCCACTGCCAGAAGTGTCCCTACGGTCCTCTGCACCAGCGCCACAACTTTTATCAATGTCTTGCCCACATACCACTATTATACAGCCTCCTGCTCTCATGCACGCTCACTCCCTCCCAGTGGGAGGAGACGCTCACCTACTGCCGGGAGCTGCATACTGTCCCCCACCCTCCTCCAGTTCTAGGGATGCCCATCGACCATCAATGATATCAATAATCATAATGATCAATAATTGATGGTTTATGGCCGATGTTGAATACTTTTGCCATCGATGTGGGAGGACCAGATGGTTTCCCTACATCGATGGCAAAGGAGAACCGATCAAGTTTCAAAAATTTTTAAGGTGCCGGGACATGGAGCATAGCTCCGCCCCCACACCCCGAAGTCCCGCCACCAAGTTCTGATTGACCCACGGCCGATTGAGTCAGATATAATGGATGACCATCGATAGCTACAACAATCGATGGTTATCCAAGTAATATGTTACTACTATCGATGGCAGGGTGCAAAATTGCCATCAATGCCAACCATCGATGGCGTCTGCACCAATGCCTATCCCTACTCAGCAACAGCCAAAAACCTTTACTACCCCTCATGCCCACACACCTCTATCACTGCCCTGCCTCCTGTTCTCCTGCCCCGTAACTTCCACCAGTGGGGACCCGCTCACCCTGTGTTGCCCACATTCCCTATCATGCTTTACCACCCAGCCTCCTGCTCTCATGCACCCTAACTCCCACCCAGTAGGAGGAGACACTGACTCAGGGCCACCATCCTGTACTCCTGTGCGGCCACGCTGGACCCTCACCCACTGGCAGAAGCTGCACAGTGTCCCCCACCCTCCTCTTTAGTCCCCGTATGCCCACACACCCCTGTCACTACCCAGCTTCCTGCTCTCCTGAACCATAACTTCCACCACTGGGGAGTCGCTGACGCTGTGTTGCCCACATACCCCTATCATGCCTCATAGCCCAGCCTCCTGATCTCATGCACCCTAACTCCCACCCAGTAGGAGGAGACACTGACTCAGGGCCACCATCCTGTACTCCTGTGCTGCCACGCTGGACCCTCACCCACTGGCAGAAGCTTGCACAGTGTCCCCCACCCTCTTCTTTAGTCCCCCTTATGCCCACACACCCGTATCACTACCCAGCCTCCTGTTTTCCTGTGTCGTGACCACAATACAAACGTTCACAAATTAAGGGGTCTCAGCCCCTTATGCCAGTGTCAAGAGCGCCCGTAGGGCACGATGAATCACCTAGTACAGTAATAAATAACATAAAAAACCTTGAAAGTATTTTAAAAATGAGTATACCCCCAAATCCAGATCGCATGACATTGCGTACAAACACATTTGGCTTCGCAACCATAGAACTAAAGCTGATTTGTCGCCTGTCTGTGTTTATGTATATTCTGTAATAAGCACTTTTGAATTAAATGTTCTTCGCAGGGGGATCATTATAAGTATAAAACATTATAAGTAATAACATATACTTATACAAAGTACAAACACAATCACTAAACTCAAATTAACTAAACAATTCATATATAAGTGATGTGATCAAGGATTGGATACAATTGAGGAATAAAAGGCTTAGGTGGCCAATAGCAAGAGAATAAGGAACTAGGCATACCAATAGATGTGTGGAAACAGAAAGAATGTTTTGATGATTATTGTATTATAAAGGTGAGGACATGTCGCTGAGGGGAGATGCCCTCTACAGTGCTGATCATGTATGGGGGGGGGGCACTTAGCACATACACGGGGGGGGGGCGATGGAATCCCAGATCACGGCTGTCGGTCCCTCCCGACAGCCGTGATCCTGGCCTGTTTGCAGTTTGCCCAACAGCAAATCGGCAGGCAGGATTTAATGTCCCACCTGACAATCGGCAAAAAGGGGGCGTGTCTGCGAAAACATCCGTGGATTGTAAATCTACGGCCGGGATTGCGACAATCCATGGCCGTTATCGGCAGAACGGGCCCGACAGCTTTTAAAGTCGGGCTCGCTCTGCCGTGATCCCTCTTCAATGCTGTCGGTACAGACAGCATTGAATAAGGCCCCACCGATATTTCCCCCATCGGGAATAGCGGCGGTGGATTGCATACCCCCATAAACATACATGATACCATGTATGTTTTATAAGAATTTTGAACACTCTGGCAGTATTGTGAACAAGAGCAGCATGCCATGGTTTATTGACATTGAAGTTCTGCTACAATAAGCTACTATACCCAGAAACATTGTAGCGGGACACATCTGTATGTGCTGGCTGGTTATCTCGAATGATTGGGTGTACTCAGTGTAACTGGAGCCATGTGACACATGGGAAGCGGCAACACACTCCTAAGCCCACATCCAGACTAATGTGAAACTAGCCAATGGGAGTCTGGGAGACGGGCTTAGAAGGAGTCTAGAGGGAGGAAGATTCAGGGGAAATTTGAGGAAGAATTACTTCATAGAAAGAGTAGTAGATAAGTGGAATATCCTCCCATTAGAGGTGGTAGAGCCAAATACAGTAGGACAATTTAAACATGCTTGGGATAGGCATATTGATATCCTTACAAAAAAATAAAGATCAAATATGGTTTGAGGTAACATGTTTAAAAAAGGGGCAGACTAGATGGGCCAAGTGGTTCTTATCTGCCGTCAAATTCTATGTTTTTATGAGTCTATGATGATTCCTGGGAGCTGCACGGCTCTAGCTACTCTCTGGGTACCTGATCTCCGGGTTGACCAGCCAGCACATATATTACATACATCATAGCATGTATGTTTACATACCTCCCAACGGTCCTGATTACAGCGAGCTAGTCCCACAAATTGGAGACTGTTCTGCTATCCGTCCCATGGGTTGCAGTGTGCCACAGGCGGGTGGTGGGGGGAGTGGGCAGTTGGTGTGATCACTGCTGCTCTGCAGTTGTGACAGCCAGCGATCACTGAATACTAAACAGTGCGGGGAGGGAAATGGGAGTTGCCCAGCTGCAGTGTTTGCAGCACTTGGCCCCATAGTTGCGGCAAGTCCCGCCTAAGAGACTTCAACATGGGCCTTGTAGATAGAAGGGGCACATGGAGAAACCAAATTTCATGTTACCCTGTTGCTTACTGTTACCTGCAACTGCAGTGCAATTTAGAACCCAATTTGGACATTTTACCAAACCTGGCTTTCAGTTTTATTTTTCTCAATTGGGGGGAGGCTATAGCAGTGGTAACTGCGGAAGTGGGGGTAGTGGAATGGGGGGTGCCTATTGCGGCACAGTAGTGAAGCAAAGGTGTGTGCAGGGATGGCGGCGGTCCTGTGATGCTACCAACATCAGTTACCAACATGATTGGTTTTCTAGGTACAAATACTAGCCTGTCTATTTGAATAAGTTGATTCTAAGAGCCAGAGATCTCACAATATGCCATGTGTACTGGTTAGCATTACTGTCTCACAGCGCTGAGGTCATGGGTTCAGTTCCCATCAAGGCTCTAACTGTCAGGGCTGAATTAACAATGGGCCTGATGGAGCTCCAAATAGGCCCATTTTGTAGCTGAGAACTGGGGCTTTGAGACGAGCTCAGCCCTGCATTGCTAGCCCCCCAGGAACTGGAGATACCGCGGGGCAAATCTGGAACGTTTTCCCCATTGGATAACATGGGACCCGCTAATTCCGCCCCCCACCATGTCCCCCCCCCCCCCCCCCCGGCATCACAGAAGCTCGAATCACTTATTTGAACCCAAATAGCTGGGCCTTCAATCTGATACCAGGCTGGTCCGTATGGGTTAATTAGTTCCAGAGATATTGTGGGTAAACTGATTTTTTTTTCATTTCTGAAATGTAATTTCATGGCTGTTCATGTTCTTTAAGGGCAGATTTCTCTGGAACCAAATGGCCCAGTTTCATGGGACTAAAATCATTCGAAGTCCACTTAAAAGTTCTTCAATATGATACTGGTCTCAAGTAAATGGGTCTGTTGATTCCGAAGATATAGCTGGTTAAGCGATATAGCCGGTAAAAGGAGGGGGGGTTCTCTTCCATTCACATCAGAAAATGCAGGGACTAGGCTGGTGTAAAAGGGGCCAGCCCGGGAATGTCCCTGCATGATCCTGGGATCATATTCCCAGGTGGACTCACATGCATTGTTTGGTGTGAAAGGGGTATTATTTAAAATAGCCGGGACCTGCTGTGCTCTGAATACAGCAGGGCAGCATCCACCTCCCCCCCCCCCCCCCGCTCTGTGCCCAGCTGCCAATGGCTGTCATTTCTTCATGGCGGCAGCTGTTCCCCAGTTACCGCGAGCATGTACTCCCCCTTGGCAATGAGCATGTAATCTCACAAGTCAACAAGCATGGAACCCCTCGCAATGAGCACGTAGGTAAGCAGCACTTATGTAGCATAATTTTAATTGGCATAATACATAATAATACATAATAATACATAATGGAAATTATGGTGTGTGGCTTAACGTGTAATGGGCATTATGGTGTAAATTTTTAAAGGCGCGCAATGTCCCTGTTTGAGAAGCATGTTGTGAATTTTGGCTCAATCCATTTGGTATAGTGTGTATTTTGGCTTTAATCCATGTGGTAAAATGTGAATTTTGCCTTAATCTATGTGGCATACGGGGAATTTTGACTCAGTGTGAAATTTGGCTCATTCCATATGGCATAATGTGCAAGAGGCAAGTACAGTATAAGGGGGTTACTTTTTGTGTTGCCTGATTTGTATAAGGGGTATAAGGTGTGGTAAACTTAGGTGACCACATAAAAGGTGCTGAAATGTTGTCTACCAAGTTTTGGCTTTCAGTAATCAGAGAATCAAAAAGCGGCACTCACAAGACTTTCTTTTAGTGTAGAAAATTCAGCAGTTTATTCCAACATGTTTCGAGAAACCTCTCGTCATCAGGGAACAACATGAGTGAGTACAAACAGGTTTATATAGGACATACAACACGCCTCCACCAATCAAGTATCCACCCGAGCCTTAACCCTATCACGTCAATTCACCTGTGAAACACAGGAAAATAGGCGCTTCCAGGGGTTTCAGCGCGGCGGTACATTCACATACAGACAACAAGATATACAAGACAATTTTCTATTACAAAAAAATAATTAAAAACAGACCCTAAAAAGAACACCGATGTACAATGTTCCAATGACCATAATTATATAACAATAAATTGTGAAGTCCATACAATATATATTACATATTACACCATGGCTTATTAAAGGTATATCGCACATGATTACATAAACCCGACATCATAGATATAGTCTATAAATTACAATCATTACCTCTATTTCTATAAAAAAAACAATGTAAACCTAGTTTTTCATTTAATCCTTTCAGTGCTAAAGTCTCCAGTTTCGCAATCCATCTGCTCTCTAGTTGTAAAAGTAATTTCCCTCTATTGCCACCTCTGACTAGCGGAGGCACATGGTCAATTCATTTTGTACGTAAGCTAGCCACTGAATGACCCAACCTGGCACAATGTTGTGCTACAGGTTGGTCACTTGTACCTGCTTGAATGGCTGATGTAACCGCCATCCGATGATTCGTCATTCTTTCTCTAAAAGTGGTTTCCGTTTTTCCCACATAAAGAAAGCCTCAAGGGCAGTAAATGAGGTAAATCACAAACTTTGATACATGTTAAAATAAATGTATTGCCGCTAAAGGGCTGTAACACATGATCTCCCATTAATAATGAATTGCAAGTAGTGCAACTCAAACATCGAAAGCAACCATTAGGTTTAGTAAGAAAGTTGCTGGGTATGGCTGCTTTTAGTAAATCTGGGACATCTAACTTGACTAAAGAATCCCGCACATTCCGGCCCCTTGAGTATGCAGGCATCAAATGGGTATCCAAAAGACCATGTAGGTCCTTGTCAGTATTCACTATTGGCCACCATTTCTTAATATGTTTATTAATAGAAGTACTCAACGTGCTAAATCTATTAATCCATGGTATTATTTTACCTTTTTTATTCAAATTAGATTTCCCAGATAAACACATTTTAAGTACTAGCCAGTTTTAGATCATTCAAGTTATAGCCTCGTTGAACAAAGCGTTCAATCATGTCATCAAGGGCTTTAATTGTATCATCAGGGTCGCTTGTTATTCTTCTAATGCGTAACAATTGTGAATATGGCAATCCACGTCTCAGTGGTAGTGGATGACAGCTAACGTTGGTAAGTATAGAATTTTGATCTGTCTCCTTGATGTAAATATTAGTAACCACTGACCCATCAGAGGTACTCAAATTAATGTCTAGAAAATGTATAGTAGCTTGACTAAAGACCATTGTAAATTGAATGACATGACCCGAAGCATTATGTTCATTAAAGATATCTACCAATGTCTGTTCTGGTCCCAACCAAATTACTAAAAGATCAATAAAGCCTACATAGATCATTAGATTGGGATTTTTAATGATGGGTTCAAACAATTTGGTCTCCACAGCCCACATAAAGGTATTGGCGTACGATGGGGCCACAGAAGACCCCATCGCACAGCCAGATACCGGTAAGTAGAATTGTCCGTTGAGTAGAAATATTTTTTTGTTAGGACGAGGTTAAGCAAAGTTAGAAATAACTTAATCAGAGGTCTGACATATAGAGGGTTATCGGTAATTACCTCAACTGCGTACATCCCTTCCTGATGAGAGATGCAAGTATATCAGATGGTAACATCAGCACTACACATAATTGTATTTGTATTAATAGGACCACGATTAGATCATTTCCTTAATAGATCATTAGTGTCTCTAAGATAAGACGGAATGGCCTGTACGCATGGATTTAACACGCTATCCAAGTACACAGATATTGGTTGGAATAAGGACCCCATACAGAAATAATTGGTCTGCCAAGAGGATCCACCAACCATTTGTGCACCTTGGGCAGCATGTAAAATAGAGGTATGATCGGATAATCGACAGTTAAATATTAAAAAAAATCCTGTGCAGATAGTAATAACCTAGAAAATGTCTTTAAGTTTGGGGATGCTGTAGGGGGATCAAAAGATATATAATTAGTTGAAAATGTTTACACAATTGAGCAGACCATCCAACCAGAACACTGGTCACACCCCCCACATTATTAGCTGCTGGCCACAACCCCTATTATTGTGCATAATAGGCCTTTGATCATGTTGAGCTCCAGGCCCATTAAATCTTAATCTGCCACTGCTAACTGAGCAGAGTTTGTATATCAGAATCAGCTTTATTGGCCAGGTATACTTGCGTATACTAGGAATTTGATTTGGATTGCTGTGCAACAGCCATTTAGGTAACAGTTAAACAGTGACAGTACAGATATACATAATACATACAGGTATATACTTGATGTGCCCTGGGGATTGTAGACGCAGGGAACATATATTTGCTGAGTTGCACAGCGCCTAGGCAGCCATCAGCGGTGCCACTAGTCATTGTAACAGCCAGGTAGGAAACAATATAAGCAAAGACAGTACAGTTATCACACAGGGAACACATACCCGCCGAGCTGCACAGTGCCTAGTCAGCCAACAACGGCACCACTGGTCATTGCAAACAGCCAGGTAGGTAACAGTTAAGCAGGGGCAGTACAGTTTTAGGTTGCTATGCAGTGTGCAAGACAGGGGAGACACAGGGGCACATATGGCTGAGTGGCACAGTTCCTTGGCAGCCATTTGTGGCGCCATCTTGATCATGCTGCTCAAAGGCAGCAGTAAAAATAATAATTATATTTATATAGCACTTTTCTTCCATAGCTGGCACACCCTACCAGCTTGTTGGTGGCAGGGTGTGCAACCAGTGATGGTGCAGCATACAGGCTTTGCATACAGTGGGGGTGGAGGTACATGGTACAAATCATGATAAAGAAACAGTAAACAAAATAAGTAATACATAGCTTTCCTCAGCTTAGAGGCTGAGAGAGATGGGAATTGGTGAAAAATAAAAATAAAATGATGCAATGTGCGGGTGTCCAAATCTAAATCCAAATCTAAAAAGTCCAAATCCAGTCCATCGATGCAGGCTCTAAATATTTCCAATTTTAAAGGAAAGTTTGGGTCAGCTGGTACAGGGGGAGGGGCTGGTGTTTGAACAAATTGCTCAGTAAGCTAATTAATGGTGGGGGAAGATGCAGGCTCCCAGTAACAAAACAATTAACAATGCAGACTGTTCTTTAAATGAAAAACATCAGATGTTCAAAATGGGATTCATGTACCTGTAAAATAGGAGATGAGATGGTTTTAAAACTTCTCTCCAGTCAAACTCATGCTTCAGCTTTTGATGCAGGCTAAGATGGCAGGCAAGCCACTTCACCCTGTGTTTGCATAGGTTTCCTTCAGGTGCTCCCGTTTTCTCCCACAATCCAAAAATATACTGGTAGGTTATTTGGCTCCTAACAAAAATGAACCCTACAAGTAGGGAATATAGATTGTAAGCTCCACTGGGGCAGGGACTGATGTGAATGTTTAAATAGTCTCTGTAAAGCGCTGCAGAATATGTATGCACATATAAATCAGGGTTGCCAACCCTCCCGGAATTCCCTGGAGTCTCCCGAAAATCGGGTCCCCCTCCCGGCCCCCCGGAAGGGTGGGCACCCTCCCAGAATCTGTATGTAAATGCCGCAATCTGCGGGTCTCAGAGGGGGCGGAGCTAAAATGGTGCAATCGTGTCATTTTAGCCCCGCCCCCTCCATGGAGTCCAGTCATTTCTCCTATTTCCCGTAATGGGGGCGGGGCTTAATGACGTCACAGTCAAGCCCCGCCCCCCAATCGGGTATGGAAAGTCTCCTCTCCGGACTTCTCCTGTAGAGGAGCATTTAAAAGTCGTCACCCTTATATAAATACAAGTAATAAATAAATATATAGGATTATCATGATTTGTTGGCAGGAATGTATGTCTGTACCTTGGCTCAGGACCATGGAGGACTACTGTACTTTGTGAGACAAGTGGATTTACAGATTACATATTGCTTGTCATTCCTCATTAGATAACCATGAAGCAGAAATGCAACATTAATGAAACATACCAATAAAAAGAAGAAAGTGAAAGCGATTCAGTGTATTAAAGGAAAATGTATGTTTTGTTGATGTGATAGTTTTCTGACTTATGTACTCAGGGTCGGATTAAGGGGGGCTCGGGTGGGTCAGTACCCCTGGCCCCCCCTCTATCTAGGGTTCCCCTGTGGCTGGCATGTATATTATATTTTTAGCTAAGGGCTGTGTGCATGGCAGTGGGGTAGTGCTGCAGCTTCACCTGTCTGCTGATGTGACAATGATAAATGGTGCTGAGCATTGGGAGCTGAGGCACACTGAGTGCACATGTGTGCAGTGCATTACTGGGAGCTGACTAAGGGGGTTATTTTGGTTGATTCACTCAGACACGAATTTGCATCCTTTCGAGTCAACAAAACCTGCCTTGCGAATGGTGATACACCGGCCCAACATTTGCAAGGCGCGTACTTTCGCACTGGCAGTGAATGGATTTTTTACTTAAACATCCATTCACAGCCTGCAGTGGAACACCCACCTCATTCGATGGTTGTGATGTCAGCTGTCTGCCCCCCACACCCGCATCATCGGCCCATTACCATGAGAACGCCCAGGGTTCTCATGGGCGTTCCCATATGCTAGTGGGCCGCGTTGCCAGACCACCTCCCCATCCTCCACGAGTCCCATGAGACTTTTGCACAAGAGGTCAGAGGCTGAGAGGCTTGTGCTGAGCTCTGATCTCGTTATGGGAGAGGCAGTGCTGAGCCTGAGGTCTCCTACTGGGCAAGGTAAAGAGGGAGAAAAATAGGTTTTCATGTGCTGTATATATATATTTTTCTTCCCCCCCCCCTGCAGTTTCCCACTGACTATTGATCCTTTAACCTGAGCCCCTTTTGGCCACTTCTCCATTCGAGCTTTCAGATTACCAGCCATTGTACGTACTCTCCCACATCATTTTTCCCTATTCTTTCTGACCACCTCCAGTTGAAGACCACAATTATTATGGGTACAACTCTCTGATAATCCAGATGCCCTGACCAGTACACTTACCCATGGGGTTTACATGCACTCTCCTTACAACTTTGGAGTTTACTTGTACTCTCTTATTACAATGTTCCTACCTTTGCTTTATAACATGTCCTTACATTTGAACTTATACATATGTATTATCTACATGCAAGGCTTTGCTGCTAATACTGTCACTTGCTTTATCTGCTATTTTAGCGACTCTATGGACTGTAAGTTTATACTGCCGTTACTCTGTGTTCTGACAGTGTAATATTCTCCCGTGCAGATTGTGGCCAGTAATGACAAGAGGGAGAGGGCCCCCCTGTCTAATGTGACCCGGGCCCCTCGAAGGCTTAATCTGGCCCTTACTGCTTGCTGTGTTTGCATTGGATTAAGCAATACTAGTTTTATATTTGTGGTGTTCTTTTTCCTGTTTAACTTCTCTATCAGAAAACTTATCAAGTGCACAGAAAGAATGACTAAAACTAGTAACATATCAGATGTCCTGAATATTTCCTGATAACAGTGTCCTTTTTCTCCCTAATAGACTGGGCGTTACTAAGATAGCCCAATGCATACATTTGCAGTAACTCATATAAACACATCTGAGATATACAGCACTTGTCAGCTATTGAACTGTAAACCGTAGAATAATCCGGGTGGTGGCATACAGGAAAAAGAAGGGGGCGGGGCTACTGCTCAATGATCCTATCGTCACGATACGTACCTTCACCACCACACTAAACGTGTCATGTCAGGGACGGAACTAGATATTCCTAGGCCCCTTAGCAAACGTTTATAAGGGCCCCCTATTTATGATAAATGTATGTAAAATATATTACTTACTAAAGATGGGCCCCCTTCAGCTCTGGGCCCCATAGCAGTTGCACTCCTTGCACCTATGGTAGTCATGCCCATGATAGTTGTGTCATGATTATTGAATTGTACATTATATTCTATAATATGGGGGGACAAAAATATATTTATTTACTTTAAAAATATTTTTGTTTTGGGGGGGAGGGGGGGGGGGGGGGGCATGTTGTTGTGCCTAGGCTCTGAGGCTCTGCATGGCCTTCTAAATCCACCTCTGATTTTCAAAAATTATAGGGTTGCTAGGGGTTACATCAGTATCATACTTGGCTAGTAAACTCAAGTAACACATTCATCTTTTCCATTGCTCACCGTGTGTAGGTACAGTAGACCAATATGCACTGTATATGCCCTGCCTATAAATATAAATCCTCCTTATCAGGATCTGAGCATTAAAGTTCAAAGTGCAAGAGATAGAGGTCTAATACTATTTAATAAAACATGACTGCATTGTACTATATAGATGAGTCACATACAGTACTGCATTTGCATATAACATTTAAGACACTTCTTATCTAAAGAACTGTGCACAAAGGTTTACTCCAAACCTCCGCTGTAGTAATCAATCCCAGGGGCAAAAGGACAATTGTCTCAGAGTCATTAAAAGATAAGAAAGTAATAAAGATTTTGCAATGTTTGCCCGGTTCTTGCTTGCTATGCAAATATGACAACTGTTTCCCGTCCTCCTTTCTTACCAGAACATGTCACCTCTAGAAGTATGTTTTACTGATACCTATTCTGGTCAATGAAACACGTTTTGCATTTAACGTGAAGCGTACCATTTCCAGTCTTGGCATGGCTTCTGCTTTGTTTCCCTCCTGGTCTTACGAACAATAGCAGGTCAGGAAGGCTTAAGTTCAGCCCATTTCCTGTTTAAAAGATCATCGCGGGTTTCCCACACTTCTTCCTTGAATCCAAAACTAAAATGATACAAAACAACAATGACAAGCACCCATGCACGTAAAAACACTTCCGAGCAGTGACTGTTAAGTGAAAAATGATGTTGGGAAATGAAGTGGGTAAAAGAAAAAGGGAGCGAGCCTGCGAGGGGTAAACCTGTTATTCCGTTTACAGCGACATGCTGTATTTGTTTGGGAGACCTCATTGTAAAAGAGCTCTGCCAAAGAAAAGTAGTTTCCAAGTTTGTAAAACTTTTATGCTAGTGCAAAAGTTTTGTGACAGGAACGTCAGAGTGACTTAATGAGACCTTATCTAAGATGACGTAAATAAATAGGATATTGGTTGCAGTGAAAGGGTCACGCTTGAGATACAGAGCCGGGAATCACGTAGTCCCAGTCTAGCAGTATTTCTAAATGTCCAGTAGCCCAGCTTTTACCTAATCCTCCAACAGTGCAGGTTTTTTGGATCTCCACAGATGCTAGCATATAATGGATAATGTATATGCCATTAAGGTAAACCTAAAGTTCCAATAAAGATTACCATGATTATATTGAGGATATCTAGGACCGGGCTCAAAACCACTGTTCTAGATTGCATACCTCCCAACTTTAAGAGGAACCTGGTTGAGACTTCCGTGCAGCCTGCCGTGCGCGGGCCCAAAAAGGGTGGGGCTTCAGGCAAAGGAGGTGTGGCTTTGCATGATGTCTGTGGTCACGAAGCCATGCCCCCCTTTTGCTGTTGTGAGGGCATGGCCTTTTCTGTTTGAGCTGCTGGCCATGTCCCCTGGCCCTCTGCTTCCTTGAAATAGACGCTGTGCACATGTGCACAACATCTATTCACAGATGTTCTTCTCGGCAGAGCAGCGTGTGGCAGAGGGGACTCCAAACTGTCCCCTCACCATGGGACACTGCCAGTCCTGAGTGGGAGGCAGAGCCGTCCTCCAAAAAAAGGAATAATCCTGCAAAAATCCAGACATTTGAGAGGTATGGATTGTTATTTATTTACAGTTTCTTATATAGTGCAGCATATTCCGTTGCGCTTTACAATTGGAAACAACAGTGATTAAACAAACTGGGTAGATACAAACTGACATGGAGGTAGGAGGGCCCTGCTTGCAAGCTTACTATCTATATCTAGTGCAAGTAGGATCTACCTATTTTAGCAATATATCTTGGTTAGCTCCTTAAGACCCATGCACACTAAGAACATTCTATAAATATATATCTATATATATATATATAACAAAAAGAACTCACAACAGCGGCACTCAGCAGGAACTTTTCGGCGTGTATTTTCAAAAACCAAAAACCAACGTTTCGGGGCCCGTGGTGCCCCTTTGTCAAGGTGTGGGTAACAATAAAATACAAAACAGGTCTTACCTATATAGCAGGTGAAATGGGTGAACAAACAGGGATCAGCTGCACGGTGGCGCCGCGTCCAGCGCCGGCGGAAGTGGTCATAGCCGGAAGTGCTATGGACGGAAGACGGAGTGGAACGCAACCATCCGGGTTGCTTGGTACGCAAGCTGCCGGGGTTGTCATGGTGAGGGGACGGCAGTGGAGACGCGGCGCGCTCGTGTCGCTGAAAAATCAACAAAGTGGGGACATGTCAATTTACACATCAGTGGAGGAGTAAAATATACATAATTGTGAGACAACATTTACAATAAATGCTCTGGTGTTCTGAAGGACCGGTCTGGCCGGAGCGATCTGTGAGATTGTGCAAACAGTGATAGTGTCCACATGTAAAAAAATATTTTAAAATATTTTAAAATATTGGCCTTGCCCTCCTCCGCATATGGTCCAGTGATGTTCTGCATATGAGATACAACTACTGAGTACCTGGTGGGGTGTATCTACCTTCAGGGGTGATCAAGTGTATCCCCGCTATATTCCAAATTAGAAACCTGCAGGGGGCATTAAATGGTTCATCTGGACAGGAGGCATGGAAGGTACATTGAAGCTGTGATAGGAGGTCATTTGTAATCGGGGGGGGGGGGAAGAAAGGAAAACCGGGTTCCTCTATCGAGTGTACCCATCATGAGAGAATTAAAGGGGAATGGGAGTAGGATGGTCTCATGTCTGCAAGGATTATATATATAAATGACAACTACCCACTAAGGGGAGGAAATGCAAGCCCTTGTGTTCGGTGTCAGTCACATATTAATAACAAGGAAAAATATAAAGGGATAGCGAGAATATAAGCAGAGAGAAGTTAAAGCACACGTAGGAGGACTGTAGTCCCCAGTTTCACTGGGTAGAGTGTCAAGTCCCTCTGTTGGGGGCATATACACCATTTACTGCCCCAGTGGTGCTACACATTATTTTCACTGGAAAAATACATGAAAGGGATAGAAAGATGAAGCGGAGAGGAAGAAAAAGCACACAAAATAGCCGCTGGTAAAGCTGCATTTCAAAATAGGGTATGATCGTACCTAATGGAAAGATATAAAGGGATAGCGAGAGATTGAGCGGAGGGAAGAAAAAGCACACAAATATACGGTTTCAGAGTGGCCTGTAGACTGGTGTGGTGTCAAGTCCCTTCTCAGAGCATATACACCAATTTTCAGTCTCAGGTGTGGTCCCACCCATAACAGTGGTGGATTTAGAGGAACAGATTTAGAGAAAGTTTTTCATTAAGTCCATGTGGGCTCATGGAGTTCAACCGATGAATCCACAAGACTTCGCGTTTCAATAATGTGCCGTCTCTATCGCCTCCTCTCTTTTTGTTATTCACTGTATATATATATATATATATCACAAAGAATGGTTCCCCAACCGCGCCCAAGATAGTAGTGAGAGCAGCAACTCTAATTGACCCCTGTTAGCCGGGTCAGAACAGGCAAATAGAGATAGAGAATAGATTTAGAGTGCGCTTATAAATAACTCAACAGATTAAAAGTTGTACATTTATTTCTTAGTCTTTACAAAGACTTCACATTTAAAAGGTACAGCAAATCTGTTACTGGTACAGATGATGTAGTAGGCCCAACGCGTTTCGTCAATAACTTGACTTCATCAGGGGCTTAGCGAACAATAAGTCAGCAAGGCGTAAAAAACACTTTAGCAGATTAGAGGATCACATACAGTGTCCAGCATATAGGGGAATGAGACTCAATGCGAGACCAGAGTGGGTGGTGAGCGTTAATCAATACCACAGGAAAGCTGCTAATACATCTGTGAGGTATAGGACCTGAATCGGTCGTTCACGCAATGGTCAGGTATATTTCAGTAATGTGCCTTAGTTGGTAGTGGACATATAGTGTCACAAAAATGAGCTCAAATGAAGCAATAAAGTGGTCTGAGACCTACATCAGCCGTTCATACAGAATTCAGGTATGGTTCCTAAGACACTTCAGAACCTTTAGTAGTAAATTAAATTAAATTCATTTGGATCCCATGCTGCACACTTCCGGTTTTACTACTAAAGGTTCTGAAGTGTCTTAGGAACCATACCTGAATTCTGTATGAACGGCTGATGTAGGTCTCAGACCACTTTATTGCTTCATTTGAGCTCATTTTTGTGACACTATATGTCCACTACCAACTAAGGCACATTACTGAAATATACCTGACCATTGCGTGAACGACCGATTCAGGTCCTATACCTCACAGATGTATTAGCAGCTTTCCTGTGGTATTGATTAACGCTCACCACCCACTCTGGTCTCGCATTGAGTCTCATTCCCCTATATGCTGGACACTGTATGTGATCCTCTAATCTGCGAAAGTGTTTTTTACGCCTTGCTGACTTATTGTTCGCTAAGCCCCTGATGAAGTCAATTTATTGACGAAACGCGTTGGGCCTACTACATCATCTGTACCAGTAACAGATTTGCTGTACCTTTTAAATGTGAAGTCTTTGTAAAGACTAAGAAATAAATGTACAACTTTTAATCTGTTGAGTTATTTATAAGCGCACTCTAAATCTATTCTCTATATATATATATATATATATTCTAAACTGCATGGAGGCAGTTCACAAGCAAATAAATGATAAGACACTGGCAAGTGTGTATACACACTGGCAAGTGTGTATACACACTTGCCAGTGTCTTATCATTTTTAAAAAACCTTAGAGTGCCCTCTGGTTTTGCCACTTACATCTTCCGTTTGAATGGAGGGACACCTAAGTTATTGCTGTTATATTGCAAAGTATATATATATATATACTGGATGAGGCAGTAATGCTAACCATTACACGGATGGTGTAATGGTTAGCATTACTGCCTCACAGCACTGAGGTCATGGGTTCAATACCCACCATGGCCCTAACTGTGCGGAGTTTGTATATTCTCCCCGTACTTGCGTGGGTTTCCTCCGGGTACTCCGGTTTCCTCCCACAATCCAAAAATATACTGCTAGGCTAATTTGGCTCCCAACAAAAAAAATTAACCCTAGAATGTCTGTGTGTGCGTGTACATGTGGTAGGGAATATAGATTGTAAGCTCCACTGGGGCAGGGACTGATGTGAATGGTCAAAATATTCTCTGTAAAGCGCTGCGGAATCTGTGTGCGCTATATAAGAAACTGCTAATAAATAAATAAATAAATATATATATATATACAGATGGGGCAGGTCCCATCTTGGCAGGGGATGGCGATGGCGTCGCCAGCCGCCATCCCCCGCCAGCGCCATATCGATGGCGAGAAGGGGACGCGCGCGCACGAGAGGTGCGCGCGTCCCCTTCCGACTGCGCTTCCATCCGCTCCCCCGGGTCCCCGCCAGCTTGTCGGCGGTAACCCGGGGTCCCCGCCGCCTGCCCGCACCCCCCCCCCCTAACCCTGTCCGTCTCCCTGAGGTGGAGACGGACAGGGTTTCCGTCGCCCCGCCGACGGAGATTGAGACGCGCGTGCACGTGAGACGCACGAGCGTCTCAGTCTGATGGATGGCGAGGCTGCTGGCGGATCGCCAGCGGGGACGTTCTGGCGATCCGCCAGCCAGGATGAGGCCTGCCCCATCTGTATATATATATATATATATATATATCCATACCCTCAAACATCTGAAGGGTGGAATTCGGTATACACCCAGAAAGGGGGCTTGGCCATGAGTAAAGTGGATGTGTCCAATGGTAAAGGGGGCGTGGCCATCCCTCTTTCCATATGTGTACTGGCTGGGCATTTAAAATAAAATAATCAGCTCCCACCTACCCACTGCCAATACTTTTCCCCAATGAACTCTCACATAGGGCAGCTCCCTACACCCCCACTACAGTGGATACTGCACCAGTGATCCCCTGCTCTCGCAATCTACACTTGAGTCTAATGTTTCGAGACGCAACCGTCTCTTTGTCATGGTGTCTAACACACCTTGACAAAGAGACGGTTGCGTCTCGAAACATTTAATGATTTTCAAGCCCATAGAGTACCGCTTTGTTCTATGTCCATTACATACATATATATATATATATATATATATATATATATATATATATATATATATATGAACTGTTGCTCTCAAGGACACATGTGCTGACCAGCAACAAGCAAGCGAGGGCATGAACCAGCAAGCAGTGTGTTCGTTTTGGGCCAGGGTCGCCTACTTTTAATGTGTCCTCTCCGGGAGAAGCCCGGATAGGAGACTGTCAGCAGCAGTTAAGGGAGCGGGGCCTGATGTAGACGCCATCAAGCCCTGCCCTGTAGGCAACCCTGTTTATGTAAAGTATCTGATGAGCTATTCCGATTACTTCTTCAAACTTCTGGCTTACGAGTCTATATAAGGGCGCTGCGGCTGGGGCTTGGCGCCATTTCACTCTGCTCAGGCATGCAGCTGTATTCTGCATTTCGCTCTGCAGTAAATTGGCTGAGCTGTGTGTAAAGTCAGTGTATATAAAGGGCACACTGCTGTGTGTGTGTGCTGTTCTCTGCTGTAAACTTACTGAGCTGTGTGTAGTCAGTGTATACCAATGGCGTGCAGTGGGGTGAGGCAGAGCCTTTCTTGTCATACTCACGTATACGCAGGAGTTTTGCGTTTATAAAGTATGTCAAAAATACAAAGAATATATTAAAAAATCTTATTTTTATTATTCTAATCATTTTTATAGTCAAATCACTGGAGTAAAAAGTCTATGGCAGGTGAGGCAGTGCCTCACCTGGCTACCTTTTCTGCACATCTCGTATTAAAACTCAGCGAATCTCCAGCAGTATATACTGCTGCACATGTGTATAATGCCCACATGTACCCCATGGCTCATATATTGTGTGCAAATCTGGCTCTGGTACTTGCCAGGGACTCCTCAGCCATTTACTGTACCTCACTGCAAGTTGTGCGCTGCTGTATACTGCACTGTACTCTGCTGGTTAAATTGGCTTTGCTGTGTCCATCTAAAATGGCTGTACATTTATTATTCATGCACATAATAAAATGAAACGCCTTTGAATTGCCGCAGTGAGAGTTGAGCTGCGAGATGAAAAATAAATATTTTCTTCTATTGTTTGTACTGTTTGGTCTGCTTAGTGCACTTTGTTCAAAGCCTTGTGACTTTATGCAGCTTGAACCGAGCTGCAAGTTTAAAAAAGAAAAATGAAAGAACAAAATAGTTACGATCTATTGTTTGTACTGTTTGGTCTGCCTTATCCAGTATGCTTTGTTCACGTGCATATATAAGCCCTGTGATTCCATGCAGTGGTCTGCAATTTAAAAAAATGCATAAGGATCTGTTTAGAGAAGAGCAACCAAGCACTAGTCATCTACTAAATCTGGTGTTCGAATGCATTGAGGGTCAGGGGCATCTAAAATTCCCATAAAACAAAGTACAGTGGTAAAGAAAAAAGACACTTCTAATAAAGGTTGGCAAAGAAAAACATAAAATTGTCAACATGCCATTCACCAAATGCAGTGGAAGGCAAATACTCAGGACTTGGCCTTTATATATATAGGTGGTGGTTCTGCAACTGTCATTGATGAACATAGCTAATTAAAAATCCCTAGAGTCTGAGAAAAGTCTAGGGGTGTTTACATTAGCTATGTGTGAGTCTGTCATTCCTCATAGAGAATCATTTTTCACCTCCTTCCACCATTACAGTACAAGTAAAGATGGTGATGAAGACATACCCTCCAACAATTCTAATGCAAAAATCGGTACATGCCAGGGGGTGTGGCCATAGATAGTGGGCGTGTCCATATATAAAGGGGCGTGGTCTTGACTCTTACTTTCCACTGGACCACTACACATCCCAAACTGAAACCGACACACACACTACACACACACACGTTAGATAGTCAGACACATGCGCCACAGACACACGTGTATCACCGGCGGCTACTCCGTGAGCCCCAGCCTCCGTGTCCTCCCACTTCCCATCCCCGGAACCCCAGCTTGGCCCCCAGGTGAGGTGCGCGGAGGGCAGGTACTCTTTGGTCAGGGCTCCAATCCGGGTGTCCCACACCAGTATCAGCCCATCCAGCCCGGAGGGGTAAGTCAGCCACAAGTGGCTTAAGTTCTTGCCCATGGTAACCAGAAAGCCATTGTGATGTCTGTGCATTAGATGAAAAAAGCCACCTATTGAAAGTGGAATGATTTTTACCCACGTCCTGTGTTTATGACGGAATCTGCCTCATTTGTGAGAAAAAAATTAGTAGAGGTATGGATGTTAACCATTTTGGATTATAAAAAAATGATTAGATTATAATGTAAGTAACACTCTCATCATCAACCTCCTAATTAATTATGTTTTTGTGCGAGTCAAAACAAAGAAAGCACTTCAGCCACAAAAGTGTCAGTCACTGTCGCTGGTCTGGTAACCTGTGCATGTCCTTAATATCCAACATAAGGGTGTATAGAAGAGCCCAAGGACAATTCCATCTTGCGCCACTTTTCCTTTCTGCCACTGTTGTGTGGCAATGTTTGTTAGACATGCTATAAACTGACTTGTGTTTGTACAAGTGCTCTGTCGCTTAGTAACCAGTCAGCTTGTTGCAGCCTTTTGCCTACTGGGGATGAAAACAACAATGTGAGCTGAGAGTTGGTCAAAATTCATGTAAATGAGTGGAAATTAATATTATTGATGTTAGTAATACTGTAGGAACTAAAAATGTAATTTTAGAGGTTTTTGGTACATTTTTGGAAAACACAAAACCAAAACCTAAAATCAGGTGATAAATTATAACCAAAACTGGAAAGAAATGGTTCAGCACACATCTCTAACAGTATCACAGTGCTTCCAGCTCTTCACAAGGACAGGGGATTGTCGGAGCCATTTCCTGGCAAGAGAGAGGGCCCCATTCAGACCTGATTTTTAATGTGAGAAGCTGCAGTTGCTTTTGAGTAGATAGCCATCGCCCAAACAGAAAGAGAGACTCCCCCATGCAAATCTTCGAACACCACACGCAATTCCTGGAACATTGAAGAGACTTTGCTGTCGGTGCAAATGTGAGTAGGTCTGAGGCGGCTACCATTAATCTGCAACTGGGATAGGCTGAGCAGAGCCAGTGCTGATGTCACAGACCATCCCTTAAAATGTTTTTTTGTGACACTCCCAGAAAACAGCAGGTGTCAAATCCCAAACGCCGGCTTACTGTCACTCATCCTCCGCTTTGCATTTGTGATCCATACACATTTTCTGGTACTATGCATGTACAGTCATTCAATAATCACTAGATTTGCAAATTCTCTAATTAGCAATCAACTCTGAACAGGCCCAAAATCTGTAAATTCATGGTAAAACATAAATTTTCAGTTTGCAAATGTATGTGTAAAATAGGTATTACATCCACATTAACAATGCAGATTTGCCCTGATTCATATGTAGACAAAGTGCTGTCCTCACACCAAAGTACTGATGTTCGATACTTTACAGATGTACATACCATGGGGAGATTCTCTAAGCTAAAAATGCGGTAAAAACCCCGTTATCTGTTTTTTACCGCATTTTGGGATGCACTAAGCATCCCCCGCCGGGCTTCTAACGCGAACCCCGCAGCCCTGCACGGACCCCCTCCGCCCTGAATCGCCCCTCATCTGTGTCCGGGCAGCACAGAGTTGGGCTGCCCGGACCTGTGACCTCCTCCTCCCTGCACTGATCCTCTTCCGGGTGCAGGGAGGAGGAGAGCCAGCCCCCCGCAGCAGCAGCAGCAGCCAGGTAAGGGAGGGGGGAGCCGCCGGGTCCCGATGGGACCCGCTGACTCACCGCAAAGGACAGCTCTTAACGCAAGATCCCGCCAGTCAACACACTTGACACACCTGCTGGGAAACTAAAAGCTTTGTCATGCACACTTCAAACTCCTACATGTTGCAATTTAAAGGCCTTTAAGGGTAACACAGTAGTATAGATTTGCTCTACAGTGTAAGAGTGCCCATACACGAGAGATATGACATGCGATCCATGTGATTTCGATAAATCGCTGCAACAAATTGCATGGATCGCATCTCGCATCTCAGAGCCCCTGAGATTGTCCTTTCAGAAATTCCTGTATAAAAAAAAACATTTCTACTTGCTGCAATTTGTTTTGTTTTATAATGTTATATAATAATAAATGGCCCAGGTCTCAATAAAACAAAGTGCACATGGAAATGTATGTACCATTAGGAAAATGTGACTGGTGTATCTGATGGAGAGGCAGCAGGCTGGGGCGAAATGCATCAATACCACCTCCTCCATGTCCCAAATTCACCCTACTACCTGACCTCAGACTCAGGGGAAGCTCTGTCTGCCTAGTGGTGAATTATCCTTGCAGGTCTAGGAGACATTATTAGCCAGAGTTTTGCTGAAGATGTAGCATACTTGCCGACTCTCCCGCAATTAGCGGGAGCCTCCCGCTTTGGACACCATTCTCCCGGTCCCCCGCAAAGCCCCCCCAATCCCCCGGAATTTCAAAGCTGAGCTTAAAAAACGGACTGCGCATGCGCTAGTCCGGCGCGTTGTGGTCGGGGGTGGAAGTACTACGCGTCGCATCAGTGTGAGAGCCTGCTAGCAGTAACAAGCAGGGAGACTCCGAGCAGCAGTGAGTGAAGCCCGCCCCTCTGACCCCTTCCCCTCTCTGCCTCATCTGAGAGCTGCTGCTGCGTGCTGGAGACACAGAGGAGGGGGAGAGACGGGGACGGCATAGACAGCATCTGGTGTGGAAACTGACAGACCTGCCAGCTGGGAGCTCGGAGGACAGGCTGGGGGAGGAGCAGGAGTGCTCCATTCCCAGGTTAGTAGTAGTACATGATGTTGTTCTGCCACAGAAGCTCCATGCTGGCTGGTCCTGTGTGTAGGCAGCTATGTCATGTGATCTGTTTGTTTTTGTTTGTTTTTTTTTAGCTTGGCACTGACTTTAATGTGTGTGTATGTAGGTGACTTATGGGTGTATCTATTAAACCTGGCACTGTGTGTGTATGTGTGTGTCATTGTGTGTGAATAGCCTAACACTGTTCTGTGTGTGTGCGCGCGTTTACTGGCAGCGATCCCTGTGAATTTTAGGCTGGCACTGAGCATTTGTTAATATGTGTAGGTAGGATCCCTGTGTGTGTGTGTGGGGGGGGGGGGGGGGGATGGTAAGGTAGTGACCCCTGTGTGTGTTGGCCCCTAGTGACCCCTCTGTGTGTTTGTGGGGGTGGGGGTGGGGGGACGGTAGTGACCCATGTGTGTGTGTGTGTGTGGGCTGGCAGTGACCCTTGTGTGTGTGTGTGTAGGCTGGTAGTGACCCCTGTGTGTGTGTGTGTGTGTGTGTGTGTGTGTGGGCAGGTAGTGACGTGTGTGTGTGTGTGTGTGTGTGTGTGTGTAGGCAGGTAGTGACCCCTGTGTTTGCTTAGGCTGATAGGTTGTGTGTGTAGGCTGGTAGGTTGCCGACACTCCCGGATTTTGCAGGAGGCTCCCATTTTAGGCGACAGTCCCCCGATTACCTGCAAAGCCCTCCCAATACCCCTGAATACTCAATTCCCAGCTAAAAATCCAGACCGCACAGTGCGAGTCTGTACGCAATGGGGACATGATCATGCCTAATAGGCCACGCCCACTTTGCTGTGGCCCCCCCCCCCCCATTCTGGGTCGGCCGCGCCTCCGGCGCGGCAGGTCACAGGTTGAGAGGTATGGAATCTCCCTGAAATCCGTTTAAAAAAGTAGGCAAGTATGAGATGTAGCAGAAATGTTCACACACAGAGTGATTATTGACTTAGCGAAGGACAGGAAGTTCAGTCTCCAACAGGAAATCGAGCGACAGTACTATCAGCATATTATAATTCCGTCTGATAGCATCTCCTGGGCCCAGCAGGAAAAGTATGTTAAGAAGACTGGGGGGAAAAAAACAAACTCATGGCCAGAGAACACATTTCCTGATTCAGATCTGTTCGCTGCTGTGCGAAATTGCAATAGTCTGTGATCAGTTAGCCGCCGTTCCGACAGAGTGTAATCCTGCCCCATGCAAGTCGGCGAATGGCTTGAAAATTGATTGCTGAGTTGCAAATCAATTCACAAATCACCATAGAATGATTTCCTGTGCAAGTGTACGTAACTATGACCATTCCAGACATCTGCGACATAGACAGTCTGATGTCACACACACTCCCTGAAAACACCTGGGCATCCGCGTGTTTTTTCCTGACTCTCCCCGAAAATGGATGATTACCACTCACAAATGGCGAGCTCCTGTCAAACTGCGGACGGATTGCAAAAAGAAATTGCTGATTTTTGTTGCTGTTTGGCATCATGCATGTGCACTGTGGCCCAGACGCTTGTGCAGTCATTCGATAATCACTCGGCTTGCAAAATTGCACAACAGCAATAAGGTCTGAAATAAATAATCCCCATTGTCAGACATTTGGCTCACTAGCCACCAGCTTGGGGGGGGGGGGGGGGTCTGGGGGCAACCAGCATCTCCAGGGAACATGCTGAACATGCCCTCAGAGTGATGGGAACTCCAGCATGGGGGGGGGGGGGGTTTTAATGCAGAGTGCAAACTGTGAGTCACCTGGTGATGTCTCTGGCTGACTACCATGGAATGAGTTATATTTGATATACTAGCCAACATGGAATGAGTTATATTTGGTATACTAGCTGCAGATGTGTGCTGTATATGGTGGATGTTGGTTCATCGCTATTATCTTGTTTAACAGGAAGTGTTTTTTATACAGGAAGTGCCAATGCGGCCATTGTTCTGTTCATTATGCCTACAGCTAGTGAAGCCACACATATACAGCTTTACAGACTCCTGTGGGGATTTGAACATGGACCACTTAACACTAGCCACCACTGACTGGAATGAAGAACGAATGCAAAGTGATTATAAACTTCTAGGTTGAGGGGTTGTGCGAGCTTTGCTTAATTCAGTTAGTTAGTGAAACAGTTAACAGGCTAGACATATAGTTAATTTAAATAAGAGGGGTGTCAGGGAGGTGTTAATCGGACATTTTGTGAGATGCCCTAGAAGTTTCCATCTCTTTATCTGGAATTTTTCCCACCCTCCCTCCCCAAGTCACCTTTTTGTTCCCACCCGTTTTTTTCTTTTTCTTTGCCGGTTGGGGTTTGTCAACCTATATTTGTGGCGGGAAAGAACGGCAGTAACAGTGGCAATTGCGCTGCTGTTTTTAGGGTGCGCTCTTTGCCCAATACATTGTATACAGTGGCTTTCCTACAGGGGGTCATTGGGGTTTGGCTGTCTGGCCGGCGCTATTATGGTGTATTGGGAAGAGAGTTAGAGACCCGGCATTTGTTGGCGTTGCCAATAAATTAAAGAATACCATGTCGTTGACAAGAGTGTCGGCGTTAAGTCGTAGTGTCACTGGCCGTTCTTTCTTATTGCCACCATATTTAGTTTAAAGATTTAAATAAATTCTGGTTGACCAATTTTAAAAGGCATTTCAGTTGTCCGTGTGGTTATTTCTAGTTAAGATAGTTAATTAGTGATAAGATTATTGAGCAATGATGTCACACAACACACATCTACCAATAGAAAGTTTATGTATTTGTTATGCTAGCTACCAGAAAATTGTATTTGGTATATTATCCAACAGAGAATGGAATGAAGTTGTAAATGAGCAAAGATAATGGGCTATATTTGGTACACTAGCCATAAGAGAGTGGGCTAAAAATCTGTGATGTATATTGCATATTAGCTACCAGAGAACTGACTATACATCAAACAATAGACGATAGACATCGGAGATTCTGTTCTGTATTATATGCCGGTCACAAACATGTTCAGTTTGACTAAGCTATTTTGTGGTGTCAGGTCATTTCCAGACATAAAGTGAAGCATATGTTCTTCTAAAGCGTGTAGGCCACTGTGATAACTATGGGAGTATTTACTGCATTTTATGGACTATGTTTTGGAGGCTTAATTCTGCCACTTTGTTACTAATATGATCATTCCATAATGGTTCCCGTTTACATATATTTTTTAAACTCATTGTAACCTTCCACTATTTTTTCATCCCTTGTTATTATGTCTTGTATGTACAACATATTGTGTACTGCCAGACACATTGCCGCTGCACAGATTAAAACTAGTTATATTAAGAATAAGGGGCTCATATAGAATTGTACATCAGAGTTTTATATGTCTTTATTGTGCATGTGACCAGAAAATACTTTGCATTTGCTTATACAGGTTTTAATGTTAGTTGAAAATTCCTTGCCATTTACCAAAAGTATATTATTGCTCCATTCTAATCCAAATAAATCACCTGTTCTTTTCCATTAGAACCCAGTTGTGCATTTTCTGTAATTGGGGGAAAACCCTTGCTTCTTTGCTGTGGTGTGGAGGCAGAAGAAAACAATAGTGCTGGCGAAGAGAGTTCTCAAGAGCAACATAGCCCACCTCAGCAGGTCACATTAAACCTATATTAAGCTGGCCATACATTGGGACGACCAGCATCCGATCCGATTCTTTTCATGATTTTCCCGCCAGCTCCATGGCAGTCCCTGACTCACGATGTGGTGCATTTTGGCACACAATGTGCTTTCAATGTACTTACGATCTGCAGCCACTCTCAATAGATGATATGTGCAGCACGTAAGATCATAGGATCCATCTCAGGACGCATCGTATTGTAACTGTACTGAAACACCTCACAATGTACACACAATGCATTGCGCGAGCCATCGAAATCACGCAATCAGCTCTGTTAACATATGATAACATCTTATAAATGTATTTAGGGTATCATGCTTATATAGGAAGAATAAGTGAGGGGTTGTGCAAGCATAGGTTGAATATAATAAGGTGATATTAATATAAGGATGACTGAACCCTACCAGGAAAACTTTTGCTGGTGCTCAACCTCTGCCAAGAAACACAGAATGCTGATTAAGCAATGAGGTGAGCATAAACCACTGATGGGTTCCTGCAGGCTGCACTTTAGGAGATGTTCAGGTGTTATGTTAATGAAGGTGGGCATAAGGCCTATCATTGCAGGGGGGAGGGATTAGGCAGGGTAGGAAGGATCACGTGCTAGAGTGATCTCCCTCTGTCCTGCGAAGCCCCACCCACCCTTTCCCTATTTCTCTTCTTCGGCGGTGTTAAAGAACTGTCATTCCTTAAGATCTCTGTGTGTGTGTGTAGATAGTGGGGTGCACTCTCCCTTGACGTCGATTGTCATGGGCCATGCTTCTGCACGGGGATGGCCACACCACCTGCCTGGGTGGCTGACCAGGGAGAGTGATCACCAGCGATGTGTGTATGCATAGTGATCTTTAACCCCACTTTTCCTCTAGTGACCGTTCTTTAGTGCCGCCACCATTTATAGTCATATTTGTTTAATTGTCAAAATAAACTTGACATTCTTTTGAAACTCCATCACTTTGTGTCCGTGTCTTTATTTTTAGGTTAAGTCATTTAAGTTAAGGTTAAGTTATGGTTTAGTGTGTTTCATTTGTAAAGTGTGGGCCTGGGGATACCGGATGGTGGGTTTATAAAGTACACACTGCTAATTATGAAAACCAGCAGGTAACAATATTTCAATTTAATTATTCAAAATGAATATAACATATATTTGTATTTAATTGCATTTTAATCTGTACTTTTATTTTTTATTTGAGTTTGTATTTACCGGTAATTGTACTTTACATGAAGAATCGACTTTTGATCTATTAATAGCACTGTCCAGATACCTCATTACAGTATTATATTGTGTACAAATTGAGTAATGTGATTTTAGCCTTTACTAATGTCTGGATACAGAACACCTCTACGCTTTTGTCACTCTTGTTGGAAACCAAACACACGTGTTGCTATTATCTCACTGTAACCCTGCAGCCAGAGGCGCAAGTACAATTTTTTTTGACCCAATAGCAATATGTTTATAGCCCGCACCCTATCCTAGCCATTACACCATCTGTGCTGCCATGGCTGGTGTACAGTTATTATCACCCTAAAAAATGTATGGTGTAGTCACAGAGAATATATTGGCAGGGATTGGGGAGGATCAGTTCTCAACTTGGGAGGGGAGTGGGTGTCAGAGAAAACATGATGAAGGTATTCAGTACCCACCCTGTATGGTGTAATGGGGAGTTTACAGTACATGTTTGATGGGTTCACAGTTCTTACCCTGCACGGTGATCCCAGTGGCAGGGATAAGATAATACATCATGTGGGCAGGCATTGCAGGCACATGGAGTGCAGACAAGGCAGCAAGCGGGGGTTCTGGCTCTAGATGGTCAGCCAGCCCGTGCAGCATGTCTCCAGCAGGTTTAGCGCTGACCATGTATGTATTTACTCCTGTAAAGCACAGTTTTGGAAGGCAGACACTCATACTCCACACTGATACCTGTGTCTGATCCGTATTGCCTCACTCAGTGCTAATCTATATGGATGAGGCCTCTAAGACTTTATATATATATATATATATATATATAGTTATCTTTTTATTTTGTTCATTTCATTATTGACAGTTTCCATTTTAACATGTATTGTTACGTACATATTCCATATCTCCTATATATTTGGCTACATCTGTCACTCAAAGTGGGTGTCTGTGTCTATAACGCTCTGTTCCTGGACTTTCCTCTTAATGTGTGATTGCCTTCATCTGTGCTGAACACCTTTCTGAGAAATTAACCTGTTTAAAACAGGTGATGGCAATCATACATTAAGGGGAAGTCTAGAAACAGAGCATTGTGTCCCTCCTGGAGAGGGTCATGTTGGGAGGTATGTGACAGAGAACCAGCCCAGTGAGCCCACAGACAGTGCCAGACTCCCACTGCCTTCCCATGTTGCCCAGCACTGCTACTCCACAGCCACCAGGTGAGCGCCCCCCTCCCGCGATTTGCGGCAAAACCTTCCCCCCCCCCCCGCGCCCCCCCCTCCCGCGATTCGCGGCAAAAACACCCGCTCCCCCGCGCCCCCCCTACCGCGATTCGCAGCAAAAACACCCCCGCGACCCCCCCTCCCGCGATTCGCTGCAAAAAGAACCCCCCCACGACCCCTCCCGCAATTTGCGGCATAACCACCACCCCGCGACCCCCCCCTCCCGCGAATCGCGGCAAACCCTCCCCCGTGACCCCCCCCCCCCCGATTCGCGGAAAAAACACCCCCCCGCGACCTCCCTCCCGCGATTCGCGGCAAAAAGAACCCCCCCGCGACCCCCCCTTGCACGATTGGCGGCACCCCCCCTGCGACCCCCCTCCCGCGATTCGCGGCACCCCCCCCCCCCCCCGAAATTCGCAGCAGCCCCAGGATTAAATGGCACATGCAAAACACTGACATGGCTATGGTCGACAATGAAAAAGGTTGACATGAGTTTTTGAAGATTTATTTTTAATTTTTTAAAATTTTTCATATTCATTGTCATGTGTCGACATGGACACCAATGAAGTGGCACACTTATGTCAACATTTACATGTGTTGACCTTTCTGTGTTGATTTTTTCTTGTGGCGATTCGTGTCACACCCCCCCTCCCGCGATTCGCGGCACCCCCCGTGACCCCCCACCTACCGCAATTCGCGGCAACCCCCCACCGGAACCCCTGTGAACCCCGCCCTCCCGCGATTCACGGCACCCACCCCCGCGACCCCCCCTCCCGCAATTCGCGGCACCCCCCCGTGATTCGCGGCAGCTCCAGAATTGAATTGCACATGGAAAACACTGACATGGCTATGGTCGACAATGAAAAAGGTTGACATGAGTTTTTGAAGTTGTTTTGTCATTTTTTGAATATTTTCATATTCATTCTCATGTGTCGACATGGACACCAATGAAGTGCCACACTTATGTCAACATTTACATGTGTTGACCTTTCTGTGTTGATTTTTCCTGGTGGCGATTCGCGTCACACCCCCCCACCCCCCCCCCCCCCGCAACCCCCACTCCCGCGATTCACGGCACACACACACCCCCCCCGCGATTCTCGGCACCCCACCCCGTGACCCCCCCTCCCGTGATTCACGGCACACCCCCCGCGACCCCCCCTACCATGATTCGCGATTCACGGCACACACACCCCTCACGGCACACACACCCCCCTCCCGCGATTTGCGGCAACCCACCCCGCGACCCCCCTCCCGCGATTTTCTGCAATCCCTCCCCTCCCGCGATTCGCAGCATCCACCCCCCCACAACCCCCCCTCCTGCAATTCGCGGCACCCCCCGCGACCCCCACTCCTGCAATTCGCGGCACCCTCCGCGACCCCCCCCCCTCCCGCGATTCGCGGACACCTAAGTTGCAATACAGGGCATCTTTCATACAATTCTAACCATATTTCTCATATACAAACGTTCACAAATTAAGGGGGCGCAGCCCCTTACGACGGTGTGAAGAGCGCCCGTAGGGCGCGATGAATCACCTAGTCACAGAATATTTTTCCTTATTACATTACATACCAATATAAAAAAATTCCACATCTTCCATACCCCCCCATGCAAAACCTCCCCACCCAAAGGTATATAGTCGTTTCCTTGCTCTTTTCTTATTTATATACTTCTTTTCCTTTCCGTGTATTATATCCCCTCTTGGTTTTTTTTCTCCTTGCTAAACAAATAGTATTTTTGGGGGTTTAACCCCTATTTCTGAAATTATTTTGTGTTTTATTTTTCTTACTATATATTATACTACTGCGTTGTGCTATTTAGATCATTTTGTTTCTTAATTGCTCCGTGTCCCCCTCCCCCATGTGTCTTGTGTGTTCTCAACTTCATATTATTTGGATTCCATCCATCTATTCCAAATCTGGTGAAACTTTCTCATGTGTTTGTGCTTGCTATAAATATATCTTTCATGTTTTATCGCACTGTTTACAAGGTTAATCCATTGTTTTATATTTGGGCTTTCATGTGCCAGCCATAGGGCAGTATTCAATGCTCAGGATTCACCGGTTTCGGCGAATCAGGCTGTTTTCACTCTCTGCTGTGAATCTTTTCACCGAAAATCTGATTCACCCTATTCAATGTTCAATTTTCGCCAGCCATTTCTCCGCTTCATGCTCGCTGCGATTCGCTGGTGTATTTCAATGGGGTTTTCACTGTGATTCGCCGAGAGTGTACTCAATGCTAGAACTGCTTTCTCCGTAATTTTCGCCGTGATTCACCATTTTGCATTGCCATCTTTTTAAGGTGAACTGGAATGTTTTCATTTAAAAATAGAGGGTGGGTTTTTTTTGCTGGTGTCAAAAAAATCATTACATTTATTATTGCAGCACATGAATATATATTGAATTTTTTTTTCTTAGACGTGACATCGGCAGGGGGCAGGGAGCCCCTCATTAGATATTCACTGCACTGGTCCCGCTCATTACGTATGCACGAGTAGGACCAGTGCAGCCCTCCTTTTCCTCCCTGAGTTGCAGGGACCCCCTGCCTGCTGGTGGGTGGCATGCAGCGGGGTCTGGCAGAGCAGGGCCAGGTCGGGTAGCGTTTGTGGGCAGGGGGTCCCTACGGTGTATGTGAGATCAGCGGCAGGGTCCCTGCGGAGGATGGGAACAGCTAGTTCCCATCCGCTGCAGGGACCCCGCTGCTGATCTCACATACACCATAGGGACCCCCTGCCCGCCAGTGCTACCCTACCTGACCCTGTGCTGCCTGTGTCCCCGCCAGCCCTCCGCCAGGCAGGGAGGCTTCCATCTCTTCCGTTGCCCCCCTGCGGCATTCGCGGGGGGGGGGGGGGTTAAAATTTGCCTTCAACAGGGGGAGAGGGAGGGCTGGCTGCGAATCCACCAGCCCTCCGGAACCCAGCAAATTTGCTGTGAATCCTAAACAGGATTCACTGCAAATCGTGAAAAATATCATTGAATACTGGCCATTTTCTTGCTATAAAAATTTTCGCCATTGTCACCAGGTTTTCTATCAGACATATATTGTATTTATTTACCCCCCCCCCCCCTTTGTGGCATAATTCCCAGGAGACACAAGGCCTCTAAGACTTGGGGCCAGATGTATCAAGCTTCAAAAGTGATAAAATGGAAAGTGATAAACAGCCAGCCAATCAGCTCCTACCTGCCATGTTACAGGCTGGGTTTGAAAAATGTCAGGTAGGAGCTGATTAGCTGGCTGTTTATCACTATCCAGTTTTTCACTTTTTGAAGCTTGATACATCTGGCCCTTAGTGCTGTATCCTGTCCATGCTCCTCGCCACCTCCACCCTGCTCCTCTCCTCTCACCTGTCCATCCCTGCACCTCCTTACCTACTGCTCCACTCTCTACTTGGCCACTGGATTGCTCTCTGCACTGGAAGAGGAGGGTGAGCGGGAGTCTCTCTGTCCCAGGCCCCCTCCATGTTCTGGCTTCTACCTCTGCAGAGGAGGGGGGCTGCTGCGATGCGGGCCCACTCCCCTCCGTTGCCGCTGCCGCCGTGCTCCTGGTCCCGATCCCTGCAGCTGCCCCTCCCAAATGCCACTCTTGGTCCCCACCACGGGGCCGGCACATGCGCAGTTGCTTCTTCATACCATCACCAAGGGATGGTCCCGCGGAAATCGTGACAGTTGGGAAGTATGGGGATGTGTATGAAATATCATTCCAATCAGCATTGAGATGATATATCGCATAGTATCTACCCAGCTCAAAAGTCATTACTGCTAGTATGGCATAGAGGGCAAGATCTTATAAGTCTTGAAAAGTAATAAATTGTAGCATGGCAGTTAGCAGCTGATTGGCTGGCACTTTATCACTCTCCTTTTTATCACTTTTCAAGCTTAGTACTTAGCTTAAGCTATGTGACCCAGGGTGAGCTTGCCAGAGAAGTTACATCTGCCTGAAGCAATTCTCGTAAACTGCTTAGAAAGAAAGTTTCACTTCATGCAACATATGCATGTTAGTTAATGCTAGGAGAGGGTCCATTGGCTTGTGCTGTGTATTCATGCAAGCAACTTAGGAGGGAGGACAGGCCCCAGCAAGCAAAACTGTGAAAGTCACTATGCCCCAAAGGAAATCCCAGTAATCCTTTCATAATATGCAAGAGGATTCAGGGAACACCTGGATTGGTTTGGTTCCCTCCTTGTATTGATGTGAGTCTATAGTATGAATAAAGTCTGTTGTGGTTTTAGGAAACCCCCAAGTGCCTGCGGTTTATTGAAGTCCCACTGTAGGCACATCTGCTGCCCATTCTGAGCTCATCACCCCTGCACACAATGACAACCCCCTCCCGGGCACACTGCCAACATAGCCGTAAGATGCAGAGACAACAGAGGATAAGGTGGCACATCTTTCCCTGATCAGTCAAGTTTTAAAAGGAACGAGGTTAGCTTAAAGATGGAAAGGTCAGGAGTTACTCAGGGAGCTGCGCAGACATAGGAGGCCTAGAAGACAAGCAATTCTAAACCAAATATTTAAAGGAATACCACGCTCTTATTGCACGTTTTAATACAATTGCACATTAGCCAACTAAAGTGGTATTTTCTCCACATAAACTCCTTATGTTTAGTTACTTGCTGCAGATGCATTCTATAACAGAGCGTATCTAACCTAATAACTCTTCATTTATATAAAGAACAGACAGAGATGCGGACCGCCGGTCCCAGGAATGCATTGTGGGTAGCTGTGCTGAGTCCTCCCTTCCCCATCCTGTCGCAAGCTCTGAGAGGCTGAGCCATACTGTAAGCAGCCAACCAGCATGCGCTGCGGTTGCCAGGTGACAGCTGGAGGCTCTGCCCCGGATGTCTGAGTGCGGGCTGCTCTGCCGGCGGCGCTGCCTAAGAAGCGCCCGGATAAGTGGGGTCACGGGGTGAGCGGAGTGTGATAGCTGTCGGGGCTAGAGGAGCTGCTGCTGTGACCGGTGACTGCCTCCATAAGGAAGGCCTCCGCAGCAGCCCTTCATACCTGGGAACTGGAAGCAGGGCTCAAACAGCCGGTAGGAGCCGGAGAGCAAGAGCAGGCAGTGTGAGAAGGTGTTCTGCTTGCAGCCAACCCACAAAGCACACACAGGAGCTCCGGCCTCCTTCACCCAGGCAGCATGGGGCTGCCTGCAAGCGGAGAACATGTATTTGCTGTAGAGAGCATCGAGAAAAAGTGTATCCAAACGTTAAGTGACCGGACCGCCGGCGTGCTGCCCCCTCTGCTGAATAGAAATATCCGGACTCCGTTAAAAATGACTTCTACCCCTGGTATAAACGAATAAGTAACGCATAAAAACCAGCATTACAGCTGCACATCCTTTGGCCATAGTTCTATAAAAAAAAGAAAACAACATATAAAGATACTGGGATATGAATACCATTTGTCCTTTTACAGTGGAGACTTTGTCAGTGGAATGAAATCTGACAGTCAGATGATTGCTTTGATTTGGCCGCTGACAACGTCACTGACCAGTGTAAATAGTACTCTTGTACTCATTTTAAAGGTGGCAGAAAAGCTTTTAAACTTTATTATTATTTACTCGTTACCAGCATAAAAAGTAATGTCAGCGCCAGCTGCTGTGCGTGCGTGAATTGTACGACACTTGAATTACGCCAAAGGATGACATTTATTGGCAGCCGGTGCTTTCAACAGTTGAATTCCCCCCATTCGGGTAAGGAGCAGCATTAGCATGCTATTATATAGGAGGAAGTTATGTATAAAGCACGCACATATTCTACAGTGCTTTACAAGTGCGGCAATGCTAACCACTATGGCAGTAGTGCTGCCAAGTTAGAATTTTTTTTTTGTCCCTTAAACATCCACTCAGCTGTTACATGGATGATGCAGAGTTAAATCCAATTGTGTAGCATATCACTGAGCAGCACGGCTGGCATAGTGGATAGGGGTATGGCTCATAGGATAGACAGCAACTAGGTAAACATGCATGAAGGTCAACATGCAGGAAGGTTGACATGAAGGAAGGTCGATACGGGTTAGGTTAACAGGGTCATTAGCTGGACATTAGGTCGAAATGGGGAGGTCGACAGTAAAAAAGGTTGACATGGGGTATTTCACTTTTTTTGTCCCGAATTTGGACACAGTCGACATGGACACTGAAATCAGAATCAGAATCATCTTTATTGGCCAGGTATACTTGCGTATGCTTGGAATTTTTTGTGGTAACAGTGCAGCATCAATCAGGGAACACAAAGGGGGTGGGAAGAGAGGCATAAACATACATCACATACATTTCACATGTATCTAGAAAAGTTCGAGTTAGTATTTAGTATTTGGCAGGGGCGAATTTAGGGGTCAGGCCGCCCCTAGGCACAACATTTTTGTGTCCGCCCCCCCCCCCCTATTTTAATGTAATCATATATGTATATACATTGTTATTTATATATTTGTAGCCCACCTCAATATTTTTTTAAGCACTCTGGACTGCTCACTGTACGGAGGTCCCGGAGGGAGGCACTTATTAGTACAGTGATTAGCACAGTGTCTCCGTCAGTCTCTCTCACACTGTGACAAAGTGAACCTCAGCCGCCGGGAGGATCTGTGTGCGCGCCGCTCAGCTCAGCTGGATACACAGCAGCCAATAGACTGTGTGTGTGTGTGTAGAGTAGCCAATGGGTGGGCGCCGGCAGCAGTGAGCCTGAGCCATTTCCGGACGCGCAGGGGGACCATCGGACCCAGCCACTAAGCGGTGATGTAATGTACATGGCAGAGTGGGTGGGCAGTGGCGGGTGACGAGCGGCGCTGCCGCCGACATAGGATAATTCATGTCTCGGCAGCGTCTCTCGTCACTCGCCGCTGCCCACCCGCTGTGCCATGCTGCTATTTAACAGAATATCAGCCTGCCTGCCGCCCTTAATTGGTGCCGCCCTGAGGCCGGTGCCTCACGGGCCTAGGCACAAATCCGGCCCTGGTATTTGGTATGTTCAATACGGTTTAGTTGGTGGACAACTATTGGGAAGAAGCCTTTTGTAGTTCTTGTCGTCTTTGCTGGGATGGACCTAAAATGTCTGCCTGACGGAAGGGGTTCAAACAGGTTGTGGCCAGGGTGTAGCTTGTCCGCCAAGATCTTTCCTGCACGCTTATTGACCCTGGCAAGGTATAGTTCTTGGACAGTGGGGAGCTCCGCCCCAAATGATCTTTTCTGCCATCCTCACCACTCTTTGCAACCTTCGTCTGTCATTCTCGTTTGCTCCTCCGAACCAGATTGTGATCGAGGAGCAAAGGACAGACTCTACTATGGCAGTGTAGAAGATGAGCAGCAGCTCCTGCGGGATGTTGAATTCCTTGAGTTGCCTCAGGAAGAACAACCGCTGCTGAACCTTCTTGACAGTTGTAATGATGTTGGGACCCCATTTGAGGTCGCAGGAAATCTTTGTTCCTAGGAATTTGAAGGAGTCGACCCTCGACACTACTCTGTCAGATATTATGAGTGGGTGCATGGCATTTGGTTTCCTTCTGAAGTCCACCACCATCTCCATCGTTTTGAGGGGGTTGAGGTCAAGGTTGTTTCCGCTACACCTTTTAGTTAGCCGATCCACCTCCCGTCTGTATGCCGACTCGTTTCCATCCATGATTAGGCCGATAACCGTTGTGTCGTCTGCAAATTTTATAATTTTTACTGACTGTTCTGCTGAGGTGCAGTCGTTTGTGTAGAGGGAGAAGAGTAGGGGGGAGGACACATCCTTGAGGGGCACCGGTGCTAATTGTGCATGTGTTTGAAATTAATGCGCCTGCTTTCACCGCCTGTTTCCTTTCAGTCAGGAAGTCAGTGATCCAGGAGCATGTAGGTTCTGGGACTCCTAGTGAATGGAGTTTTGGCTCCAGGATGTGAGCGATGATAGTGTTGAATGCCGAGCTGAAATCAACAAATAGTATCCTTGCATAGGTGCCTGGACTGTCCAGGTGCTGTAGAATGTGGTGCAGCCCTAGGTTGACTGCATCCTCGACACTTCTGTTTGCTCGGTAGGCAAACTGCAGGGGGTCGAGGTGAGCATTTGTAACAACTCTCAGGTGGTTCAGCACCATACGTTCAAGCACTTTCATGACGACCACCGATGTCAGTGCAATCGGCCTGTAGTCATTGAGGTCTTTCGCAGTTGAGCTCTTGGGAACCGGGACAATAATTGAGCCTTTAAAGCAGGTGGGGACCTTGCACATTTCTAGTGAAGTGTTGAAAATCCTGGTAAAGATAGGGGCGAGCTGTGTTGCACAGGTCTTGAGGGCAGATGGAGACACTCCGTCTGGGCCTCCAGCTTTCCTAGGGTTGACCCTCTTGAACATTCCTTCTACCTCTGTTTGGTCCACCTGGAGAGTCTGGGGGTGGCAGTTTTGGAAGGAGGGTGGGCAAGCCGTTTTGCCCCGGTCAGGGGTAGGACTGATGCATGTAGCTTCCTTCTCGAACCTGCAGTAGAAATCGTTCAGCTCGTTCACTTGTTTCTGGTTTCTTGATGTCTACCTTTTGACTGTCGACCTTCCCCATGTCGACATAATTCGTGTGTCGATCTAATGACCCTGGTAACCCATGTTGACATTCAGTCATGCATGTCGACCTAGAGGTGTCGACATATTGCATATAGACCTAGTGAACGTATCGTGGATAGCATTAATAACTCATAGCACTGTAGTACGAGGATTTAGGATGATATCAATTCTAGGTATTTTGGAACATTACTATGTAACTGGGCATTTTCACTTAAGCTAATTCAGTGGGGGCATGTATATGGTAGTTGGATGTAAATGTAAAGACATATAATTTGCTCTTTATTAGCCCCAAGTTTAAATAAAGCTGTATTATATAACCATGGGGGAAGATGGGCCCATAGGGGAAGATGTATCAAGCTTTCTAAAGAGTCAAAAAGTAGACAAGTTGCCCATAGCAACCAATCAGCTTCAATCTGACTGTACTTGATAAACACTAGCTATCAGCTGACCGGTTGCTCATACCCTCCAACATGGCCCATTCCATTAGGTACAAAATGCTGTTTCTGGACTTCCCTGCCAGTGGCAGTTGCAGAGGTGAGGCTGCAGCACAGTCCAATTTTCAAAAAGGGGAGCCACACCTAATGCCACTCCAAACATCACTGTCCTGCACTCACTGGCAGTTGATGTGACCCCCCTCTTTGAATTTTGGACTGTGCTGGAGTCCAACCTCTATAACTGCCACTGGCAGGGAAGACCAGGAACAGAGCATTTTGTTCCTAATGGAATGGGTCATGTTGGAGGCCAGGGTTTGGTTGCTATCAGGGGCGGGCTGGGCCGGGGGGCAAGGTGCCATATGCCCCCCGGGCCACTCTGCCATCTGCTGTACAGGGCCAGTGGGCCACCTCTTTAGTAAGTACCCTGGTGGTCTAGCGGTTTCTGTACCTGCGGCTGCGATCGGACTGTCACCGTCAGCAGCCGGAGGCATAATCCACCATGCAGGGCAGGCTATGTACACAGTGTGATAAGGCTGCCAATGCGCGGCCTTATTACAGACTGCTGGTAATACAGACGCTGTGATACGGCCGCGCATAGGCAGCCTTACCACACTGTGTGGACGGAGACTGTGTGCGCCTGTGCTCAGTCAGCTCTGTGTGCCAGAGCTGGGCTGACCGTGACTGTGTGTCCAAGCCAGGGCAGCAGCAGCACCGACTGTCAGTCAGACAAGTTCAACTTCTGACAGCCGGACAAGTTCCCTCCTAAGGCCCCCAGCTCAGCTTCCTGCCCGAGCTCTGCAGTAGCCCCGCCCCCAACTGTCTTCCTGTCTTCTACTGATCTCCTCTGGTCCTTGCTTCCTCCTACTACACCGCACAGGATGGACTGGAGAAGGCTGGACCTGTGATCAACTGCAGATCGTAACTACAAGGTACCACTACTCCCAGACCCCTGCAGTCTACCTCTACCTTTCCCCTGCTGCAGTTTATTTCAATATCTTCCCTGCGGTCCCTCCCACTCTCTCCCTCATCCCTGCTGTCTCTCACTAACTCCCCTGTGGTCTCTCTCACTCTCTCCATCTACTCTGCTGTCTCTTTCATTATCTCTCCTGATGTCTCTCTCTCTCCCATGCTGTCTCATTAACTATATCCCTAGTGGTCTCTCTCCCTCTCCCCTGCTGTCTCTTTTACTATCTCCCCTGCTGTCTCTTTCACTTTCTCTCCTGTGGTCTCTCATTCTCTCCCCTGCTGTCACTTTCACTCTTTCCCTGTGGACTCTCCCTATCTTCCACCCTGTGCTTTTTCTCTCTATTTCTGTCTCCCCTGCGCTCTCACGCTATCTCTCTCCTGCGCTCTCTCTCTTGCTATCGCATTCTCCCCAGTGCTCTCTCTCAGACTCTCACTATCTCACTCTTCCCTGCGCTCTCTCTTTCTATCTCCCCCTCCACTGCTATCTCTCCCCCCCCCCCCCTCTCTTTCTCTCGCTATCTATCTCTCTCCCACATGTGTTTTCCCTTTCCGGGGTGGGCTGCTCCCACAGCACTGCTGTGTGAGGGATTCAAAACGGATCCCTCCCAGGAAGCCCTGTGGCCACCTGGGTCTGTGCGCATGCGCAGGGGGACTTCTAAGTAAGAAACCCGGGAGTCCAGGCAATGTTGTGGATCACAGTTGCCAGTGCTTATCACTTTGTGTTGCTTATTGCATACAGATGGGGCAGGTCCCATCTTTGCAGGGGATGGCGATGGTGACGCCAGCCGCCATCCCCCACCAGCGCCATCTCTATAGCGAGAAGGGGATGCACACGCACGAGAGGCGCGCACGTCCCCTTCTGATGGCGCTTCCAGGGCTTCCCCCGGAATTGAGATTGAGACGCGTGTGCGCGTGAGACGCACGCGCGTCTCAGTCAGATGGTGAGGCAGGCTGCTGGTGGATCGCCAGCGCTGACGTTCTGGGGATTTGCCAGCAAAGAAGAGGCCTGCCCCATCTGTATAAAGAATAGTTTTGTGGTGCTGCGCTCCGTTAATGAAAATTCTACAGGCTGTTTTAAAATAAATTGTTGTTCTTTATTTGTAAGTAGTAGTACTGGGTATACGGCAATAAACAAAAAAGAGAGGGAGGTTTGCACCAGTCGCACAGGAAAAATATTTCGAGGATTTATATGGACCCCTGTTACATCAAACAATCATTTAATTCTTTAGAAAAACATTCTGAATGATGATTAGTGTGTGCGGGGGTGCTACCACGGGACACTAATAGAGACAAAATTTATTAGAGGAAAGAGAGAATGTCACTAGGGTGGTGCACTTCAGAGAAAAGAAATCTTTACACTTAAAATGTAACTTTTAATAGGATTAGCTAATAAAATGTTGCGAAATATGGACTAAAACAACACATATAAGACACGGACAGTGTAGTAAAAAGGATACAAGATCCTTACACAGTGATCCCCACTGACCAACCCTCCTTTATAATTCTTAATAATATATTGGTTTTAATTAGTGCGCGTTGTAGATAATACACAGATTTTTATTTATCCTGTAGATGTCCCGCTTAGTAAGATACAAGGGAATTGCAATACGATGTCCCATATAATGCGGTGGCAATACAGGTACTGGTATGTAGAACAAGTGCTTCACGTATATGAGATAGGTAATACAGCTCGGAGCCTGTAATTTGTGGCAGCGTGCATGTATTTCCCTAATGCTGGCTGGGTTCAACCTGGGTAGCCAACTCCATGTGCTGGCAGCTAAGTCAGCACTGGAGTTCCCGGCTATCTGAAGGGACCCGCCGCCGCTTCTTGCGGTATAGGGGTGTCAGGTACGTGCCGGAGTGTCAGGTGGTAACACTGCTGGACAGACACTGCCCTATCAGGAGCTGCGGTGAGTGGCGCCACCACACCGCTTCTCAAGTTCCACGGACTCACTGGAAAGTGACGCCCGTTGGAAACGCTGCACTGATTAAACTAAACATATACAAAATGCATTTCAAGAGGGGAGGGGAGGCAGTGTAAACCCCCCTGCCTCCCCTCCCCTCTTGAAATGCATTTTGTATATGTTTAGTTTAATCAGTGCAGCGTTTCCAACGGGCGTCACTTTCCAGTGAGTCCGTGGAACTTGAGAAGCGGTGTGGTGGCGCCACTCACCGCAGCTCCTGATAGGGCAGTGTCTGTCCAGCAGTGTTACCACCTGACACTCCGGCACGTACCTGACACCCCTATACCGCAAGAAGCGGCGGCGGGTCCCTTCAGATAGCCGGGAACTCCAGTGCTGACTTAGCTGCCAGCACATGGAGTTGGCTACCCAGGTTGAACCCAGCCAGCATTAGGGAAATACATGCACGCTGCCACAAATTACAGGCTCCGAGCTGTATTACCTATCTCATATACGTGAAGCACTTGTTCTACATACCAGTACCTGTATTGCCACCGCATTATATGGGACATCGTATTGCAATTCCCTTGTATCTTACTAAGCGGGACATCTACAGGATAAATAAAAATCTGTGTATTATCTACAACGCGCACTAATTAAAACCAATATATTATTAAGAATTATAAAGGAGGGTTGGTCAGTGGGGATCACTGTGTAAGGATCTTGTATCCTTTTTACTACACTGTCCGTGTCTTATATGTGTTGTTTTAGTCCATATTTCGCAACATTTTATTAGCTAATCCTATTAAAAGTTACATTTTAAGTGTAAAGATTTCTTTTCTCTTAAGTGCACCACCCTAGTGACATTCTCTCTTTCCTCTAATAAATATACGGCAATAAACCTTTTCAATACAAACGCCTGACGCTAAGGACAGGAATATTATATTCCTTCAAGGTTTTTACAATTGCTCGTGGTGAATAGACATGCGACACATGCACTATGTACCTGGATCATGTGCGCTAATTTACAAGGCAAGTATATGGTACATTACAAAAAATGTAGATAAAGAACAAAACATAACGATACTGAACAAAGAAAAAAATGAAAAAAAAAAAATAAAAAATATAAAAAAATGCAGAAAAAATCAACACAAGCGTGTCGTCAGTTATCTGTCCAATAGATTGGACGGTGTGTGCACAGTTGTCGCAATATTGTGCGATAATTGCAGTAAATTTAGGGTTCCTTGGTGAGAAAAAAATGTGTTCAAACTTAGTCTGTGCTTTAGAACAATGTCGAGCGGCGTCCCGCTAATTGTACTCCTCCTGTCAGTTAATTACCGGTTATTGTTGGTACCTGTAGGTTGGTGTTCGTGTTCGGTCGCGGTTTTTCTCGTTGGGAGGTGGCTTGGGATCACAGGGTCCTGGACTTGGGTGCTGCGCCCGTCTGCTACGTCGCACCGGCAGGTCCGTGCGTTACACGGCTGACCGGGCTGTAGTGAGGCAGACGCTACTCCCTGTCTGGAGATGGAGCGGCTCACCGTTTCTGGATGGAGATCCTTCACGGTGACCGCTCGGCCTCCTGTACAAGACTCTGTATGACCAGCCTGGCTCGCCCTCCTCTAGATACTCACCACTGCCGGTACACTTGGTTTCCTTCAGTCTCGCTCAGGTCTCCGCTGCGTGGCGGTGTGTGCACCCACCGGCCGCTTCGACGTAGGATCCTTCCAGATGTTACTAGCTTGGTTGCTAGCAGGTATAAATATGGTAGTAGTGTGTACCCTCCAACGCGTTTCGGCTTCTGCCTTCTTCTAGGGAGACATCTGTATGTCAGTAGATATGCGATGAGCATTGTGACGATGGGCGGCAGGATGTACCATTACTGCTTGGTGCATCCCGCCCTCTATCGGAGTGATGGGCCACTCTCTTATGTTTTCCCCCCAGGCTAAAAGTTGCCAGCCAGCCCCTGGTTGCTATGGACAAATCCGGTCCTTGTATGCTTCTCCACTCTTGAGAAGGCTTGATAAATTTCCCCCCGAATATATCCTCTTTGTAATATACTGGAGCCTTGCAAAATCCTTTCATCTACTTAAAACTTTTCTTTCATACCTTCCCCTTCTCTCACCCTCTTGCTTGTTTCTACAAGCTATGTAAATTGATTATGGCCCAGTGGACTCAGTGCTAAAACCTTAAACAGGCAGATTTAAAAGAATAAAACACAGAAAATGCACTGAAATGTCGACTCATTATTCTAATCTTGTTAGTTATGGTACCAGGTAGCAGGAGAGGTTAGAGTAATCCTCTAACAAATAAAACATTCTATCAAGTAAATAATCACTTCTTAGATTAAAAGGAAAACTAATTTTCTCCCCTTGCTCGCAATAAACTTAGAATTTGCTTGTTGGAAACTGATAGTAGCTGCCGGGAGAAGGGGAATATGTGAAAAGGGATTTTGTGACCAAACTATAGATCAAGTTCCACTTTAACTACCCAAAGATCAGCGCCTTCTGGTCAAAGGCACTTTAATCTTCCGAGTGCGACGTATAAAATAACTTGCCCAGATTTGATTTTTTGTAATGTAAATACAGTGTAAGAAATCCTCCTTAGAAGTTCTCTTCCACCCTTTTTAGAGTCAAATAAATACATAGAACAGCCAGGTCGGAGTATATAATACAGTGAAAGAGAAACATATACCCAGTCATAAAGTTACAAGTCAGTCCGTACGTCTGCTACTGGGAAATAATGACATATTTTCTGAACTTTTATACTTCTATACTCATGTATTATAATCAGGTTAGCTGAATGTAATGGTCACCAGATGGTATAAATGTCAGCTTCGGGATATTTTATACTTATTACACATAGTATATGTGTTTCTGTTTGGGTGTTTATGTTCCTTTTTATTGGTACTTTTCTTGTTTGTTGTTTTAGCAGCACTCTCTTGAGCGAATTTGCTGTGGTCCGGTTTGTGGAACATTCCAGTCCGCAGAGGCTAAAATAAAAATAAAAAATTCTATCAAATGAGAACCCAGGCAAATAAATAAACTGAGGCTGTTCACATAGGTAAACTGAGGTTGTGCAAAGAAATACATGATTTAAAACGGTCACGTTAAAATCGGTGTCATATAATATCATAAAACAGTGCTTCAAAATAATTGGCATGGCTGAAAATGATCTGTTAAAAATAACGGATATAAGATAGCTTTTGATTCTTCAAAATCAAAGATAACTGTAAATATGGGCAGAACTGGTGGCAATCTATAATGGGTGCAAGGTGTGCAGTGGCATTCCTGTTTCTCAATGACACCCAGTATACAGTGTGCACGGCGAAGCTGCGCGTAGGCAGAGAAGGGGGAGGGGTCTCATTGGTAGGGACTGTGGCCTCACTGGTAGGGTGTGGTCTCATTGCACTAACTCACTGTGAAGGTCTGGAGATAGTGAACAGCACCAGTGGACCAGTCAGACTGCAGTGTTGGTTCCAATACGGTGACAGGAGCCGAGTGCTTCATGTAATGTTGGTGGTCATCCCTCAGAGAGTGACATCTGGTTGCAGGCCACACCCCTTTAGTGAAGCCAGTGAAGGTGTATGGTGCATACAGGCCACTTGGTCCAGTGGGACCCATACTGTACACTCTGCACCCATTTCTTAAATACTTACCACTATAAGTCCCGCATTGGCAGCAGCTGCACAAAGCAGTGGCCAAGAAGTCGCTGTGCCATTTTCTTGGCATTGCACATGCACAATAAGAAAATCACTGAGAAAATAGCCTCCGCACCATTTCTCTGGAGACCTGTGTATGCTAAATCCTGGCACAGAGTAAAGATCTCCTAGTGACCCTAGTGCTGAGAGAGTCACTGCCAGCTAGAAAGGAGGGGCCTCAGATGGACACTGCACATAGGCACCCCCCTTTTGACACCCTGGGCAGAACCCTAAATTGCTGAGCCCAATAGCAAAATTTTGGCATAACTGGTATTTTTGGTTCATCCTCCAAGTGCCTAGGCCCAATGCTCATTCATTTCTGATTGGGCTCTTAGTTGCAGAACTTCAAGGGGCTGCATTGACATTGGAGGTGGCATGCATTAGATAATGCACGATGGACTGGCATCAGCTGGACACCGTCATCTTTGTGCCCCAAAATCACTACAAATAACCTACTCAGCTCTTCACATTGGATCCACAGAGGGGATGTGCTCATTAAGTTGACAGTGTCTATGTCCACAGTCAAAAGGTCGACCACTATTGGTCGACATGCAGAATGTTGACACATGACAAAGGTCGACATGCATTAGGTCGACATGGTCAAAAGGTTGACACAAGCAAAATGTTGACATGGATAAAGGTCGACATGAGTTTTTCATTATTTGAAAAAAAAAGAAAAAGACTTGTTCATACTTTACCATCCCAGTGGGTATAGAGGGAGAACCACATATTCCCTAAAGCATGGCAAGCGCAGCGAGGGGACGCAGTACATGTTGACCCACGTCGACATCGACACAAAAAACAGTGAAAACTGCATGCTGGCCTTTTTCCATGTCAACCTTTTGATAGTGTTGAACTTTTGACCATCTTAACCTCACGAATGTTGAGCTTTTTGATGTATCGACCTTTTGACTGTTGACCAATAGTGATCGACCTTTTGACTGTCAACTAAAAGGCTTTCATTTACTACAGATAGAAGTAACAAAAATGTAGCAAAGTATTTTGCAGACATTGGGGCAGATGTATTACAGGCCCCCATACATTAGGCCGACTTGTCCGAAGGACCTAATCTACTGACAACTCCCCGGGGGGGGGGGGTCACACACGATCTGGCACTTGATGTGCCAAGTTTTGCATGTGATGAATCGCATGTGATTCATCACATGCAGTCCCCGGGGAGCTGCTGTCAGAGGGAGCCGGGTGCTGAGCTGAGCAGAGCGGGACGGCGGGGGTGTGCAAGCGCAGAGCCAGTTTACTCACTGGCTGCTAGGGGACCAGATTGCCGTGTAGCGTAGGGGAAACCGGGCAGCAGCGGGCGCACATAGAAAATACACACAGAAATGAATGGCCAGCCAGTGATTGGCTGAGAGCTCTCTGACAGAGAGCTCTCAGCCAATCACTGACTGGCCATTCATTTCTATGTGCGCCCGCTGCTGTCCAGCTTCCCCCACGCTACAGGGTGCCCATCACTGTGTTCACCACCCCGGATCACCTGCTACCTGCTTGCGGCGATCACCGCCCAGGTCAGTGTGCCTCCTCTGCCCCTTGAATCAGCTGAGCTCCCCATAAGCCGTGTCCCCTGCCCGCCTCCAGACTGCACATAAGATTTACCAAATCTTATGTGCAGCCCGTCCGACCTCCCAACCCCGACCCGATGCGCACGGGACCGTGCATCGGGTCGGATGGCATGTCTAAACATACGATTTGGGCCGATTTCACTGCCCGATCCATCCGAATCGGGTGAAATCGGGCCCAAATCGCACAGTGTATGGGGGCCTTAAGCTTTAACAAGAGATAAATCCAAGGGTGATAAGGAGAGATAAACGTCCAGCCAATCACCTGCTAACTGCCATGTTACAGGCGGTGTTTGAAAAAAGTCAGTAAGGAGCTGATTGGCTGGACGTTTATCTCTCTTTATCACCCTTGCATTTATCTCTTGTTAAGGCTTAATACATCTGCCCCAATGTGTGAGGGCATGTACAGTATTTACCACTGTGGCCTTAAGGCCCCCATACACTATGCGATTTTGGGACGATTTCATCCGATTTCGGCACTTTGTGCCGATAATCGGATGAAATCGGCCCAAAATCGTAGGTATGTGACATTTGATCCGATCCGATGCGCGGTCCCGTGCGCATCGAACCGGATCAGGGAGGTCGGACGGTCTGTACATACGATCACGTCCGACCTCCCTGTATGCATATGCCTGCCACCTGACAGGCATATGCATACAGACACCGGGGGAGTAGTGGGGGCGGCCAGCGGCAGCGGTGGTGGGGGCGGGCAGCGGCGGTGGGGACGGGCGGCGTGTGCGGTGAGCGCAGTGTACTTACACATAGCAGCAGCGGCGGGGACGGGAGAGCTCTCAGCCAATCAGAGAGCGGCCGGTCATTTGACAAGTATTTTAAAAATATAATAGCCGCCACTGCGCGTCCCGTCCCCGCCGCTGCTGCTATGTGTAAGTACACTGCGCTCACCGCAAACGCCGCCCGCTGCCGCTGACCGCCCCCACTACCGCCGCTGGCCGCCCCCACCACCACTGCCCGTCCCCACTACTGCCGCTGCCCGCCCCCACTACTGCTCACTGCCCTGCAGCTCCCCGGGTTTTTTTTTACATGGGATAAATCGCATGCGATTTATCCCATGTAAAAATGGCACATCAAGTGCCAAATTGTATGTGAGCCTCCCGTGGAGCTGCCGGGCGGCTCGCAGGTAAATTGGGTCCGACTTGTCCCTAGGACAAGTCAGCCTAATGTATGGGGGCCTTTAGACGTAGATGGTTTACTGCAGAGCGTACAGCACATCCCTCCACTACTACACGTGCCTGCTATATAATCCACTATTACTATGTAATAACTGCAGTATTTTATTTTTTCTTTGTCAACAAGTACAGTTGGCTGATAAAAATCTAGTTTCAAGGAAAAAAGACAAACCTGCGCTAGCTAATTACAGGTCAATAGTGTTATTTTCCTTCAGGCTTGTCTTTAGAATAAATTGTTCCAAAGTTACAAAATCTGCCAAAGGATATAGAGTCAAAATGACAGAAGATCGCCTTCACTCATCCTGTACTAGCTAGATAAGCAGCACATTCTTATGTAATTATATAGCTCTCTGAAAAAACGATATTAGTTCATGAAATACAGTAGTATCGGGTTCCTGGCCCACAATAAAGATCTATTCTATGAGATTTTGTTTGCCTTAATACAGATTTAAATTAGGCCATGTATGACCGCGCATCAGATCGGATGTCAGAAGCATGCTATTTGGGCCTATTTCACCCGATTTCTCGGCCTAATCCACCAGAATTTGGTGAAATCAGGGCCAAATTGCATAGCCTTAAGGCTTGCACTATGTATTGCTTCACTACAAGAGGTTCCGGCAGCCAAAAGCTAATTAGCTAAGGGGTTACACTGATATATATATGTACATTGTCTCCAGCCTCACGGTCCCCATTGCTGAGATTGGCAAATGCCATCCTGTGAATACTAAACTGACTGGGCCGCAGTACCCTTATGCCCCTTTCCCACTGCAGGCTTTACACGTGTAAATGCCGTTTTTTTAGCCTTTTTAAACGGCTAGAGCTGCAGTGGGAAAGCTCCAGGTTGCTTTACACGGGTAACAAATACCGGTTTTTGTTACCCGTGTAAAAAGCAGTGTTTTTAACGTGTAAGAGCCGTTTTTTCCGCAGTGGGAAAGGGGTAGCCCTTACACGTTAAAAAAAAAACGGCATGGGGTCCCCCCCCACTGCCGTAACCAGCACCAGGCTGAAGGAGCCGGGGCTGGTATTAAAAAAATCAGGAAACCCGACAAATAGGGGTTCCCTGATTTTTTACAACCAGCCCCAGGCTCCAGGTCCGGGGCTGGTTCCCAAAATACGGGGGACAAATGACTAGGGGTCCCCCGTATTTTAAGAACCAGCCCCAGACCAAACAAGCCAGCAGGGTAATGTCACAGCCGGGGGACACTTATAATATAAGGTCACGCGGCCAAAACATTCTCCCTACCGACCAGTCAGCCTGGCCAGGGGCCCTGGGGGAGTGGGGACCCCCCCAATAAAGGGGTCCCCCCCCTCCAGGACTTACCTGACCAGGCTGAAGCCTGGTGCTGTCCTCGATGCCCCTGGGCGGTGGGCATCGAGCTGATGGTATGGTGTAAAAAATAGAATAAAAACCATTGTCTTTTACTGGTGAACTATGAGTCCCAGCAAGCCTCCCCCGCAAGCTGGGACTTGGAGAACCACAAGTCCCAGCCTGCGGGGCATTAAAGGGCCCGCTGGGTCTTGTAGTGCCACAGTAAAAGAAAGAGTTAAATAAACACACTGACACACGTGAAAAATAAAAGTTTAATACATACATAACACATACATACTGATACTTACCTATCTTGAGCCCGTAGGTAGCCCTGGTCCTGATGTCCTGGTCCGTGTCGGCGTCTGTATCCATGTCGGCATCCCTGTCGGCGACGGCGTCGGCGGTCCGGAGTCCGAAGAAATCCATTTGGGAAGCTGTGGAAGGAAACCATACTCACCTGTCCCAGCGCGACGTAGTCCAGGTAAGGTCTTTGCAAAAAAAACAAACCGACACCCGAAACCAGACCGGACTGACGGAGACGCACGTGTGTTTGTTTACATCGTGCGGCTCCGCCTCCCGAATGCCGCTATTGGCCGCCTTGCGGCCTAGCGGCTCCTGGTTGGCCGCTAGGCCGCAAGGCGGCCAATAGCGGCATTCGGGGGCGGAGCCGCACGATGTAAACACACCGTGCGTCTCTCAGCTGTCCGCTTGGTTCGGGTCTCGGTTTGTTTTTTTTGCAAAGACCTTACCTGGACTACGTCGCGCTGGGACAGGTGAGTATGGTTTCCTTCCACAGCTTCCCAAATGGATTTCTTCGGACTCCGGACCGCCGACACCGTCGCCGACAGGGATGCCGACATGGATACAGACGCCGACACGGACCAGGACATCAGGACCAGGGCTACCTACGGGCTCAAGATAGGTAAGTATCAGTATGTATGTGTTATGTATGTATTAAACTTTTATTTTTCACGTGTGTCAGTGTGTTTATTTAACTCTTTCTTTTACTGTGGCACTACAAGACCCAGCGGGCCCTTTAATGCCCCGCAGGCTGGGACTTGTGGTTCTCCAAGTCCCAGCTTGCGGGGGAGGCTTGCTGGGACTCATAGTTCACCAGTAAAAGACAATGGTTTTTATTCTATTTTTTACACCATACCATCAGCTCGATGCCCACCGCCCAGGGGCATCGAGGACAGCACCAGGCTTCAGCCTGGTCAGGTAAGTCCTGGATGGGGGGGACCCCTTTATTGGGGGGGTCCCCACTCCCCCAGGGCCCCTGGCCAGGCTGACTGGTCGGTAGGGAGAATGTTTTGGCCGCGGGACCTTATATTATAAGTGTCCCCCGGCTGTGACATTACCCTGCTGGCTTGTTTGGTCTGGGGCTGGTTCTTAAAATACGGGGGACCCCTAGTCATTTTGTCCCCCGTATTTTGGGAACCAGCCCCGGACCTGGAGCTGGTTGTAAAAAATCAGGGAACCCCTATTTGTCGGGTTTCCTGATTTTTTATTACCAGCCCCGGCTCTTTCAGCCTGGTGCTGGTTACGGCAGTGGGGGGGACCCCACGCCGTTTTTTTTTTTTTAATTCCCCCCCCCCCCCCCCCTATCTTTACACTGCTTAAACGGGTTTTTAAACGGGTAGGTGGGAATGTGACAAAAACAGCTTTTAAACGGTAATTTACCGTTTAAAAGCTGCAGTGGGAAAGAGTCTTATGGCTCTTACCCGTTTAAAGACCCGTTTAAAAAAAACGGGTCATTACCCGTGTAGGCAGTGGGAAAGCAGCATTAGAGGTCTATAGGGATGACGATAAGGGATAAAATATTGTTGTGTTGAACACTTTTTAAATGGACAGAAGCAGAACACATATACACAGACATATATACACATACACATACACACAGACATAAACACATACACACGCACACACATATGTGTGTGTGTGTGTGTGTGTGTGTGTGTGTGTGTGTGTGTGTGTGTGTGAACGACAGGCTGGCCCTCCATTTGTAGCAGGAAAGTACTGAGAAGAGGGAAGGGGTAACCACCACACTACCTGCATGTTCCATATCACTGAGTACAGATACCTGACAGCCAGGAAGGTTTTTTTTACAAGGTTACAAAGCTCCCCCTGCCCCAAACACCGCACTGCACTGAACTCCACTCTCTGCACTGCAGGCACAGTTACACAGAACATGCAAACAGTGTGGTGGCCACCCTTTCCCTCTCTTCAAGTCCTCTCATCCTACCCTGAGTCCTGACTCCCAGCCGGTTATAGAGAGAGCCAGCACTTTCGGTTGAGGTTCCTGGAACTCAAACTCCATGTGCTATGCTGCTGACTGTGCCACACCACCAACCACCCTTAGCCCACACTCACCTCCCCGCTGAGGTATCCGTATTTACATAATAAATCAATGTCAATCAGCTCCCAACAGTCATATTTCAAACACATGATAGTTAGGAGCTGATTGTTTGGAGTGCCATTTATCATACACGATGAGTTCTATTATTCACAATGAGTTTATCAATGTCAAAGAGGGGCGCCACACTAACTGCCACCACAAATGCTGCCAATGACTCACTGACAGTTAATGTTGCTCCCCTTTTTGAAATTTGGGAGCTCATTTATCAATGAGTGACAAACTCATTGTGAATAACAAAACTCATTGCATATGATAAACGGTGCTCCAGACAATCAGCTCCTAACTGTCATGCGTTTGAAATATGACAGTTGGGAGCTGATTAACTGGAGTACCATTTATCTTTAGCAACACATTTTGTCTCTCGTTGATAAATGAGCCCCTTGGTCTGCACTGCAGCCCCACCTCTTGAGCCAACCACGCACTGAAATCCTCTGGTCCCCTAATCAGCCCTTATCCAAAGGGCATTATCTAAATTTACTGAGGGACTATGGGCTTCGGTGATGAACTCTTTCTACCCTGCCTATATAGGTTCATTCCATATAATCAGAAATGTCTAGACAATATCTTTTACTCCTTGTTTTTTGTGTTTTTATATAGCCCATCGATGCAATAGATTATGGGCGGGATGTTCTAACATCCCTAGCCCAGCTCCGCCACCCATCGCCTACATAATTATCGCATAAGCTCGAACATACTTATGGCAAAGGACAGCTCTTGTATTAAGAGCTGTATTTTGCGGTGAGTCAGCGGGTCCCGGTGTCTCCCCCCTCCCTTCCTTACCTGGCACTGGTGCTGCTGCTGCGGCGGGGGGGCTGGCTCTCCTCCTCCCTGCACCCGGAAGAGAATCACAGTGCAGGGAGGAGGAGGTCACAGGTGCGGGCAGCACAGCTCTGTGCTGCCCGGACACAGGTGGGGGGGTCGGTGCGGGGCGGCGGTGGGTCGCGGTAGAAGCCCACAGGCTTCTATGGGGCATTGCCAGCTTTTGCTGGCGATGTCCCCTGTCGCAGTAACCCGGCGGGGGATGTTTAGAGCATCCCAAATGCTGTAAAAACCCAATAAAGGGGTCTCCCCCTAAATGACATGCGTTGATACAGCAATATAATGAAATACTATAATGCATCATCATATTTAAGTTTAAATTATTGCAGATATGTTGGAAAATCCTCTGACAAGTTCTAACTATCAGTCCTTATTGTTCTGAAAACCTTAAGTATCTGACAACCAAATAGTTCACACAGTATGAGCATTCATCCCGATTTAATGTTCTTGAATTTGAAATAGGATATTGTGGTTCATGTTATGCTATTAATTGCAAACAGACAAGAGAAGGAGAATTTCTAAAGCTGATTTCCTGGACCTGGGGATGCTAGTGGCAAAAGCAGATTAAAAGGACAACTGGAACAGAACTAGAATGGAGATTTGTCTTAAACAGTAGAACAATAAGCAGGAGATGAGGGCAATCAAGCGTAGGAAAATCTGTATAGAGATCAAAGAGTCCATGCAGGAGTATTGACCTTGGGACTTATTCAGCAGGAGGTAAGCAGGCATCTTGTATAAGGCCACGTCATTAGAGTAGCCATCCACAAATGACAACTGATCGACTGGAAAATCTGATGTTCCTACATCTCTAACGGGTCTTAGGGATTCGGGTCATTTTGCCATTAATTTGAGGTTAAAAAGCAATAAGTATTCTAAAGTTGGATGAATGCACCCAAATATGTCATGTCTTTGTCTTTTCTTTTCTTAGTTCTTTCTTTCATCATATCCCATTTTTCGCATGAGCCATCATCATAAGTGCATTGTCTAGGACTGCATATTAGAGACTACAAAATATTATAATCCTTTCATTATAAAGCATGACCATGTCACGCAGTGCTATTCGTAGGGAGGCTCATGACATAGGGGGAGACATATCAAGTCTTGGAGAGAGGTAAAGCTACAAGTATCCTATTTGATGTCAGAATTCTGGTGCTGGCCTCCCACCAGTAGTGGTCAGTAGAGCTTTTGACCCGTGATATTGCCGGGCAATTATGTGCTGGTCAGGGCCAGTACAATGTAGCTTTTTGGCTCCTCTCCTGCTTTCTCTAACCTTCTCCCTTCGGTCTAACTCCTCTCCTCCTGCCCAGCTTCCATCCTGCCTTCTCCACCACGTGATGTGAAAGGAGTTTGAGCAGCTGGTTAATGTGTTAGCTTAACCAAATACCGAAGATTGTCCTCTGCACAACAAGGGCTTCTTCTGAAGCAACAGAACTAGAGGAACATTTTGCTGAGCATTAATGCCTGGACACATCTGGCATTTGTGGGCAGCTCAGGATAGGTAGCAATTTTTTGTTTTGATTTTCCTGAAAAGTTGGTATAGTGCCAAATTAAAAAATGTAGATGAGCCCCAAAGTAGTTAGTAAGATCTACTGTTGAAGAAAATGTCAGGGCTTGTTCATGTGTTGTGTTTTTTATATGGTTCCATTTAAATGGTCACAATAAACCTTATTTAAAATGTGTATGACCATATGACTCATTGTACTTTATAATGCAGGAAAATGGCACAAATGATCCCATCTGAATGTATAGATCTTCTCTTATTTTCCCCCAAAACTGTAACAGCTGCATGATAAGGGCTAGGGAAAATAAGGGAGATTGCTAGATTCTTCATGCAGTCAGGAAGATTGCTATTATTTCAGGGAGTCTCCTGCTGAATGCAGAAGGGTAGACAACTATGATGTACACTGCCGATGGTTTGCGAACATCTGTTGTTTTCAGATCTGCACATACATAGTAGGAGCAGTACAGATCTCTGTCTGTGAAGATGGTTGCAGTGTCCCCTAAGCTTCAGACATCGGAGAATGAGATGGGATGGTAATGGTCAGCATTTCAGAAATTGGGACATGTTAGTGGCATGCTGAAGCCAGTGGCTGTGCTCTCAGGGGTTACTCAGATGACCCAGGGCTGACTTAATGGCATTGTGGACCCTAGGCAAAGCAATGCACTGGGACTACTAATAAAGTTAAAAAAAAAAAGCAAAGCAGCCGGGCAGCAATCTCTACTAGCCTCACAAGAAACTCCAGAGGCCCCAGCAAACCCCTGATCGAAGGCCCCTAGATTTGTGGGACCCCATACCTCCCAACATCTGTGTCTCGCTAATTGGGACACTCGCGCCGCGCATCTGAAAAGGGTGCATGGCCTTACGGGATGTCATGTCTTCCAGCCATGCCCCCATTTTTCCTCCCTATACATTGCTGAATAGAGGCTGTGCACAGCCTCTATTCCCTTCAGGCTGGCACTGGCGGCCCCGGGTGGGACATGAATGATAACTAGGACGTTCCCACAGAAAGAGGGACAGTTGGGAGGTTGGGGCCCTAGGACAGGTGCCCAGTAAGCTCATGCGTTAAGATGGCCCAGGGATGAACAATGTTTATGCAGATGATCTGACCCTGCATCTTCAGACACAAAAGCCAGCAGGAGGCATCTCTTTATACAAGACACCTCCTGCTGCATTAGCATATTTTAGCGCAGGCTTTGGTTGCAGCGGCTGTGTTACTACGCTCATCTCTAAATCAGGCCAATAGTCACAACTTTAGCAAGCTCATGTTTCCAACTATCTTCTGACCATTTAAAATCCACAAAAGCCAAACGTTTAAAGCTGACCACAGTTCTCAAGGCACAGAGCAGTCCAGGTATTAAGGAGAGCTATGCTCAAGAACAGGGGAACTCAGTTATTTTGATTTAACCATCTGTACTCAAACATAAGGGTTATTCTGGTTCACTCCTTCTGGCAAATTCCTTTTAGATGGACAAAACCATGTGCACTGCAGGTGGGGTAGATGTTACTTGTGCAGAGAGAGTTCGATTCGGGTAGGGTTTACTTCAAAGTGAGATCTATATTGCAGTTTAGAAATAAAGCAGTCAGTATTTTCCCTGAACAGAAAAAAAATAACTCACCCAAATCTAATCCCCCCTGCACATTTTACATCTTCCCCCTGCAGTGGACATGGTTTTGCCCATCTAAGAAGGAATTTGCCAGAAGGAGTGAACCAGAATAACCCACCTAATTATCCTTAGAACCTGGACTATTAGCATACCTTGAGGACTGTGGTTGGAGAACACTGCCTTACGTATTACATTACTGCCATTAGCTGTATCATGATAACCTTGGCACGGGAGCAGATATATATATATATATGTTCTCCAGTGTTTTGATATCAATGATTTTGTGGCACTCAGTAATTGAGGGATTAAGTTGTTTTAGTGTTGATATGGATGTAAAGAATATTTGTCCAACAAAATAACCTGCGTGCCTTTACCAATAAGTGAGATTCAGGTGCGAATGGATTAGATTCCAGTGTACATGCCAACCTCAGTCCCACCTCTCCAACACAAGCTGGAGGAAGAAGGAAATCTTTTTATGCAATCTGGCAGGTGCCCAATGCCAGCTTGTAAGTAGTTTCTCATTACAATCCTGTATTTTGCTACTGATCATTGATAGAAATGCATTTTCCATCATAGGTGATGACTGTCTAACAAAATTTTTGAAGCCATTATCATTTTTCTGTTCTATTGTAAAATAAAGGGCACTATTGGGAATAAGTTGTACCAGCTTAGCCTGAACCGGACCACGGAAAATTCTGTATATATCACATGCATAACAAACAATGGTGGTGATTCTGTAACAAACAATGGTGGTGATTCGGACGGGGACAAATGTGGCCCCGCTCTGATGGTGAGGGGTCCGCGCATACTCTAGAAGTGAACGGCTTTGGCGAGTTTTACACTCCAGAGGGGGCGGACACCAGGCCGGAGCAGGGGAACAGCCAGCATTTCCCCTGGGAATGCTATGGTCTCCAGAACTGGACACAGTATTCCAGATGAGGTCATACCAATCAGAGGCGGGCTGGGCCGGGGGGCAGGGTGCCATGTTCCCCCAGGCCGCTCTAACATGAGTACTGCGGGCCACGTCCGCGTCCACCTTACCTATTTCTCTGGGTGAGTGGTTGTTATGACGATGACGCCGCCCACCCATGCGTCTGTAGAGAACGGAAGTACTGTAGGAGGCGCTGGAGCAGGCAGGCTGGACGGGGCATCGGGGACAGTGTGGCCGCAGCAAGCAGTGTACAAAGCCTGGAAAACCCAGCAGGAGGACAGACAGAAACAGTAAGTGACTTACAAATAAATTTCTTCTGTTTTCTGAGGTGTCCCCTGCCCCTGTATAATAATAATAATGCCATGACACCACAGGCTGCTCCCCTTGTATAATAAAAGTAATGCCATGACACCACAGGCTGCTCCCCTTGTATAATAAAAGTAATGCCATGACACCACAGGCTGCTCCCCTTGTATAATAAAAGTAATGCCATGACACCACAGGCTGCTCCCCCTGTATAATAATAATGCCATGACACCACAGATTGCTCCCCCTGTATAATATAAAAGTAATGCCATAACACCAGAGGCTGCTCACTCTGTATAATAATAATAATGCCATGACACCACAGGCAGCTCCCCCTGTATAATATAATAATAGTAATGCCATGACACAAATTATTATACTGGGGGAGCAGCCTGTGGCATCATGGCATTATTATTATTATTATTATACAGAGGGAGCAGCCTGTGGTGTCATGGCATTACTTTTATATGCAGGAGAGCAGCCTGTGGTGTCCTGTTTTTTATTTATGCAGGAGAACAGCCTGTGGTGTCCTGTTCTTTATTTATGCAGGAGATCAGCCTGTGGTGTCCAGACCAATGCGCTACTTATGGGCTACTTACGCGCTACTTATGCGCTACTTATGGGCCAGTGCTCTGGCCTTGCCCCCCCAGGCTAAAATTTGCCAGCCAGCCCCTGGTACCAATGACCAATAAAGTGGCATTATTAGATCTTTTTTTCTGCTACTGATTCCTCTCCTTATACAACCAAGCATCTGACTAGCCTTCCTCATTGCTTTGCTACATTGCTTTCCTGCCGTTAAGTCACTTGAAATAGTGACTCCTAGATCCCTTTCCTCCTCAGTAGTTTCCATTATAGTACCCTTGATACTATATTGAGCCTTTGGGTTTTTGAGTCCCAAGTGCATCATTTTGCAGTTTTTCGCATTAAACTGTAGTTGCCATGCTCTTGACCAAAGCTCAAGTTTGCCTATTGCAGTGGTTCCCAAACTGTGTGCCGTGGCACCCTGGGGTGCCGCGGAGCACTGGCAGGGGTGCCATGGGTTTGTGATCCAGGCCCAATTCAATTATTTATTGTCAATGTAATAGGCAAAACCAGTGCTTATGGCTTCCAGTCATAAAGTATTTGGACAAACAGAAGCGAATCATGTACATAACCACATAACTGAAACTAAGGATGACATATAAACACAATTTATTTAATGAAAAAAAAATCTAAAGTACTCAATAAAAAACTTTTGGTCTAGGGGTGCCACGGAAAACTTTCTGATACTATAGGGCGCCGTGATTAAAAAAGTTTGGGAACCACTGGCCTATTGGAAAGCCTGGTTATTATATGCAAACTTGGACCAAGCACAAAAAAACACAAAAAGACTCAAGATATATAACACCTATCAACATTTGTAATCTGTTATTAAAATATTTTTTTAATGTTATCCCCAGATGACCTCATCTGAATTTCGTCTCAGATATGTTGTTTGAGCTTTTGATTACTTAATGATTTCAGTATTGCTTATTTATTTTATCGTCAATTGAAAAGTATCTATATTAGGGATGGCCATCGGTGCCTTTACCATCGATGGTTACAATCGATGCCAAAAGTGCACAGGGCCAGTGATAGTGTAAAACTATGCAATGGGTGACCATCAATAGTTTTACATATCGATGGTCATCTATTATGTGTGATTGATTGGCCTGTGGGCCAATCAAAACACATGGGCGGGACTTCGTGGGTGTCGGGGGGCAGAGCTATGCTCCGTCTCCCGCCACTTTGGAAAAAAAAAAGCAAAACATTGGTTTTGCTGTGCCATTGATGTAGGGAAACCCTCTGGTTCTCCCCCATCGATGGCAAAAGCATTCGACATCGGTCATAAACCATCAATGATTTGGAATCATCGATAGTCAATGGCCATCCCTAATCTATATCAGGCATGTCCAAATTCTGGCCCTCGCCTCCAGCTGTTGTGAAACTGCACACCCCAGCATGCCTTGCCATCGTTTTAGCATTCCCTAATAGCAAAACTGTGGCAAAGCATGATGGGACTTGTAGTTTCACAACAGCTGGAGGGCCATAGTTTGGACATGCCTGGTCTATATTATAAAAGGCATCACGGAGAACCTCAGGTGGGAATTTACTAAGATGGGAGCTCTATTTTACATGAGATGTTGCTTATTTATTTAGCACCGTCTAAATCAGGCATGTCCAACGTTGGCCCTCCAGATGTTGTGAAATTACACATCCCAGCATGCTTTGCCACAGTTTTACTATTAGAGAATGCTGAAACTATTGCAAAGCATGCTGGGATGTGTAGTTTCAAAACATCTGGAGGGCCAACGTTGGACATGCCTGGTCTAAATCATAATATATACGATGTGATTGGTTGCCCAGAGCAACATCCCATGTAAAATCGAACTCCCATCTTTGGGATCTGCAAGCTTACATTCTATAGGACCCTTCAGTCTGTCCTAAGTGCAGCGCTATGACTGGCCTTCCTCTCACAACACTCTACATACTCTACAAATCTCCGCATCAGAGCTTTTTGTGAAATAGGTGGTCCACTTGTGCACCAGTCCCAGGTTATCAACAGGGGCAGGATGGGCCGGGGGTCAGTGTGCCATGTGCCCCCCGGGCCGCTCAATTGATTTGTGTGCGGGCCACCTTTGTACTTAGGCTGCTGCAGCCACGGCTGACCACCAGTCTCTGACTGGTCTCCAGAAACATGGCCTCCGGCCTCCTGCACTGAGGAGATGTGTAGTGAAGGAGGCTGCTCCAGGCCTTTCTACCTTACTTCTGGCCTGTGTGTTCCACCTAGGTAGAAAGTTAGACTAGATCCCCTTCAGCTTCCCCATGCTGCAGCCCGCCTCGGTCCAGTGTCAAGATCAGGTAAGAGGGAGCAACCTGTGGGGTCCCTTTATTATACAGGGGGGAGCTGCCTGTGGGGATCCAGTTATTATTACAATGGGGAGAAGCCTGTGGGGGTCCAGTTGTTATTAATAAGGGGGAGCATCCTGTGGGGTCACCGTTATTATTCTACAGGTGGAGGAGCCTGTGGGGGTCCCGTCATTATACAGGTGGAGCAGCCTGTGGGGGTCCTGTTATTATTATACAGGGGAAGCAGCCTGTGGGGGTCCCGTTTTTATTATACAGGGGGAGCAGCATGTGGGGGTCCCGTTATTTTTATACAGGGGGGAGCAGCTTGTGAGGGTCCCGTTATTATTATACAGGGGGAGCAGCCTGTGGTATCCTGTTATACAGGGGGCGCAGCCTGTGGGGTCCTGTTATTATTATAAGACAGGGGGAGTAGCCTGTTGTGTCCTGTTATTATACATGGGGAGCAGCCTGTGATGTACTTTTATTATACGGGGAAGCAGCCTGTGGGGGTCCTATTAATATACCGGGGGAGCAGCCTGTGGGGGTCCTATTATTAAACAGGGGAGCAGCCTGAAGTGTCCTGTTATTATTATAAGACAGGGGGAGTAGCCTGTGGTGTCCTGTTATCAGGGCCGAAACTAGGGTTTCTGGTGCCCGGGGCAAGACATTCATTTAGTGCCCCCCCCCCCCCCCCCAAAAAAAAATAATTATATATATATATATATATGTGTGCTAACAGACAACAGAAGGGTGATATTAAACCAACAAACAAGACAATATATCATATATTATTATATATACACTGTATTCTGAAATGAAATATATATTTATAAATTATCCCTCAACTGGTCCACTTGCATCAAGATACATATATACTAGAAACTATATGAACCGTAAAACAGGGATAGTGCGCGCCGAAGGCGCGAGCTAAAAATTTAGGGCATGTTTTTTTTTGGGGGGGGGGGGGGGGAGAAGTGGTGTGGTCACATAGTAGTATCAATTCACATTATAGCACACACCGTAATGCCCAGTACACATTACAGCACACACCGTTATGCCCAGTACACATTCCAGCACACACCGTAATGCCCAGAGCACATTACACCACAAACCGTAATGCCCAGTACACATTATAGCACACACCGTTATGCCCCCCCAGTACACATTATAAGCAATGGTTAATTGCTGCTGCCACTGGATAGAACACTGTCCCTGAATGATACACAATGTGCCACACACTGCAATGTCCAATATGTCACAAACATACCTCCCAACACTGGAGGCAGAGGAGAGGAGACATCTGCGCTTCTACTACCGTTGAACTCCTGCGAGGCTACATCCCCCATTTTTTCCACTATGAGGGCATGGTCAGCTCTCTAAGAGCTGTAGCCACATGGGGTGCCCCCAATAGTGCAGTTACAGATACACATGACCCCAAAAGTGCAGTCCGTGATGCCCATTATACCTATGCCGCATACTGTGATGCCCATTATAAATATGATACGCACCGTGATGCTCCATTATACATATGCCCCACACCTGGATGCTCATTATACATATGCCACACATATGATGTCCATTATACATATGCCCCACAACGTGATGCTCCATTATACATATGCCGCACACCGTGATGCCCATTATACATATGACGCACACTGTGATGCCCATTATACATATGACGCACACTGTGATGCCCATTATACATATGACGCACACTGTGATGCCCATTATACATATGACACACACCATGATGCTCCATTAAACTTATGCCACACACATGATGCCCATTATACATATGCCCCACAGCGTGATGCTCCATTAAACATATGTCACACACATGATGCCCATTATACATATGCCCCACAATGGGCACATTGACAAACACATGGCATGGGCACACACATATATATTATAGACCAGGGGTGTGCATTCCCTCTCCCTCCCAAAGAAGAATACCTCTTTGCTGAGCTGCCGTGCCTGCCTTGTGAGTCCTAACAAGTAGCTGGACTGGGGAGCACAGGAGCAGTCAGAGGGCAAAGGAGCACTGCTTACAGTATACAGTATGATATATCTGGCACACTAAAGTTGGAGACTGTGCCTGGCTTGTGCCTGGCTTGTACCTGTAGAGTAGACATTGCTGCTTCCTTCCCCTGCCTCCTCTGGCACGTTCATCCCAGGCCACGCCCCCGCCCGCCGTCCCATTGGACAGCCCGCTCGCATTCCCTCCCTCCCATTGGACAATGTTTTTTTTTTAAGACACTGACAGACACAGTGTCATGGCCGCGCCCGTGCTGACTCGCCTGTGATCAGCGAGCGCACGGGCAGCGGCAGACGGCGGCCCTGTCACAAGTTCAACACGCAGGCAGTGTAGTGAGTGCGCCGGCCACCGGGTGGGTGCCGGCTCTCGGCGCACACGCAGCCCGCGCCCCCTCCAGTGCCCGGTGCGCGTGACCCCCCAGCCCCCCCCCCTAGTTACGGCCCTGCTGTTATTATACATGGGGAGCAGCCTGTGATGTACTTTTATTATACGGGGAAGCAGCCTGTGGGGGTCCTATTAATATACCGGGGGAGCAGCCTGTGGGGGTCCTATTATTATACAGGGGAGCAGCCTGAAGTGTCCTGTTATTATTATAAGACAGGGGGAGTAGCCTGTGGTGTCCTGATATTATACAGGGGAGCAGCCTGTGGGGGTCCTATTATTGTTTTTTTTTATATTAATACCTATTTTTAAAATGTAAACCTTCAATTTAACGATGCCTGGTTATCAACCATTGTTCATTCCCACAGAGACATTACATTCTTCCAGCAAGTAAGCGCAAATCCCTACGTGGAGGGACTGGGGAAGACTGGTAGCTTTTTATACTCTGCAACTTTTCTATTGCCGGCACAAATCCAGGTTGTTGTAAGGGAATACACTCAGAAGAACTGGCACATGTTTGAACATCTCCATTACTATACCTTCTGCCACCCCCCCCCCCCCCCCCCCGCAGCGGGGCACTGCCGGCCGCGGGACAGTTGGAGGTATGCATTTCTACAGATGCTTTATACAGCCTTAGACATATTAATATTATAATTCTGATCAAGAAATTAATATATATCTGTATTAAAATATCTATTTACACTGTGCGGTTTTTAAACCAGCAGGGGAAATTCACCTGGGTATTGTTGGCCTTGCAGGGCCTCATATCCCATTTGCGGTTCTAGGTCACTCATCCAGAGGTTGGCATTTGGTCAACATATTGTGGATCAGATGTCAGCTCCCATCCAAGGATTTTTATTGACCCTTGATCTCTAAGAGCAGTTGCTAGATATCACTGTCCCAAGTAGAGTCATAACAAGAGAGTTGCAGGCCGCATACAGATGTCACCTTTCTATGGGGTGACCCAAAGTGCCGGTTCCTCTGCAGCGACAGAGAGGCGAGTGCTGAACTGTGATATTCTTCTGCAGCTATCTTGATGCCACCTCCGGTCACTAGCTTCATTTAACGTATGGCTGCCACTAGGCCAGCAGAACCTGGGCTCAGGGCAAGATAAACAATGGGCGGATGCATCTGCAGTTCCAAATAGCTGCAAAAAAGGGGTTGACTATATAAATAGTTGGCCATCGATCATTTGCATTTCTATTTCACACAAAATTATTTATATCATTCTATATTTAGGAGGACAGTGGGGCTTATAGTGTATGGGTTCTACATGGCCTCACTTCTCCCACTTCACATATTGTAATAGGCACTTGAACATTTTCAGCTCCAGGCCCATGAGGCACTTAAACCGGCCCGGGTGTGGTATATGGTCCCGACAGTCGGGATCCCGACCGTCATTAGCCCGACATTAGGATCCCAACTAGCCGGACTATGCTCGCCATCTATTCTATTCTCTCTCTATGGGGGTCGTGGACCGCCATGAGGGAGAATAGCCGGTGGCCGTCGGAACCCAGAGTGTCGGGGTAATGACTGTTGGGATCCCGACTGTTGGAAAACTGTCCGGCACCCAACCGACCCAGCCTGGGCTAACAAGTTACTATTCCCAAGCATTTATTCATTATACAGGTTGAGTATCCCCTATCTGAAATGCTTGGGACCGCGAGCATTTCGGATAGGGGAATTTTCCAGTTTTTAGAATATTTTTTTTTAAGCCATACTTACCTGTCCCCTGATGGTCCCCGGGCGTCCCTCGGCGTCCGCGCAGTCCCCGGGCGTCCACAGCAGGCCTTCGGCATCTTCTCCTGGTCTCCAGCGGTCCCAGGAATGCATTGCGCGAGTGTGCGCACGCACCGGTGACGTCACCGGCGCGCGCGCACACTCGCGCAATGCATTCCTGGGACCGCTGGAGACCCTGGAGAAGATGCCGGAGGCCTGCTGTGGACGCCCGGGGACTTGGTAAGTATGAAACGAGGGTTAGGGGTTAAAAAAAAAAAATTCGAATGATTCCAAAAACCACGGTTTTTGGAATAATTCGGATAAGGGATGCACGGATAGGGGATACTCAACCTGTACTAATGTTGTACATAATCATGCATGAATGTGGCCACCGTATCTTTTCAGAATTTCTCTTTAAGGATGCACACTTGTTAAAATTTGAGGTTTAAATAAAGCTACATCCGGTTTGTATAAGTAATACTGGATATTAGATAGAGTAACTGCATATGTATTTTCATTGTAATGTTTTGTTACTTGGGATTACATATTTGTTTTTTTGGACATTTGATATGTTAGTATACATTATGTATCTTGTACTACAGAAAGATGATTTGTTACACTGTCTGCATCCTGACTGATCATATCTCTTGCCAAGATACAGGATAGCTATCAGGAATGTGTAATCTGCAGCTAGGAACCAGTTGTACTTATATATAAACCATTCAGGTGATTTGCTGTGTACATTTCTGATTAAGCTTTAACTGGTTATCATTCTCCAAAGCTGCTTGGCAACCAGCCTTAATCCGGGTACACACTACCCCCAATATCCAGCTATTGGGACGATGCTGTGTTTACAGGAGCATTAACTGATTGCTCGCATTATGGTAAAGCCCTGTACACACGTGGCGACTTTGTGCTTTGCTAAGTGATCTAGGCTCAGCAAACATCACTGTACTTATTATTTCTATGCTATTATTTTTACTATTATTATCCTTTATTTATATGGCGCCACAAAGGATCCGCAGCGCCCAATTACAGAGTATATAAATGAATAAGCAAAACAGTTACTTACAGCGGAATACAGCAGTGGACAAGTACTAGATACACACTAGCGATGTGTGCTGGGCGATCTGGGTTAAACCGTGCTTTCTTTAGCACATGCAGGTGATCTATCTAGATCTTGACTGCATGTGCTTAAGATATGAACGGGCGATGGCAGCGTCCGCAACTCTGTATCTCCATCGCTATAGGACACACACATGGGGCGATGTGTGCTTAATTTCTAAGCAATCTAGACCAAAGAGGAAGAGGGAACTATCAGCAGCACGTCAGGGGGGCGGGGCCTGATGTAGACAGAATTGAGGTATTTGCATATTTAACCCCACCCCTCCCCCCAAAAGCCGTGAATCATGGGAAATTAACGCTGCCGCGGGGGAGCCCCGGTATCCGGGGGGGGGGGGTTGCTCACCTTTCCTGGGGGCCGGAAGGGGAACACGATTTTGAAGAGCCTCCAGGCCATTCCAGGAGGGTAGGCAATCCTGATTTAGACAGGTCACTCAGGAAATAAGGAAAAATCGCACAAGTTATATGTCCTTTTAGATCAGATGGGATCTGGAGAGCTGCAAGCGCTATCTTATTGCCGACAACCTATCCCCATTAAGGAGATCTGAAAAAAGTGCACACTGAGGTAGAAATGGCTCCGTGTGTATGAGTACACACTGCACTACATGCTTTATATTCATTACAGATTTCTCATAACCAGATGCTTACAACTCCTTGTACAGACATTGTGGTCACACTAAGGGGTTTATTCTAGTTCATTCTTTCTGACAAAATCCTTCTTAGATGGACAAAACCATGTGCACTGCAGGGGGGCAGATGTAACATGTGCAGAGAGAATTAGATTTGGGTGAGTTATTTTGTTTCTGTGCAGGGAAAATACTGACTGCATGATTTTACACTTCAATATAGATCTCACTTTGAAGAAAAACCCCACCCAAATCTAATTCTCTCTGCACAAGTTACATCTGCCCCACCCGCAGTGCACATGGTTTTGTCCATCTAAGAAGGATTTTGTCAGAAAGAATGGACTAGAATAACCCCCTAAGAGCAGAATGTACTAACCAATGGCAGTACATCACGCCACATTCATACTAATCACATATGTTTGGCTGGCGTTACTGTCTGCAACGAAAACTTGCACAGGATCAGGGCCCAATCCACACCTGCTCCCTGGGTTGCAGTCTAGCGAGCAGGTAAACGCTGCCCCGCACCACCCCGCGCCACCCGGCATGAGTAGAAAAAAAACATTTGGAATCACTCACCATTTGGAATCACATGCCAAGTAAGTCTAGACTCACTCGACGCGGCAAAGAACGTGGGAAGAATGACATCAGCGGCCCTCCCTTCCAACACCAGTGTTGTGTTTTATGGGGCATTACTGCCCCAAAAGGCCGGAGAGTGTCAACCACCCTGCGCACCGCCAGCGAATCACTGTCTGCCTTATTACGGATGGACCATGTGCATGTGTGATTGTTGGATAATCACTCTGGCTGCAAATTTGCAGCCCAGGGTCTGAATTGGGCCCTTAGTAGATATGGGAAATGCTGCTAAAGATCTTGGCGCGTTTCACCATCAAACACGTTTGAAACAATTGTATTTCGTATACAACTGTGACTGTCCGCTGCTGCAGAGCTGCCTGGCAATGATGATGATTTGATAATGAGAACCAGAGGGCGCCTTGTGCTAGAGAAAGGCCAATCAGCTCAGGTTGTAGCATGTCATCAAGCTACTGTACGTAAACTGTGCTTCCGAAGGGATTAGGAGTCTCCGCATCCATCAGCGCTGTTGGCATTGCCTGGATATTACAAAGATTTAATCATAGAACTTTTGCGTATTTAAATAAACGCAACCTACAGCTACAGCCCCAGAAATATCTCAATGGCCTGCCATCTAATATATACAACTACACATTAAGCAGATCTCTAACAATTACCCTCAGAGGAAAAAGTCACTGCTAGTAATATCTTACAATTTGTTTTGTCAAGAAATACAAAGCTACAGCCTATGAGCCTGATTCAGACCTGTTCGCTATGCTGCTTGTAATTGCAGCCTAGCGAACAGTTAAATGCTGGCCAAGCACCCCCGCCCCCTCTCTGCATCCCGAATCCCCTTGCATGCAAGGGGATATGTATGCAAATGCATCCCCTCGCATGCGGCCAAATGGGAGAGAAACCATTCGATGGTCGCTGACCATCGAATGATTTTTCTCCCCTTCAATGACTACAGTTGTGCACCAGATATGTGATTTGGAAAATGTGACAGTTAGTAATGACTACAGTTGTGCACCAGATATGTGATTTGGAAAATGTGACAGTTAGTAATGACTACAGTTGTGCACCAGATATGTGATTTGGAAAATGTCAAAGTTAGCAATGACTACAGTTGTGCACCAGATATGTGATTTGGAAAATGTTACAGTTAGTAATGACTACAGTTGTGCACCAGATATGTGATTTGGAAAATGTGACAGTTAGTAATGACTACAGTTGTGCACCAGATATGTGATTTGGAAAATGTTACAGTTAGTAATGACTACAGCTGGGCACCAGATATGTGATTTGGAAAATGTGGACCGTTGGTAGATCTCGAGGACCGGTTTGTCCACCCCTGATCTAAAGTTACTTTTATTCCGACCACTATTCTGCCAAACTCGTGGCGGGGGTGATGTCATGTGATGTTATGTGATGTCAGCCGCACACCCTGAGCAAGCATGGCCACGCCTGCGTTCTCAGGGGAATGCCCAGCATTATTATGGGGCTGCCACCCCCTGCCCTCACCGGCCCTCCCTTCCCTGAGCGAATGGCGCGGCGAGTTTGCAACTTGCTGAAGCCGTTCTCTCCGGTGGTTTGCCCATGTGCATAATTACGCATGCGCAAAATCCGAACATCGGGGACAAGTTTTAATTCGTACCCAAACAAACGGGTCTGAATCAGTCCCTATGCGCTTTATTTAATAATCAGAAAGAACGGAATTATAGATGAAATGTTAAAGTCAGGACAGGCCATCATTAAATGCACTTGCAGGGGGAGATTTATCAAACTTTGGAGAGAGATAAAGTTGAGAAAGATAACCAATCAGCTGTAATTTTTTATGCACGGTTAGCACTGTATCTCTCTCTAAGCTTCTAAATCTCCCCCACAATGTGGAACACGTAAGGCTGTTCCCTATCCCACATCAGGCATATCTGGATCTGCAGAGCTCATCTCACAAACAAGCCGCAACTGGTTTCAAATGTAAATGTTCTTCAGGCCGAAAACGTTGTGTGTGTGTGTATGTGCCAATGGGGAACACAGGTATTGTATAGCCAACTATTTAGGAGCATTAATTGCAGGTGTGTTACATAAAAGTGTAAATGGAACGACATGCAGAAAAAGAAATAAGTTATTACATGTATATTACAGGATCAAATTCATCATGAAAGCAATAGAATAAATAAATAATTGAACACCTTTTGTGTATTTTGCTTTATGTGTAGTACTATTGCAGGGTTGCCGACCATCCCAGAATGGCTGAGAGGCTCCCTTAATTAGGGTCCACCTCCCGGCCTGCTGGGAAGGTGGGCAAACCGCTCGGAATCCCCCCAGCCTGCCGCAAGTCCTATTCGGTGGGGGGGTCCGAGGGGACCAGATGACACAAACTGCATCATTGTGGCCTCGGTCTACAATGCCTGAAATACCGACATTTCAATGTGGGGGTGTGGCCATGATGACGCCCCCTTCACGTCATGTCCGCCGGCTCCGCCCCCTTCTTCGGCTAGCTGGCTGCCCTCTCCCGGAGACCCTGTACTATTGTGAAAATATTGGGCAGGATGTAATGAAGGCCCTGATTCTTGTTGGCTCGGTCCCCTGCGTGTTTGCATTCTCCAGATACATATCGGCATGTGTGTACGCAGCTTAAAAGTATTTTTTTCTCCCCAGCTTTTAAGATTTGCACAAGAACACATATAAATTTCATATCGTAACTCATATTTTGTGGGTGCGTGCATTGTATATATGATATGTATATATAAAAGGCTAACTAATCCTCACCCCTGTGTGTGAAGTACTGCCACCAATGACCACTAGAGGCCACTCAACAGACCAAATTACTCCTTAATAGAAAGTGAAAGCAAAATTATCTGTTTCAAACTTGCTGGCTATGGAGAGAGGGAGCTGTGAAGACAGAGATTGGAGGTAGGGGCAGATATGGACTAAGCTGTCCTTTTTATGGGATTTTAATTAGTGTTCTATGATGCAATATTGCACAGTGTGGCATACAGTGTGAATTGGGGCACAACGTGGCATTTAACATTAATTGGGGCACATCCTGTTACCCAGTTCAGTTGATCTTGTGATTCTCTTTTGCTGAAAATGTTGGCATCTTATGAATTTATTATTTATTTATTAACAGTTTCTTATATAGCGCACACATATTCTGCAGCGCTTTACAAAGAATATTTGAGCATTCACATCAGTCTCTGCCCCAGTGGAGCTTACACTCTATATTCCCTACCACATATACACGGACACACAGACATTCTAGGGTTAATTTTGCTTGGAGCCAATTAGCCTACCAGTATATTTTGGGATTGTGGGAGCAAACCGGAGTACCCGGAGGAAACCCACACTAGTACAGGGAGAATATACAAACTCCGCACAGTTAGGGCCGTGGTGGGAATTGAACCCATGACCTCATCACTGTGAGGCAGTAATGCTAACCATTACACCAGCCATACTGCCCCAAATAATAAAGGAAAGCTAATAATATAATATCAAGTGACCGAGTTAAAAAAAATGTGCATAACACGTAAGGGAATCAGTTGATCATGTCAATTAATGGCAAAAAATAAATGCAGCATACAGTATAAAATGATTGAGGGGCTGTCTTTCTCGTTAAGTTTACATCATTGTACTGGAACAGAAGATATTTTCTGTGGAAAGTTTTATAATAATTACTCATTTCACCATGGGAGTTATATATCCCTAAAAATCGTGATGTCACTATACAAAACATTTTGTACTCTTCAGTAATCTTTCACCCCAGCCTGGAAAAAAGTTGTGATATAACATCGGTGACCTGAAAGGACATTATACATCCACATCTAGTATATTCTAACTACCTAGAACAGAATTTAGTCCTTCCCAGGAATTCTAAATACAAAAGTTCAAGTTCATGTTAAACGAAGGGGAAAAAAGTCTGATTTGGCTCTTTGTTCTGTTAGTGAAATTCTTTTTGTTACGTATATTCCATAAAATGTCAAACCTACAAAGGTTTAGGGGGCGTGCGGATAGAGTTGAACTTTTTCTATTTACCAAACCTAAGAGCACAACCCCCTCCCCAAGAAATGATTCTTTTCCTTTCAGAAATATTTACCTTTCTGTTTGCTGACCTGCCCTCCCTATTTCTTTCTCTTAATTTCAACAGCTGAAATAATAAAGACACCGAAGAGTATTCTCTTTCCACTATTTGTCACAACAGCCCCACAAAAACATTGCTTGAAAGAAAAGACTTGGGCTTTGTTGGATGTCTTTGGGCTTTTTTTTTTAGCTGTGAGGTAAAAGATGAAGGGACCTCTGACCTACGAGTCAAAGATCAACCTCAGAGATGGAACACAGGTCATTCCGCCAATTTCTGGCTTAATCCCCGTTGAGTGGCTCTCACTAAAGGTTTTTCTTTACCTCGGGCTCTTGAAAATAAAATACAAAAAAAAAAATTGCAGTTAACAAGCCCATTAGAAATGTATGACTCAAATGCTTAAGGGTCTGGGTGGAGGTTACTGCGAGCTCAAATGTCTGCCTCTGGGGCTTCTACTCTATACAGCTTCCTTGCATGAAATCTTTTACATGTGAGATGTGTGATGCAATTTTGTTTACCAGGAAGCGCCTATTCTAACAAGGAGTCCATGGTTTACAGACCTGCGCCTTGAAACTGGGACTGACAGGGTATTTTTTTTTTATTATTAAAGCCCCCCCCCCCCCTCCCCCATCCACTACTGGGACTTCTACGTGGGGTCCCAGGCAGCCGTACCACATGCAGTGCTTTTGCATGTGATATATCACATGTGTTCCCATTCCCATTTCCGATGGATCCTTGTTGCAGCATGACGATCTCTGGCTCTGATCCGATGCGCATGGGAATTTGGGCCCTTTTCATCCAATTCCTCGGCCATGCCTTGGAATCAGGTGAAAAAGGCCCTAATCGCACTAGTGGAGGGGGGCCTTAAGTGGATTTTTAGATTTAAATGTATTTGCTCACTGAAGGTATGGAGCACAAACATGTAATTATGCAGGTATTCCAAGTGGCAGGAATGGACTGGTGTGGGCATTTCATTGTGTGCGTGCACGTGCAACAAGAGGGTGTGGTCATAGCTCATGGGGGTGTGCCATGTTTCAGGGGGGGGGTGGCCTTGCTGTTACCTTCAATCTCTGAGCAAGCCAGGATGAGTGAGGGGTGGGAAATGAGAGAGCAGGAAGATTAACTGCGCACGGTCAGCTCAGCTGGAAGGGTCAGAATGCAGTCAGCTACAAGTGGGTAGATAGTGCCCTTTATGGGATGCGGTCAGTCAGTGAGGGTATGGATCATTAGGTCTAATCCACAATAGTCGGATTATGTCGACACAAGCATTAGGTTAACACAAGCATTAGGTCGACATGGGAAAGGTCCACATGTGGTTTTTCACCGTTTTTTTTTTACCTGAATTTTGACACAGTCGTCATGGACACTGAAGCATAGCACCGCGTCCCCTCGATGCACTTCCTGCGCTCGCCATGCTTTCGGCACGGATACAAATTTGTTCTCCCACCACGCCCTAGAGGAAGTTAGGGCATGAACTACCACCTTTCGGCACATGTCGGCTCAAAAAACTGTGAAAAACCCCATCGACCTTTTCACTGTCAACCTTGCTCATGTCAATCTAATGCTTGTGTCGACCTAATGTTTGTGTCGACCTAGACCCATGTCAACATTACCCTTTCTACATGTCAACCTAATGGTGTTGACCCGATGCTTGTCAACCTAATGACCGTATCCCATGAGTGAGTATGTGGGGCGGACTAATGTGCGACCAGGGAAGTTAAGTTTAGGCACCAGTGTTGACCGCTGGGATATCATATGTATCCCCCTTTATTACCCCAAGAGATACACTTCCTAAAAGGTGCTATCTATGAATGCAAGGTGCTATCCATGAATGCTCCCATATCTTGTAAGCTTGCGAGCAGGGCCCTCCGACCTCTATATCGGTTTGTTACTACCCAGTTTGTTTTATCACTGTTTCCAATTGTAAAGTGCAACGGAATCTGCTGCGCTATATAAGAAACTGTAAATAATAAATAAATATCTGATTCCATGGCAGGAAAATCCTGCTGTGAATGTTTGTGTATGTATTGTTGGAGTTCAAAATGTGATCTACCGTATATACTCGAGTACAAGCCGAATTTTTCAGCACATTTTTTGTGCTGAAAAATCCCACCTCGGCTTATACTCGAGTGAGGGTTACCTTGCAGGGACACAGGGAGAAGGGAGGACGCAGCTGCCACTGCTGGAAGTGCCGGGCCGGGATGTGCGACAGCCGGGACGCGTAAAACAGCACTATTAAGAACAGGCCGCACACAGCCCAGACCAGCAGCAACCTCCGTGGGAGCCCGCCTCCCTTCCGCCCACCTCCCGCAGCACGTCGGTCGGGGTGACAAAGATGCTGGAGCATCTTCTCACTGGCCTTCTCTTCCTGGGGCTCAGACTGCCTGCGCTTCACACCGTCCTGACATGGCCATCGGCGGGTGTCTCCTGTGCCAGGTGGGTGCTGCCGGAATCTGTTCTCTTAGTGCTGCTGATCCCTATGTCAGGGAGATGGAGGGACCGAACCACCTACTGTCCCCAGCTGGGCTCTGCTCCCTGCCCTGTGCCCCAGGGGTCTACTGTGGTGCTGCTCCCTCACTGTCTGCCTCTAGTCCTGGTGCTGGGTACCCCCTCTAGTCCCTCAAGGTGTAAGGTACCCTCTCCTCTGTCCCTGATACTGGACCCTCAGTGGGTACTGGTCCTCTGTCCCTAGTGCTGGACGTGCTATCACACCTGCCTGGATGCCTTCTTCCTCCATGTGGTCCCTCACTGTGCAGTTACTGGGTACTGTGGCCCCTTGGGTCCCCCTCACACAGCTGCAGCCTGAGCTTCCCACCCTTCCAGGGGTCACCAGAGCCTCCTCAAGGCTTATACTCGGGACTCGGGTCAATGATTTTCCCCAGGTTTTTGGGGTAAAATTAGGTGCCTCGGCTTATATTCGGGTCAACTTATACTCGAGTATATACGGTATGTGTGATGCTACATGAGCCCCTGGTAGAGTGTACAGTGCACGTTATATGCTTGGATAGTGACTTTAACACATGAAAGGGAAATTATATTTTCTGTTTTTAACCAATTAGGCTTTGGGACGACTGAGAACATCTGGACAGCTTTAATAGGTAGTTCCTTTTGCATTGTACATACGCTTACTCCCATATATTTCCAGACTAATTGAAGAGTAGTGAACTAAACTTCTAATCTGAGGTATAATGGATATAAAAAGTCTCAAAACTTTGCAGCACTGGTTAGAGGTGGTGTACTGAAGGTTCATTATCTACAATAAAAATATTGGGGCAGATATATTAAGAGTGGAGAAGAGATAAACTGGAGATAAAGTGAAAGGAGATAAAGCACCAACCAATGAACTGTGTTTGAAATGACAGTTGGAAGTTGATTGGCTGGTGCTTTATCTCCTTTCGCTTTATTTATTTAATTATTTACAGGTTCTTATATAGCGCAGCAGATTCCGTTGCGCTTTACAATAGTAGACAGTGATAAAACAAACTGGGTAACAACAGACAGACTTGGAGGTAGAGAGCCTTGCTGCAAGCTTACAATCTACCAGTTTATCTCTTCACCAGACTTAATATATCTGCCCCATTGTGCAGTAATAGTAAATTGCTAAATATTATTCATGAAGGTGATGATCATTCATCGTCTTCTTTTACCTTTTCCTTTTCTTCATATTATTATTATTATTGTGAATATTATTATTATTATTATTATTATTATTATTATTATTATTATTAATAATAATAATATTTATTATTAATATTATTTGTATAACTACTATATAACCATTAGCATTAATGCACCTTAAAGATACTCGCATGCTGATTGTAATGCACATAAATACAATATCCTTCTGGAGGAAAAAAAAAAACAGATTTAAATCCCTCTGAGGCTTAATTACACTTAATTACACCTGGGACTTACTTACAGGCCTACATAAACACATGTATTAAAGATCTCTTAATGTCCTTGAAAATGATGAAAGGTTGTTGTAGACTGAAAAGAAAGTGCAATGCCTCATGGGCACATGGCATTGCCTCCTAGAATCGGGCGCATCTAGTCTGTGGGAATGAGAAACCAGCCTATTACTGTATGTCATTATTCAGTGGACGTTAGTCTAGCAATGAGTTACAAGGTAAAACCATGCTTTATAAATGATTGCCCCTTTAAAAGAATCTCTGAGTTCGGCTGCCATCCCTTATGGCCACCAAACTTGGAGGCTATTATATTTGGCTACTACTCTTTGAAAGGGTAGCAGTCAATTTACAGACAGATGTTTTTACTGATGGTCATTATACCAACACCCATTGACCAAAAGTCAAAATACCAACTCAGTCATTATACCGACATTCAGTATTTGACATGTTCAATTGACCGACATAGTCAAAATGCTGACAGAACCACAGAAACACATGTCAGTATGTCAGTATATTGACCTTTTCAGGATTTTGACTGTCGGTCAATGGGTGTCACTATAATGTCCGTCGATAAATCGTCAGTCGAGAAATCCTACTGTTCTAGTTTAAGGAAACAGATGTGAGGGTATCTTTCAAGAGCTCCTGTGTCTTCAATTCAACAGGGGAAGATATGTTGTAGTACCAGGGTTACATTGGGCAAGACTCTTCAGTCAGGGCCCTACATTAATAGGCTGGTATTTGGCAGGATAATAGCCCATATACTATCAGTACCATCATGGAGGATTGGAATATAAAGCTGTATGTACCAAGGGAAAAGTTGGTGAAATGTGTCTGCCATAACCTCTCCCAGCCTTGGAATTTTGTCTGTATGTCTCAGCATGGATCAGAGGCAGAACTCTGGGAGGCAATGGAGTCATCTGCCTTCGGGCTCCTGCTCCCAAGGGGGCACCTTTCCTCCCCCTGCAAGTTTAAATCAGTTTTTTAAAAGCCAAAGATATTGGTTATGTGGCTGAGTTCTGAAAGATATATGTGTTCTCTATCTATCGATCTATCTATATTTCTTAACAAAATTATATATTATATTTAAGGTTATATAGGCTTGTGTATGTGTGCGTGTCGGGGGGCACCAATATATATCTTGCCTGCGGGCAACTGGAAAGAACTTACGCCACTGGCATGGATGGTGTAATGGTTAGCATATCTGCTTCACAGCACTGAGGTCATGGGTTTGATTCCCACCATGGCCCTAACTGTGAGTCTCCTCCAAGAACAGTTTACCACAATCCAAAAATATACTGGTAGGTTGACTGGCTCCTAACAAAAAATAACCCAATTGTGCAAGTGTCTGTCTGTGTGTGTTTATGTGCATGGACAGACTAGATCTGCCATCACATTCAATGTTTCTATGTCACTGTATCTACCTTCGTCTTTTCGGTGTGAATATCCCATTTCTGTTAGTGTGTCTCCCATTCTGTCAGTGTATCTTGTATTGATAGTTTTTTCCCCAGATCTTTTAATGGGGAAGATTTATTAAAGTGAGAGAGATACCAAGCAGTAGTGGCAGGGGCCATGAGAATGTAAAAACTAACCTGTCAAAAGACTGGCCGGCCGTTAATTGGCTGAGAGAGCACTCTCAGCCAATCAGCGGCCTGCCACTCTTTTGACAGTTTTTTTTTTAATTCTCCTGCCGGCACCGCTGCTCACTGGCTGCCCGCCTCTACGGACCAGACCCGCTGCTGCCCGCTCAGCTGCTGCCCCCCGCGCCGCCCGCAGACCTTAGCAGCTGCTGCCCCCCCCCAAATCAAACCAAATCGCAGTAGTGTAGGGGGGCCTTTAGCTCTGCTGTTGTTTGTTAGGGGCATACTGTATGTATCAAAATTCGGAGAGAGGTAAAGTGGAGATAGATAAAGTCAGGGGCGCCGACAGGGGGGGGGTGCCCTGGGTACAGCTGTCCCACAGCGGTAACAACCACCCCCCCCCCCCCCGGGCACCCGCACACCGCCGGCGGCCCCCCAGCCATGCACGCACGATGCACACACAATGCACAGTGCAGCCTGCAGAGCGCCGAGCCTAGGACACAGAAGGGCTCGTCGCTCTGTAGGCTGCACTGTGTAGTGTGCGCCCTAGACCTGACCGACGGTGGAGGCTGAAGGAGCCGGAGGGCGATGCTGCGTGATGGTAAGTAATGGTAATGGGGAGGCGGGGTGCTGGCAGGGGCGGGCTGGTGCGCGCACGGGGGCGGGGGGGTTTAGGGTATGTGGACGGGGACTGTAGGCCCCAACAGTTCTAGTGGCAGCCCTGGATAAAGTACTAACCAATCAGGTCCTATCTGACATGTTACAGGCTATGTCTAAAAAAATGAAAGGAGAAGATTTGTGGGTACTTTATATCTCTGCACTTTTCCTCTCTCAATGCATAGATACATATGTCTCATAGGGCCTTATTTTGGTTCACTCTTTCTGACAAAATCCTTCTTAGATGGACAAAATTATGTGCACTGCAGGGGGGGCAAATGTAAAATGTGCAGAGAGAATTAGATTTGGGTGAGTTATTTTGTTTCTGTTCAGGGTAAATACTGGCTGCCTTATTTTTACACTGCAATATAGATCTCACTTTGAAGTAAAACCCCACCCAAATCTATCTCTCTCTGCACAAGTAACATCTGCCCCACCTGCAGTGCACATGGTTTTGTCCATCTAAGAAGGATTTTGTCAGAAAGAGTGAACCAAAATAAGGCCCATAGTCTGGTTAATAGTGCACAAGATGTATAATAATAGGAATATCAATATACAAAATATGTCCGTTTCAAAGGAATTGACATCACAGTACTGTATACCCTGTAGTATAGCAATAAGACAGTCACGGCTTATGTAAGATCACTCTAGCAACATTTTGCATTAATTCTACTTTGACAAAAATAAATCTATTTAAATAACTCCTGCTAGCAATCAGGGATGCAAAAAGGGATGATATCAACAGATCACATTGGGATTTGTCACTGTCAGTACAAAAGACTTCTTTTTTTTTTATATAGTCTTCCCTTCCAACTGCAGACAATAAAGACGATGAGGACATTATGCTGGATTTCATTGAGGCCCTAACTTTTCTTTGTATATTTTATGGATGTTCTTGATTAATGATTGTAACATGAATTAAAGGAATATTTTCAATAACAAAAGACTAAATCTTATTCCCCGCAGATCACAATGAATGAGATCATTTCCAGTGGAGATTGTGGCTTTTTGTCTTGAAAATCTCTTTCCCTGAGGATAAAAGATGAAGGAGAGTCTCTTGGGACACTATATAAACCAAACCCTGTAACTTGTAGAACGTGTTTTTAACTGTCCACATGGAGTGTAACGTGGAATTCTCACACTCTCAAACGTAAAGTGTTCAGCCAATAATGTGATTCTCAATATAAATAAATAGAAATGTATTACAGATATGCAGTTATTACTAATTAGCAGGGTCACTTACAAAAAAAACAGACTAAAATGGGGGGGGGGGGGGGCACACACATGCCTTCAGTACCACTTCAGAGGGCACTGTGGCAATATGGGTTTCCGTGTAGCACATGTGAACCAGGGTCACTAAAGTGTGTTTCACATATTTGGGGCACTGTATTTTGCACATTATACATATTGAAAACAATCACCAATAATGTATCAATGATTGACTATATATATATATATATATATATATATATATATATATATATATATATATATATATACACTGTATATATACCGTATGTCTCATGTCTGCACCTTCTTTGTACACCTTTAATTTTCTTGTTATTTCTTGTTATTTTTGTATGTAATTGTGTGAGTTGGCAATAACTAATTAACAAGAATTAAACCTGGAATAACATATGATTAATATTTGAATAGGAAATGAGCCAAAGCAGCTATAATTTACTTCACATTCGAATGGTATCATAATTCTGGTGTTATTTATTATACCATTTTATCTTTGAGAAATGTGTTTCATTGTTAGCAGATGTGACACATGAAACCAAATGGTTTGGGAACCATTGACTAAAAACACCTGTGGTTTGATGGTCGAGATACTATATCAAAAATGAGAGCATCAAAAGGATAGAACAGGGATTCATAGGAATGAGGTCACTGTGGCTTGTTTACAAAGTTGACTTTTCAAACAGTGATCTCACGGAATTTCACAAAATGCTGACAATCAGAATCAAGACAATAGGAGTTATAGAGGTGGATGTATCCTGCCCAATGGCACCAGTAGTTTCTGTCATCTTTCTGAATTTCCACAAGGCCAGAACTTATTTAAGTATTAATGGACCTTATTCAGACCTGATCGCTCATCACTGTGAGTAGATAGCCACCACCCAGATAGAGTAAGAACCCACCCCATGCAAATTTGCAATTGAATTGATATTTTCTATACGCCTGCAAATCCATAATCACACAGTGGCTGGCTGCAGGAAGATATGGGATGTGGTGCACTTTTTTAATGACGACTGCGTCGACATTCGGGACAAAAATAAGTGAAAACTCATGTCAACCTTTTCTCTGTCGACCTACCAAATGTTGACCTAATGCTTCTGTCGGCCTTTTGACCCTGTTGACATTAGCCATGTCAACCTTTTCGTGTGTCGACCTTGAGTGGTCGACCCAATGTATGTCGACCTTAATTGGGTCGACCCAATGACCCATACCCACTGACCCCCCCTCTTCAGCATGGCAGTGTGTACCTGGTGGCTGCTCAGATGAGGAGTCACTGGGGAAATCAGATGTGTGATGTTCCCGATGGTCAGAGTGTGATATTCCCGATGGTCAGAGTGTGATGTTCCCGATGGTCAGAGTGTGATGTTCCCGATGGTCAGAGTGTGATGTTCCCGATGGTCAGAGTGTGATGTGATGAAGTTGAAAAAAAATATTTTACCAATTTTATTTTTTAGAAAGTTGTTTTGAATAAGTTTTAAATAGATGTTCTTGACATAATTGGGCACTGCGGATGGTGTAATGTTTAGCATTACTGCCTCACAGCCCTGAGGTCATGGGTTCCATTCCCGCCATCTGTGCAGAGTTTGTATATTATCCCTGTACTTGCATGGGTTTCCTCCCACAAACCAAAAACTGGTTTGGTACAAGTACTGGTAGGTTAATTGGCTCCTAACAAATTTAATCCTAAAATGTCTGTGTGTGTGTGTACATGTGGTAGGGAATATAGATTGTAAGCTCCATTGGGGCAGGAACTGAATGTTCAATTATTCTCTGTAAAGCTCTGCGGAATACGTATGCGCGATATAAGAAACTGTTAATAAGAAATAATCATAATTAAATCATAAATCATTACATTTTCTGAGGGGCAGAGAAAATCACCCATTAAGTGATGCAGAGATGATTTTTTTTTTTTCCGAACCATATTCCATATGACTAAGTACTGACACAAGGAATGAGGCAGCATTTGTGTCGGTAGGGTGTCCCCATTATTTTAATGTGTTTGCATATTAATGAGTGTCCCATGAAGCATTGTAATTAATGCAAAAATAACGTCAACTTGACTGTGTCCTTTGGACAGTTCTACCACGTGGTCTCATTGTCTATGTGATTTCCTGGATGACCTCTGCCGAAGAGCTGATATTTCTTTCTATACAATTACATTCCCATTGGAGCAAACAAATGGTGTGAGACAAAGCAGACACCTGATCCAGCTTTACGCGACCTTGTTTTGTGCTTAACTTCTTCTGGTGCTAAGATGTCAGACTGGCAGAACCTGTTTTCTGTTTACTTGTGTAAATGGAAGAAAGGCATTATATGAACAGTGTTCTAAGAAATGGGTTAACTAAGGAGTGCCCTAAAGAAAGGCCTGTCATATCCTGATCCACATAATTGACGCTTGCTACTCATAGTAAATAAAGGAACCTCTCATGCAGAAAGTCGGTATTTTTGGTAATATGATGATCTGTTTAGATTGAGTAGCTCTTTTGTCGCAGTCTGCAAAACTTTGGCAAACAACCAGAATTAAACACTTCAAGACGTTTCCACTAATTGGAGCAAATTCCAGAGCAAGGATCAATCTCAGACAGGTAATTGCAAATCTAAAGCCACATAATAAAAAAACGATTTATAAAGGACACAGCATACATTGAAAGCATCTATACGCTATTGATTATCTATCTATGGGGCCGATTCAGATTGGGCTTCAGAAGTGCGGAAATTGCTATTTGGCGATTCACGCTGGAGCGTGCGTGTGCTAGGCCTGAAATTGCAATCACAGGAGATTGCAGTTTAAGTGCTGTTTGGGTGCGATGTTGCGGGGGGGGCAGCTTGGTGTTTTGTGGGAACGCAGGCATGTTCGGATCGGACCGCCGGAGGGGGGGGGGGGTACATAGACAAAAAGGTAAATCAAGAACACAGTGAGTAACAGTTCAGGACAATGTTGGACAAATACTGGGAATATAAACTAAAGGTGCCCATACAAGGTGCGATAGCAGCATGCGATGTGATGCAGTGCACGCTTCCGTACAAAAAGTATGGGCTGCACATACTTTTTGTACTGCCCTCTAATCGCATTGCACGTAAAACGCATGTGTTGCGATGCGATCCAGCCCGTAACGGGTGCGATCATTGCACTGTGTATGGGCACCTTTACTGTAGGCTCAGCAGACATAACTGAAATGACTATTAGAGCGGAAAACCTAAGTATTTGATGCCATCAGAGGGAGTATGCAGTAGAACATGGATGGGGAACCTTTGGCCCTCCAGATGTTGTTGAACTGCACATCTCAGCATGCCCTGCTACAGTTTTGCTATTTGGCCATGCTAAAACTGTTGCAAAAAAGCATGCTGGGATGTGCAGTTCAAAAACAGCTGGATGGCCGAAGGTTCCCCTTCCCTGCTGTAGAAGATAGTTTAAACTCGGGTAGGAAAGTCACATTATTATTATTAATAGTTTCTTATATAGCCCACACATATTCTGCAGCGCTTTACAGAGAATATTTGAACATTCACATCAGTCCCTGCCCCAGTGGAGCTTACAATCTATATTCCCTACCACATGTACACGCACACACACAGACATTCTAGGGCTAAATTTTGGTTAGGAGCTAATTAACCTACCAGTATATTTTTGGATTGTGGGAGTTAACCAGAATACCTAGAGGAAACCCACGCAAGCACAGGGAGTATATACAAACTCCGCACAGTTAGGGCCATGGTGGGAATCGATCCAATGACCTAAGCCCTGTGAGGCAGTAATGCTAACCATTACACCATCCGTACCATACGGGACATCAGAGCCGGCCTTAGGCATAGGCAAACTAGGCAATTGCCTAGGGCATTTGGAATGCCTAGGGGCATCAAGAGCTTCTGCTGGTTAAAATGATATGCAGCATGCCTATATTCTGTGTGTGAGTGAGGCTGTATCTGCATATGAAATGGTGTATTCATGGAAATCACTGTAACATAGCATTCCGTATGCAGGTACAGCCACAGTCGCACACAGAATATAGGCATGCCGCATATCATTTTAATCATTGGAAGCTCCTTGAGTGTCCTGGACACATAATGCAAATAAGACGAATTTTCAGCAAAAAAGGCACCCAACGTTAGCAGAATTGGCCAGGAGCTGCATGGCTTATTGAGGCAGCATGCATGAGGAAACATCTGTATCCAAGCAGAGGCAGAGGTCACAGTGTTAGCGGCTGTGCGAGTGCTGTCTGCGGCTGGTTTGGTTGTGCAATAGTGTTCGGCCTATGTGTAAGGGGCATTATGTGTGTCATGTATAAATGCATTAATAATGTGCGACATGTGTATCATGCATTATGTGTGTCATGTGTATAAGGGCATTACTAATGTGCAACATATGTGTAAGGGGCATTGTGTGTTATGTGTATAAGGGCATTAATAATGTGCAACATATGTGTAAGGGGCAGTATGTGTGCCATTATGTGTATGAAGGGCATTAATAAAGGTTGGCATAATGTTTAAGGGGCATTATGGTTATAAGGACATTAATAATGTGTGTCATGTGTAAGGGGCATTACTGTGTGGTATTACGTGTGTGGTGCCGAGAGAAAGGGGTAGGGGGTACAAATTACTGAGGCCAAAGTCTGATGAAAGGGCCCAGTGGGGGCCCCCCTCCCCTTAAGTAACAGCAGCAGCTCTTCTCCTCTGCCCAGCTCACACTGCTTTGTGCTGGGTTGCAGTGTGGCCATGGAGGTGCTTAATATACAATATTTTGTCAGGATTTTTTTCTAAGGGTATAATGTGAATAATGTGAGGAGTAATGTATATAAGGTAAAGTGGTACTACTGTGTGAATAAGGGACACCATTGCATAATATAACGTGAATAAAGTTGCACTACTGTGTGGCATGATTTGAATGTGTGCACTGTTTCTATTTAAAATATTGCGGGTAGGAGCACCAAAATGATGACTGCTATGATGAGGGTTGATGGTGCTGGGAAAGGGGGGCAGGGTCAGAGGCGGAACTAGTGGCGGTGCTAGGGGGCACCAGCCAAAATCTTGCCTAGGGCGTCATTTGGGCTAGGGCCGGCTCTGCGGGACATACCTCCCAACATGCCAGGGACTGAAAGAGGGACGCTGCGCCTAGTGCAAGGGGGTGTTATCTATACTTGTGATGCTCCCTTGAGGCCACTCCAACCTATTTCGCCGATGTGGGGGTTTTGCCCCCAGCCCCTTTGTCCCCAGGAACAAACACTGTGCGCATGTGCACAGCATATATTCACCACAGAGCAGTGCCGGGGAGGTGGCCCACTCCCACTAACTGCCCACTCCCACCGTGGGACAATGCCGGCCCAGGAAACGGGACCATACCAAAAAAGGGACAGTTGGGATGTATGCATGAGAGAAGAGGGCCCTGCTCATGAGAGCTTACATTCTACAGAGGAGGTGGAGACAGATGGTATATAGTCATTAGGTCGACACTATTAAGGTCAACATGCATTTGGTCGACCACTGAAGGTCAACAAGGCTTAAGTCGACACAATGTCGACAGTCAAAAGGTCAACATGAGTTTTCCCTTTCTTTTTGAGCCGACATGTGCCAACAGGCGGTATTTCATTCCCTGCCATCCACTAGGGCGAGGAGGGAGTATAGAATAATGTGCCGAGCGAGGCTTTTTCGGCACTTATTCGGTGTCCATATCAACTATGTCGACACTCGATACGGAAAAAAAACCACGTCGACATTTTGACTGTCGACCTTCTCATTGTCGACATAATGATTGTGTCAATCTTTTGACCCTGTCAACCTTAGCCATGTTGACCTTTGTCATGTCGCTCTAAGCACTGTCGGCCTTCTGTGGTCAACCCAATGCATGTCGACCTTAATTTGGTCAACCCAATGCCCCATACCCGAGACAGATAGATTACAGCTCTATAACCACAGCCATAGTGTGTCCCCTGCTTAACATATAGGACACGTTTAGTTTTATTACCCTGAATTCAATACGGTAGAACACTCATCAAGCAACAAAGAAATCCCCAGTAAATTGTATTAGATAATATGCAAAGTGAAGATGTCTTGTGCTCACCTCTATGGTGCATTTGGTGCAGATGCCTCTGGCATGGGCGGAGCTTGTTTATATATTAACCAATGAGATCCTAAAAGCATCTCTCTTCCAGTAACAGAAGTAAAACATGAAGCAGCCTGAGTGGAGATGATGGCCATACAAGGAGCACTGAGGCTTAATAAAATAATAATAATATTACACACACACTAAATCCGGGATTATGTATTCAGGTGACAACACGTCTCCTGAACAAAACTTTGCTAACTCCATGAACTTGAAATACAAATATTATTGAAACAATGCTTCTACTGCTGCTCCCTATCCCACATTGCAAACACTGGGGACCTGTCATTTCCTGGTGAGCTCATCTATTTGGCACTAATTTTGGCTTCACTACTAAGTAATCATTGTGCTGATTGCATAACACTTTCATTTGTCTACCTACCACAACATACTGTATTTGCAATGAACTGTGCATTACACCCCACGTACATTTCAAGTGCACTTGTCACCTACATATAATGAAAACAGACACCTCAACTCTTGCATGTCTGTGTTCTAGGCTGGTATCCTGAACCAGTGATGGGAACCAGGCTGCTCTAGACCCCCATGCGGCCCTTTGGGTAATCCCAACAGGTTCTCTTGTTCCTTTATGTGTTTATTTGTCTATTTTTAGGAAAGAAAGAAGGGCAGATCATCAACCCGAATGCAAGTTCAGTATTTTTAATGCACTCACCCTTGTGGGCTGGTTTTATGGCCTGCACCACCCTTACGGTGGCAGCAATGTCATCCCTACAGAATGGGTTAGACTCATTTAGAGGTGGATACACTGGACGATGATGATAAGGGTGCCCTGCCTTAAATGTTTGTTTGTTATGTGTGTCCTAACTAGATATGCGTAGGCCCCATAGCAATAGCTTGTAAGGGTCTCTATGTACCACCCATTGGTAAAAAATGTATATGACACTTATACTAACTTTGACAGGGAAGCTGGGCCCCTTTCAGCTCTGGGCCCATAACACAGGGCCGGATTATAATGGGGGCACAGGGGGTCAGTACCCCTGGGCCCCCCTCTATCTAGGGGCCCCCTGTGGTTGGCATGTATTTAATTTTTTTTGTTTGTTTGCTAAAGCTAATGGGGTAGTGTTGCAGCTTCACCTATCTGCCAATGTGACAATGATTAATGGTGCTGAGCATCAGGAGTCAAGGCACACTGTCTGCACAAGTGTGCAATGCATTACTGGGCGTTGACTAAGTCCCATAACACTTTGCACAAGAGGTCAGAGGCAAAGAGGCTTGAGCTGAGCTCTGCATGGTGGAGCTCATCATATGCTTCTCAGGCCCATAGAGGATAGCAGCAGCAGCAGCTGCCTTGTCATGGGAGGGTTTTTAATCAGAGGCAGCGCTGAGCCTGTCAGGGCTACTACAGAGTAAGATACAGAGGGACAAACACAGGCTTTTCATGTGGTATTTTATATATATATATATATATGATAATGACAAGTAGGAGGGGGGCCCTTCTTTCTAAAGTACCCCAAGCCCCCCAAAGGCTTAATCCGGCTCTGCCATAACATCTGCACTTCCTGCACCTATGGTAGATACACAGTTGGTTACGGTTACAGTGTGCATTAATGGGGACAACCTTAAGATGACAGGAGGGTTATAGACAGATTGAGATGTGTCTTATTTTTTCATTATTTACACATGATTGGGTATACAGCTGTAGCGCCTCTCAGCCAGCCCAGGGAATTGCCAGATTCCCTGAGCTGGCGCACGCTGGCGGAGAGGCTCTGCATCTGCCGGGGATGCACGCATGTCCCCTTCACTCAGTGGCGGGTGGCGGAATCCCTGCCCTTCTCCACTTCATGGAGACGGGCAGGGTTAGGGGGAAGCTATGGGGAAGGGAGCGGCTGAGAAGCGGCAGAGGGTGGCGGTGGGCTCCGTCAGAATGGGGTGCACGAGCGCCCCCTTCTGGCAGATCGTAAGCACCGGTGATTGGCGAGCAGCTACTGTATAATGAGACCTGTTATATAGTTCTGAAATACATTATTTGCTGTAAGTATACAGTAAATGTGCTTAATAAATCCAGTGACCCTGCTTTGTCACTGTTACACAATAGTCATTGAACAAGATGTACAGCTATCACGTTGTATCGCCACATTTACATGGAATGGTCACAATGGGACTGTTTTAGATCATACAAGTGTGTAAGGCCCCGTAGAGGTTAATCTTCCCAGTGTATGTTAGTTACCTTGTCACAGACATTATGCTTCAATTATTTGTACACTAAGGTCACAGACAGTAAATTTTTATTGCTCCCTGTGGAGGACACAGGTTACAAGTGACCAGTGCACAAATAGGTCAAGAGAAAAACATTCCCAAATTACAAGTAGTATTTTTAGCCATTACACGGACAGTAAAATACACTCATTTTATTACGTGTTGATACATCTGTATGTGCTCATTGATATAGCACATTACTGTAATAACAAGAAAGTTCTAAAAATGTACAAGGATAGAGATGAGAGAAACATTTTGGGAACTTTGAGGCTCTTCAAATTTCAGTAGCAATTGCGCAAACTTACATACTGTACATTGCATGTCTGTATATTTTGTGGTTAGTAAATGACTCGTAAACTGTTTTGGCCCAAGCGGTTAGTTTTCTACCCGGCACCTCAATATTTTTGCATTATATTACATTTTTATTATTTGGGACTAAATTAGCCATCCCTGAAGGAATCTCAAAAATATTTCAACCAATTCAGATACCAGGCCAAAACTGGTTGAGATTGGACAATCACTGGCCCAACTTACAAACATTCCCACACTCTGGCCCGAGTGGCGAAAGTAGAGATGACAGTCAAACCCATCACTGTTTTATACTAGGATTAGATTATGACTCTCTGTGATCCGTTATTGTCCTTTTTTAAGTGTGGATGTGAAGGGCTAGAATAACTATTGTATACATTTCTCAATACTGGGAAGCATGAACACATTAATAAATAGGAGATGAAGAGTGTGGGGTAAAAATAAGTAATTCAGTTCAGCCACCTCCTGATGTCCAAGTATGGTACAGGGCAGTACGGATGGTGTAATGGTTAGCATTAGGTCATGGGTTAGATTCCAACCATGACCCTAACTGTGCAGAGTTTGTATATTCTCCCCGTGCTTGCGTGGGTTTCCTTTCGGGTACTCCGGTTCCCTCCCACATTTCAAAGATATACTGGTAGACTAATTGGCTCCCAACAAAATTATCCCTAGAAGCAATGTGTGTGCATGTACATGTGGTAGGGAATATAGATTGTAAGCTCCACTGGGGCAGGGACTGATGTGAATGTTCAAATATTCTCTGTAAAGCGCTGCGGAAATATTATTTATTCATTTATTTACAGTTTCTTATATAGTGCAGCAGATTCCTTTGCGCTTTACAATAGTAGACAGTGATAAAACAAACTGGGTAACAGACAGACTTGGGGGTTAGAGGGCCCTGCTGCAAGCTTACAATCTGTAGGGATATAGGACAGGCATCAGTAATAGCATAGCAGCCCCACCAAGTTACAAGTCCAAAAGGGAAGCTATGTAGTACATCAGTGCCTCAGATGGTTATGCGTGTGGTACTTAAATATGATAGGCTTGCCTGAAGAGGTGAGTTTTCAGGGAACGCTTGAAAGTTTGGAGGCTAGCGGAGAGTCTTATTGTGCGTGGAAGGGCATTCCATAGGATGGGAGCAGACCGATGAAAGTCCTGTAATAGTTAATGGGAGCTGGTGATCCGTTCAGAAGAGAGACGCAAATCTTGTGCAGAGTGGAGTTTTCGAGATGGGAGATATTTTGTGATAAGTAAAGAGATATATGCTGGTGCAGTATGGAAATAGCTTTATTTATTTTTTTAAATTGCGTCTTTATTTATTTTTCAATTTCGCAAAAAGACAAACACAAAACATAGTACAACACTTAAAAGATCACAGATATATATATATATGGCTAGCAGTCTCGATTCCGTTGTACAAAATACATTTACATAGACAACAACAATGACATATACATACACAAATTCACAGCTTCTACACCCCCATGCCTGGCCTGAGTGGCCTCTCATGCTTGGCCACGCCTTCCAGCCCCCCCCCCCCCCCTATTGCATAGCTCCCATTCTCTGTTTCTCCTAACCTTGTTTCCCTGCACCCCTCTGGGCTTTTTCGTACCTTACACTGTAGGGACTCTTCTTGTATTTACACTCATAGATATAGAGCAGAGTACAGCTGTGATTAACACTCTTTTTTTTTTTTTTATAATATTAATTTTTATTTATTTATTAGTATATCCCTTCCATTACACCATTCTCTGCAGTGTTAGTGATTACTTGCCAAACCTAATTTACGCTCCATTTAAGCTTGTGTTTGTCATCTCTTAAAGTTTTAGTGAAATAGGATCCCTACTATCTAGGGAAATAATATAGGGCCTCTCTATTTTGAGGTTGCATCTTATATCTACATCTACTAACTTCTCACTTCGTGAATTCTGTGTCTCCCACAAAAGAGTTATATCTCTAGAATATGGCTAAATAGCCGTGCTCTGTCTCCTTATATAGCCCACCTCCTCCATCCTATTTTAACTGTCCCTTCAGTGCTACCACTAACGTGCTTAACTATTCAGTCTCTCGCTATTTAGAACTCTATGGTTGACTGACCTGTTCCAGTGACCCCATATACCATGGTACTTGATGGTCGTTCCCCGGGATGCATACACAAATTTCTCATGTTCGCTGGTCTGATTGACCAAATTCACCCATTCCCCATGAAGCGGACCCAGGGGAGACATCCACCGACGGGCTATTATGACCTTTGCGTGCCACTAAGTTCTTTGCCAGTTGCTTCATCTCTTGATGAATTACCCCATCTACCCATATCCCCAGGACTAGATTAAGTTTGTTTAAGGCTCCTCGTGGCACTCCTATTTGGACTAAGGTTTTTATAATTTCTTCCCAAAATCTACTCACCACACGACAACTCCACAGCAAGTCAAATGAGGCTGCCCCCTCTCCACACTTTGGACTACTATCGGACACTACCCCAGCAATTTTTTTCTTTTTGACCGGCGTTATATAGGTCCTATGTAGTTAATAGCTTTATATGCTAGTAGAATATGTATGCGCTATATAAGAACCTGTTAATAAATAAGTGTGAGGAGCTTGTCCAACATGCAAGGATTGACAGTCGGACATAGTAGTGATATAAAAAAACATGCTGGGTGCATACCTCCCAACAGTTCGGATTACCGCGGGAATGTCCCGGTTTTCAGGGACACTCCTGCGTCCCTCCTGCGGCCGTCAGTGTCCCGCGGTGAGGGGGGGCTGGTGGGAGTCCCCCTATCGGCTGCTGAGCAGGGGACTGGGGGCATGGCTAGAGGCTAACAGAGCCTCTGGGTCATGCCCCCATAGCGTCAAAATGGGGGCGTGACCTCGTGAGAGAGTATAGACCATGCCCTTTTAATTAGGCCACACCCCCGAAATATTTCGCCGTGGCTCCGGCGCGCATCCATCTGTCCCTCCTCCATCTCTTTCAAAGTTGGGAGGTATGTGGGTGTCCCCCAATACCACCACAAAACTAAAACTGGGTACACACCAGAGCAAAAGGCATTTGTTCCAACATCGCAATGAAGTCCTGTCAGCAGGGATTGCCTGTACCCTCGATGGTACTCATGATGGAAGGATCATGTTCCATTCTTCAGTAGCATAAACAAGGTCATTAGGAATATTGCTAGATTGGATGCATAGCACATCAAACCTAGCATCTGTTGTCAGCGACTGAGGCAGCATGGAAACACCTGTACACACTGAAGGATAAATGTGATCTGTTGTTACGAAATGGCATATTGTGCCGAAATCGCTCCAGTGTGTGGTGCCCAAGAGAAAAGATCACCAAAAGCATAAGCATGCTCCTAACTATCAATCAATAGGTGTGACGGCCTGTAACGAATGGGTCCGAATCAGTCCCCAAACTGCAGGAAGATTGCAAATACATTCCTCTCTGTTTTTCTGCTGCTGTTTGGCAACGCACATGCGTCATGCGATCCAGAAACAAGCACAGTCGTTCAATAATCGATAGGATTGGGAATTTGCACAATAGCAATCAGGTCTGAATGACCCCTAAATGTGACCATGTAACTCCTTAATTTTTAATAGGCCCAGCCTCCCAGTAATTTCTCTATTATGCAGTTCATGCAAACTGGTAAAACAAACTCAGGCCTTTCTAAAACAGTTCCTTCATGAGGACCTATATACATTGTTCTCTCTAAGCAAAGTCATCTTTAAATGTTTAAAAAAAAAAACAGCTGGTTAGATAAAAGCACATGTTCAGTCACATGCTTTTTCTTTTTTTAAGATTGCCATGTTTTAACAGTAATGACCATGTAGGGGGCACTGTTGCTGTTAATGTCTACCGAGAACTTACAATGAACATATATGTCCTACATAAAACTTATGTTTTGCATTTTACTGGCAGGAAGAAAGGAAAGTTTAATCATATGTATATATAGAATTGGTTTTAATCCCCTACCCCCATTTCCAAAAGTCTAATGCGAAATCAGGGCTATTGGCACATTTAGAAAATAAACACTTGTGTATTTGGTGAGAACCTCCGCTGTATTCAGGATGGTCATTGTTCTTCGATTCTCCATGCAACCTGTTATTGGAACAAATGTTAGTGTTGTGTTGAGAACTCTGACTGTCATCAATAGAGTTTTTAAGCCATCTTGTTTACCATCAGAAAATCAATTATTCATGGACAAATGGCACATAATGAGGGAATTATCTGGACAGCAGGAGTCCTGTGATCTTAGCAGGATATATGCACTCCTGTCTGGCATGCAATACTTTATGGAGTGGCCCAGATTCCACCACTAAGTATTCGCATATGGATCTTAGCCGTCATATGCTACCCACAGTAAGACAAATGACGAAACATGCCTGTCTTCCCGCTGCAGTGCAAATGAGCCAAAGAGCAGCGTGCAGTGGTGCTATATAATACACATTACAGAGACAGTCAGCTCTCTGGGAATACAGACATTCAGAAGAAATATTACATTCCTTTGGGGGGGGATCCAGCAATTAACTTCAGCTACAGTATTAACTTCTTTCTTCTCTGTTGCCTGTTGCTGAAAACACATTCCCATATTTAAAGGACAAGTAGTATTTTTAGCCATTACACAGCCAGTAAAATAAATAGACTTATTTTATTGGTGAGAATTCAATACATTCTCAATGATGTACCGTAATCCTTTATGGAAACAAGAAAGTCACAAAAAAAGTGTCTGGCTTGTTTCAGAACACAGCTGAGATACAATGTAACAAAGTGTTAGCTCCTTCATTGTGTCTTTGCAATGGTTATAGTCGAGGAAAGATATTTTCACATTGCCTTTTAAAATATACATTGTAAAAAACTTGAAAGAAAACCTCCTAAGACTTAAATTGATGTTGAGTGAATAACATTTTCCGCGTATGGCAATGTGTAACGTGATCAGGGTGGATTTCCCACTAGGCACGTGCCTATGGGTGGCACCTGCTGGGGTCGTGAGGGGTCTGCGAATCACGGGAGGGGAGTTTGCGGGGGTCCACGAAATGTGGGAGGGGGCGTGAATTGCGGGAGGGGGAGGTCCGTGAAACGCGGAGGGCTGCTGCTCCATATTCCCGCAGCACTATGGCAGCAAAAGTGACTGGAGCACTATCTGCAGTGGCAGCAGTGACATCTCCAGCACTGGGGAGGAGGAAGGGATAGGACGCCTCCTCCAGACCTGGGACTGTGACTGCTACATCAGCAGGTACGCCAGGTGGGGGGGCATCACCAGGCACACGGGGGGCACACAATGTTGTGCCTATGGGCGGCCTGTTACTTATATCCGGCCCTGAACGTGATTGGTGCTATACTTATAAACAAGAATATAATAATGATAGATTACAGTTGATAATACCGTTCCCTACGCTATTCTAGAATGGGACAGTCCATTATCACGGCTGCTAACCAGATACTATGCCACCTGTAGAACTGAAAATCCCAGGATACTCTATCACTACAGTGGATGCCACACTATGGGGCTTATCTATATGTATATAAAAGGCTAACTACTCCTCACCTCTCTGAGGAGAAGTACCACCAGTGACCACTAGAGGCCACTCAATGGACCAAATTACTACTTAACAGAAAGTGAAAGCAAAATGATATGTTTCAAACTTTCTGGATATGGAGAGAGGGGTATGGATCATTGGTTAGACAGCATGATGGTCCACAAGCATTAGATCAACACCATTAAGGTCGACATGCAGGAAGGTAAACATAGGTTGGGTCGACAGGGTCATTAGGTCGGCACATGCATCAACATGGGGAAGGTTGACAGTCAAAAGGACGACATGGGGTTTTTCACATTTGAGTAGTTCAGAATGTAATAAGTTGATTATTGCAGCATCCTAATCAGTTACTAAATTGACAAAGAATCTCCATATTCTAACCGCAATCTAGTTTCCAACCAAGCTGGCCATATATCAGGATGACCAGCATCCGATCCAGATCGTGTCACGATTTCCCTTGAACTCCCAGCAGCTTCCCAGGCATGAGATAGATCTCATGTGTGTAGCTTCACATAATCTGTAAAGTAAGATGTGCAGCTGCCAGCATACTGATCATTAGCAGCAGGGGCGCTGACAGGTCGGCCGGGCCCTGGTAATATGGGGGGGCGTGGCCACCAGGTGGAGCCTCTGGAAGGGGCCGGGCCACGCCCCGTGAAAAAAATAAACAAGAGGGAGAGAGAGGATAGGCTGCCGCTGTAGCTGCCTCTATCCACAGCTCAGCACATGGCACTGAGCAGCATGTGCTGAGGTGGGGAGAGAGGCTGTGCTGCGGCGGCAGCCTGTCCTCTGCTACAGGGGAGGAGGGAAGTACCTGCCACCCCCCTCTCAATGCCACTGATTAGCAGCATTTTCAGATCATGTGTGCAGTACATCACAGATCCCTCCCAGAATGCCCCGCGGCCGGCGCTGGCACTCTGCGCATGCACAGAGGACCTCCCGGGTCTCACACCCAGAAGTCCAGGGATGCGGCACTGATCTACCCAATCTGCTTGGAAATTCCCCCTTTTGGGTAGAATCTTGACAGATAATAGTTATGCTTTAGAGGTGACAAGGTGATATATGAGGCATTGCTAAATGTAGGAGCAAGCAGGGAAAAGTCCATTAACAGTGAAAGGAAAGGGTGACAAAAGATGTCCAAACATCCTAATAATGAGCCTTATTAGCATCAGTGGAACACAGCTATAGTCAGCAGAGTATTCAGGAACTAGTTAAAAACACTGCTCCATATACTGCCACATGTATAACCAGGTTGGAGTTGTAGGCCTAGTGTAGGGACATTTTCAAACACTCTGACACTCTGCAATGTTATGGAATTATCCCAAATCATACTGCCTTTAGACTCAAGGAGACAATAGTCATCAACATCTAAACAAAAGATAACTGTGGACAGACTGGGAATGTGGTGACGATGCCCTCATCAGGCCACACTAATAGTCTCTGTCATATGAATTGGCCCAAGTGTACAAAAGTGACAGATACCCATCCTCTGGGCAGCCAGGTCGAGGTGCATGGCCAGCGGTGTAGTGTGAAGCAGGGCCATGTGAATGTCCACAACAGATAAAGAGTACACAACAGTATTTATTTGTAATGTCAGTCATTTGTTCCAGGAATGCTCTTTTATTTTCAGTTTGTTACTTTTTGGGGCAGGCCTATGGCAGTTTTATACACATTCTATTATTTAATAAAAAAAGAGAAAATGTTCTCTGTCACATCAGCTTTAGGCAAAGTACAGTAATGTGCTCGACAAAACATTCTCCCAATAACACATACAAACCATACAAAACTGTTAAATCATTATGAAATGAGAACCTTTGGGCTGTTGTAGATCCAACTGACGACTAATCACACTTGGTGGGAAGGGAAGGGGGGGGGGGTATTTGAATGTTATAATTTTCTGTATGTTTTCTCTAAGTTGTTGGAAGAGATACAAACTGCCAGAACACAATAAACTTCATAAAGTTGAACATATTTATTAAGTTGTGCCTAATTAACAATAACTATAGAGGCCAAACAGTTATATTAGCTAATATATTTAGGGACACAATTAAATTAATTAATTAAGTAATTCATTAATTATTGGGGAGGGTCATAATAATGAGAAATATATTAATGGGGCCAATAATATTTTAATATTAACTGGGACTATGTTATTTAGATAGTGATGGAGGCAGGCCTCCATTATTCATTAATACAATGCAACTTAACATAAGTTGGTATCAGTATGGTTCCTTTAACATAAATGTATTTATTTATAAATTATACTGGCCTCCTAATATTTATTAAGTATTATTATTATTATTATTATAATTTAATTATCCGATAATAATAATACATTATTGTTGGCCAACTTCCCTCCATGAGTATCAGTTGGGGATCAAATTAAAATGTTACCTTTATTGGCTACAATCACCACCTTAGCCATGTCACTTGGTACTGAGGCAGAGGCTGGAAAAACCTCCCCCCTCTATCGAGATGCTGAAAATCGAATTGCTGATATATTTACACCATGATAGACGATTTGCTTGTTATGATATTGAAAAGAGCGTAGATAAATGTAATAATAAGTGGGAATGCCATTTAACATATGTGCCAGAAGATACTTCTAGGTCCATTATGAGGATATTTGAAAATACCAAGTAGTCACTTTTGAGAACAATTTCTGTATGAGTTGGCGTTATCATGTTTGGTCCTGTTTTCTATTCCCCCACCCAGGGCCGCCGAGAAGGGGGGGGGGGAGCAGGTACTAATTACCCAGGCCCAGGCTTGCTGGAGGGGCCTGGCAGGGGGCCTTTTCCACCCCCCCTCCACCCCCTTCCCCCTCCGTCCCTCCCGGTGCTGCGCTGGCAGCAGGCTCAGCATGAGGGTCTCACTGACAGCGTGAGAGTTCATGCTGAGCCTGCTGTCAGCACAGCACATGCTGTAGGTGTGCTGCTGAGGGGGGGACAATAACAATTCCCCCTTGACTTTGTTTTTTTATCCCCCCTAAACACTTTGGGGGCATGGCCTAATCATGGGAGGTGGCCACACCTCCCATGATTGGGCCATGCCCCAAAAATTTTACCGGGGCCCAGCATATCTCTCGGCAGCCCTGACCCCACCCCACTTTTTATCCTATTTATTCCTTTCCTTTTCTCCCTGCCCCAAAATACAAAAATTAAACAGCCACGAATACGCTCATGACATGTAATGATGATATGTTTTATTGTTACTTTCTTTGATATATGATCACCTTATTTATCATCTTTATTCTGAAAAATTTCCAATAAAATTGTAAAAAAATAAAATAAAAGAATAGTAAACAAAATTAACAGGTATATCTGCAGAAGTTTTTCTTCCAATGGCATTTTACTCGTTTAATAAAACAATATTAGAATTTTTTCTTTATATTACTCTGCACTAGTGATGAGTATCATTTTTAACTGTTTGCGACTAGTCACCTCATTCTGCATTTGTCCACCAAGTTTAGCATTGTCACAACCACCATGGCTGCTACCCAGTTCCCCTGTGCTGTGCCTAGCCCTAAGACCTATATCAGCGTGTCTCCTGCCCTGGCGCTTACCTCAGATCCTGTTCCTCATGCTGGTGGTGTGCATACTTTCGCACTGTCACCGCCAGGTGGTCTGGGTGGCGTGAGATATGAGCCGCCATGATGGTTCTGTGTCTGGTCAGGCCTCTGGCTGGAAACGCCGGCAGCAGCGCATCTGTGCACAATCACCGCCGGCTGGTTTCTGTCGCCTCCGCTGGCGGCGGCCATCTTTTGGGATCCATCAGCCTATACTGTGCGGCTCCACCTAGTGCTGTCAAACAGCCATCCAATCGCCGCACAGCTCACTCTTCAAATACTGACTTGCTGGGCAAGACTGGCAGTCAGTACAATGATGTCCATCCGCATACATCATTGAACGCTCCTGGTTGTCTGTAGCATTCATTACAGTTCCTGCGCCTCCGGTGAAGTCATCCTCCATTCCTGCTGATTGTCTCACTGCTCATACCTGCTTACCACGGAACCTGCTGCCGCCTAAACGGACTGGACAAGGTTAGCCCCCCAAAGGGGTTTTATCTTTCTCCTCACTCCTGACGGTTATTCTCAATGGTTACTTCTGGCTCTGCAGCCACGATCCTATTCAGCAAGGTCATTCGAACTTCATCATCCAATCCTCATACAATCATCCAATTCTTTACCCAATCATCCAATCTTCATCCAACCATCCAATTATTCTTCCAATCATCCAATCTTCGTTAAACCATCCAATTCTTTATCCAACCATCCAATTATTCTTACAATCATCCAATCTTCATCCAATCATTCAAGTCTTCATCCAACCATCCAATTCTTCATCCAATCATCCAACCCTAATCCAATCATCCAATTCTTCAACCAATCCTCCAATACTTCTTTCAACTACCCAATTACCAAGCATCTTCAACTTCTTCAATAAAGTATTGTATATTATTGACTTTTATCATACCAGAAACTACAGTATTACTATTGTGCCATTATTTACAACCTGTATTGCAGTATCTTCATTAAATAAGGTTTTATTTCATCTCATTGCTTCACTCCCTTCTGTCGTTAATGCAACAACCTTATATTAAAGCCCCCAGCCTCTGTTACACTCCAGCTGGTGCTTCACGAAACGTGACAAGCATATTCCATGGCAGGAAATTAGAAGATGTATTTAGTTTCTTAAATAGTGGAGCAGTAGACAAGTGGAGAAGTTGTGAATAGCAAACAATCAGCTTCTGCCTATCATTTTACAGAATGTGCTTGACAAATGCTAGCCAGGAGCTGATTGGTTCTACCCTGACCCAACCACATTTGAACAAAACTTACCACCATCATTTTATGTTTTCACAGAATGACAACCGATTCATTTAATAACACCAATCAGCAGAAGGCGAAGCACAAGTCAAATAAAAAAATTACGGGAACACCAAATTATTCTGCCGTGAAACGCCATTTATGCTACATTGTATCAGTTTTGAGTATCTTCTCAAGCTTTTATCGCATCAGCTATAGTGTGACTTATAGTGAAATGTTTTATTGAAGTTTAGTAGGTCATTCAGAAAACAAAATCTCATATAAACAGCAGTAATTCACCTACCCGCATGTTTCTGAGAACAGATATTATCACAATGTTCACTTGTTTCAAAATAAAGCAATTCTTTCTTTTTTTCCTATAAGCTTTGCTACACCTCTGTAAAGAATTTGCCGTAGAATATATTTTTGGTCTAAATTTACTCGCTATCTTTGGGGAGTCCAGTTTCTCCAGATTCCAAACCAGCTGAGCCTGTTCGGGAAGCTGAGAGGCATTCAGCCCTTCACACCAGCCTCGTGAAATTAGCTTAATTTCCTTCTACTAATATTTTAAACAATTGTGACATTTTCATAACGATTTCTGCCGGTTTAACCTTTGATCAAAGAAATTAGCTTTACTAATCTGCATGCCAATTAAGATTGAGATTTGTGCTAATTAGGGATCAATGTTCAGAAACCAGACATTACCGGTATATATTTAAATAAGAAGGCATCTGGAAATGTTAGTGGCAATAGTGATCTTTGGTCATTTAAGTCTAGATTTGAACCCAGGTTAAAGAGACCATAAAAGTAACCCCAGTCCCCAGCAATTCCTTACACAAATTATTATACATACATAAGCCTTTGTGCAGCCAACAATCCTGTCCCTGTTTTCAAGATCTCGTCATCTTTACAATAAAATAAATATAGGTAAATCACATCAACATATATTGATATCATCTGTCACACCAGCCCCACTCTGTTAAACCTGTGCAAACCACCCCAAATACTCAGTCCCACTCTCCCTGCGTTGACCAGATGCCCCTCCACTCATTAATTGTACCCCCACCACTCTGCCACATGCAACCCCCCCAATAACATTTAATTTTGGTAAAACAAACATTGATATTTCTAGGCCAGGCATGTCCAAACTGTGGCAATCCAGCTGTTGTGAAATGACATATCCCAGCATGCCTTGCCATAATTTTAGCATTCCCTAATAGCAAAACTATGGCAAGGCATGATGGGACTTGTAGTTTCGCAACAGCTGAAGGGCCATAGTTTGGACATGCCTGTTCTAGGCAATATGGCTCCCAGTGCAAACAGTAAAAATGTGCCAATAAATACTTTGAAAACAAATAATATGCACAGGCCTATGGCATGCACATTCCAATAAAAGGTGTATGACCTCCCTGCAAGGGGTGTGGCCTTGCAGGAAAAGACTACTTCCCCAGCTTTGCAACCTGCACACTCGACATTGGCAGCCACAGGAAAAAAAATGCCCCATTCACGGACGTTTTTTTGTAATTTTACACATTATGCCACACACCGTACTGCCCATTACTCATTATCCCATAGTTATGCCGGCAACTTTCCTACTGGAGGTGGAGTACAGAAAGGCCTGTCCTTTGGTATGCACACCAAAAATGGGCATGACCTCGTATGAAGAGGTGTTGTTGTTTTACAAGTTTCACAAGTAGGGTATGTGGTCTCACAGGTAGGTGGTGTTTTTATCACTCCAGGGGACCAGGCTGTATGCAGTTCTGTACCAGGAAACTGGTGCTGCATCTCATATTACAGTAAAACAACTTGGCTGTTGTCACTGAGGAGGGATAGCAAAATCTTGTAGATATTATTTTACTTTGTCTCACTTAGGAAATGATGTACTAAGCATCGTCACTGCAATGCGGTAAACCCCACCATTTATTAGGTACTCACTAGCTTAAATAACACCATTATGTACATAGAAATATGTAAAGTGTGATAGGACCGGGATTCCATCCAAGATAATAGAATAGACTCTGCTGCACAGTCTATTTCTACTCTTATTTATATATTTATTTATTTACAGTTTCTTATATACCGCAGCATATTCCGTTGCGCTTTACAATTGAAACCACAGTGATTAAACAAACTGGGTAGATACAAACTGACATGGAGGTAGGAGGGCCCTGCTCGAAAGCTTACCATCTTTTGATTCTGATGCTGTGGGGCCGAAACGCGTAGGGTCCGAAACGCTAGGATTTTCACTTTTTGCTATGAGATTTTGGCCACAGTATATAGTCAAAAATCACACCATGTGTACACAGCATAATTCTAATCTTCCTCATCTATGACCTAATCATATCCCTCCCCCTACTGCCTAACCCTCACTTCCCCTTCTGTAACCCTCTGCTGCCAGTCCATGCAGAATGTCAACAATTCACATGTCGACATCTCATATGTAGACATTTTGTACATAACAACTTTCTGCAAATGTTGGCTTAGTCCATTCTGATAGTTCAACAATGTGACCATCATAACCGTTGACATTATGATTACATCCTGTACCGAATTTCTGTTAATGGGGAATGTGAAATTGTTTTAAGACAGCATTCACTTGGTTGCCCCACCAAAATTTGTACCCACAGATCTGGTTTGTCTGAAGCTGAACATGACTTAATGAAGACCAATTTAGTCTTATCCTTTCATAATTTAAGAATATGTGCATAAGCCTTCCACAATACATATAAATTAGCAAACAGAGATTTCCAAGGCAAGTGCACACCTCACCAACTCACAGATGCAAGTTACAATTTACAATTAAAGATGTTCCGTTTCATTTCAGACTTGTTCTTGAAAAGGTTCATTGAACCAGCTGTAAACTATGTACAAAGCAAGCAGGTTCAAACATGTTAGACGCTGTAAATTGCTGCTACATTGTGTCCAATTCAGACCTGATCGCATTGCTGTGAATTCACAGGCAAGGCGATTATCTATAGACTGCCCATGCCTACAGCCCATAGAACGCATGCTATAAAATCCTGCTACTTTTTTCATCGCTGGCCATTCGCAACAGTGGCGTAGCTACGTTTTGGGAGCCCCCCGGCCGTTAGGGGGGGCTCCCCCCCCCCCATCGCCACCCCGCCGAGCACCCCTACCCCGCCGCCCCGCTGAGCACCCCTACCCCGCCGCCCATGCAAACCCCCCTCAATCCCCCACAGCCTTACCTATCGCGCTGGTCCCGGCGGCTCCGTTCTTCTGCTGAGGATCACCAGAAAATGGCCGCCCCCATACAGCAGACAGTTTCAGAGAACTGTGTGCTATATGGGGGCGGCCATTTTGTGGTGGTCCTCAGCAGAAGAACGGAGCCGCCGGGACCAGCGCGATAGGTAAGTCTGCGGGGGATTGAGGGGGGGTTTAACTATAGCACCGCAGCCCCCGGCGCCCCCACATGCACAGCGCCCCCCCCCCCCGCGGTGGCGGGGGCTGCGGTGCTATAGTTACGCCCCTGATTCGCAAGTTGATTGACAGTAAGCCGGAGTTTGTGGGTGGTAATCGGCCATTTTCTGGGAGTTTCAGGGAGGCATACCGGCCGAGATCAGCCTGTTTCTAGCGTAGTGGGCTACACACAGACTGCACACACTGGGAAAATCATTTGATTTATGGTTGCTAGGGGCAACATGCCATCTTCAGTAGAACTCCCATCTTAGTAAGTTTACCCCCAAGGGTCTGATTCCAAATCATAGTCAATGCTGATGTCCATACAGCTGAAAAGTTGTGCAGCGCATGTGTTCCACAATGTGAATGCAGAGGGGTGCAGATTAAGCTGAGACAGAACCAGAAATGTATTGGAAATGTGTTGGGTGCACAAAACTGCTCCATTTAATGGGCAATATAAGGTCAATGGGTCTACACAATTAAGGTCGACATGCATTGAACTAGACACTGTCAACGTAATGCGTGTGTCGACCATCCATCCATGTCAACCTTAAGCATGTCGAATTATTTCAGGTGTTGACTTAAGCCATGTCAATCTTCTGTGGTCGATCCAATGTATGTCAACCTTTGGTGAGTCAACCCAATCGTCCATAGCCTTATGGGCATGTTTCGGGAAAGCCGCGGGCGTGCCGCTGAAGTGCTTGCAATCTCGGATACATAACATAACTATTCCCATTGGAAGCTACACTGATGGAGAGTCTGCACCTAGTAAACGGTTCCTACCTATTTGAATGGTGTGCTCAAAGTAGGAGTCGCGTTCGTTGCACATGCGGACAGATAAAAGGCACGCACACATGCACACACACGTGCACGCACACACACGCGCACGCACACACAGGCGCACACACACATCTCAGAATGACTCTAGTATGTATTCTACATTATTAACAGGGAGTTAGCGGCACGTATTGCAATACATGTTTAGCTGGCCAACTCAGGTCAAGTATTTATGGTCAATCCTATGCTTGAAATCCTGAGAAATGGAATGACAATGGCTAAACTCAAACATCCCGGACTATCACTCATTTTACATGTCATTTTTGTCTGCGCCCTGGGATGAGACACATCTGCTTTTACTGTAATAGTATCATACAGGGCCGGTGCAAGGCACCGGAGCGCCCCAGGCGAGTCGGGGTGGGGGCGCCCCGGTGCCGGGGGGGGGGGGGGGGTACCTGTCCTGCAGCGCTGTGTATTTAAATCTGGCGGCGGAGGCAGCGGGGGTCCCTGCAGTCCATTAGAAATAATGAGCGCTATCCGCCGGGCTATGCGGAAGCGCTTCTGTTGTGAAAACACTGGCAGCACGCTGATTGGCTGAGATCAGCGTGCGCCGTGCTGCCAGTGTTTTCACAACAGAAGTGCTTCCGCATAGCCCGGCGGATAGCGCTCGTTATTTCTAATGGACTGCAGGGAACCCCCGCTGCCTCCGCCGCCAGATTTAAATACACAGCGCCGTAGGACAGGTACCCGGGCGGCAGGGGGGGGGAGGGCAAAATGCCGCCCTCCAGTGGCCGGCGCCCTAGGCAAATGCCTAGATTTGCCTAGTGGTGGCGCCGGCCCTGGTATCATATAAGTGATGTTGCATATACTGTAGAAACCAATCAGATTCTGTCTAACAATTCTCTATTGCATCCCCCAAAGTGTTAGACAAATTCTGATTGGTTGCAATGTGCAGCGTCACCTCTTTTCAGAAGCTTTAGTAAAAGTTTGCCGCTTAGAATTGGCAATATAAAGTTCGGCACTGACTGGTAACAGGAGGAGAGATCCACAAGCCTATATTCACAAACTCCCAAAGGAAAATTACACTCACAGGATGCTTCTAATGCGGAATGGGGGTGGGGCAGCCGGCGGATAATCCGGAGTGGGGACCTGGTCAGAAGGACCGCATCCTCATGGCCACGCCCCTCTGCCGTGAAATGCTGGTATATAGAGCATTGCACAGCGGGGGCAGGGCTACAAAGACGCGATTCGCGTAATTTGCTCCCATGGGACACAAACACACCCCCCCCCCCCCCGCTGAGGGGAGGCTGTGGGAGGCTGGCCACATTCCGGGAGGCTAGGACCCAATTTCCTGGACCCTCCCAGCCATTCCGAGAGGGTAGGTAATCCTGCATCATTAAAATGAATTGCATAGTCAGAGAGCAAATCTATGGCTGACACAGAGTTTAGTTCATCTCTAAAACATAGCATATTATCAGGATCTTTCAAAGCTTTGGGATTTTATAAACGTGTGAATGTGTTGGACCCAGGACTGCTCATTGTCTCTTTATTATGTGTAGTATATAGCTTAATCCTGTGTATGAAACATGACTAACTAAAACTGATTTACAACACATATTCCCACGACATAGTTTTCCTATTAAAGGTTAGAAGAGTAAGAAATAACCACTGAGAGCAGAAAACCAAAGCAATCCAACATGGTAATATGCAGCAAATCTTCGCCTTTCAGTGCATATGCCCCTAATGCCATCTAATGCCATCTTCAACCCCCCCTGTACCCACAGGGTGATTTCAGCTGAAATTGCCAGGATATGGTGCTAAAAAGCTCCCGCAGTGTGCCGCTGATGGGTCCGATCCGATAGATTGAACCTGCAGAAGGTTTACAGGAGCCAACTGCGTGGCAATGTGTAGCAGTGATGAACGGCAACACTCTCATGACTTGCCATATGACTAATGATATAGGCAACAAGCACCAATGTCAGGGAATGCTGAGCATGCCCCCATAGTGACGAAAATGGTGGTCACTGTGCTAGTCCTTGCTCCCTTTTCTCAAGGTCCTACCCACCCGGACAATAGCTCCGTCTTTTTTTCCAGACCAGCGAGGCATGTTCCCGATTTAAGAATACCAAATGTTGAAAGGTATGTTGACGTCTAGGGCAGTGCCGGATTAAGGGGGGCTCAGGGGTGTCAGTACCAATGGGCACCCTCTATCTGGTTGGCATGTATTAAAAAAAATACGGTACTTGTTTCCTAGAACGGCCACAATCGTGAGTGATCGTGGCTCTTAATTAAGGGACACGATCCTCACGATGTGGCCGATTTTTTACAATTTTTTCCATTTGATTGACAGAAATCGGGTCAATCGGTCGGTCGCGACCAATTAAAATCGGCCGCGATGCGACCGACCGATTGACCCGATTTTTCCATAGACTTCAATGTTAAAAAATCTTTTAACATTGAAATCGGTCGGTCTTGTGCCATTATAATGGCACAAGATGAGATGGACTTGATTAAGTCCATCTCACATAGGGAAAAATGATAAAAAAGGTGAAATGGGCCAATATGACCCATTTCACATTTTTTATGTGCCCGCCATGACCCCACGATAGACGTGAACCCGAAGCGTGGCGAGCGCAGCGAGCCCGCGAGGGGCGGCGGTGCGCGTCCTCCGACCTTTTCATTTCCCTACTATCCACTAGGGCGTGGAGTGAGAATATAATAGTGTGGCGAGCGCAGCGAGCCACCGAGCCCGAAGCGTGGCGAGCGCAGCGAGCCCCGCGAGGGGACGCGTATACCTGTGAAGTTAGACGCGTCCCCTCGCGGGGCTCGCTGCGCTCGCCACGCTTCGGGCTCGGTGGCTCGCTGCGCTCGCCACACTATTATATTCTCACTCCACGCCCTAGTGGATAGTAGGGGAATGAAAAGGTCGGAGGACGCGCACCGCCGCCCCTCGCGGGCTCGCTGCGCTCGCCACGCTTCGGGTTCACGTCTATCGTGGGGTCTAGCACACTTATTAACATTTGGGGGGGCAATTTAAACAAATCTGGTGTAAAAAAAAAAAAAATCGGGTGAAAAATCGGCAGATCGGATCGGTCGCATCGTATGCGACCAAATCGCATGCGATGCGACCGATCCGATTTTTTATCTTACGACCACAACGATCTAAATCGTTGTGGCCGTTCTAGGAAACAAGTACCAAAAATACAATGTGACAATAAAAATGTGACAATGATTAATGGTGCTGAGCATCGAGAGCCAAGGCACACTGACTGCACAAGTGTGGAGTACATTACTGGGAGATGACTAAGTCCCATGAGACTTTGCACAAGAGGGAAGAGACTGAGAGGCATGTGCTGAGCTCTGCTTGGTAGAGCTCATCATATGCTTCTCAGACCCATGGAGGACAGCAGCAGTGGCCTCATCATGGGAGGGTTTTTAATCAGAGGCAGCTCTGAGCCTGTCAGGGCTCCTACAGAGTAAGGTGGGACAAACACAGGCTTTTCATGTGGCTATATATATATATATATATATATATATATATATGTTTATAATAATCCCCCCCGCACACAAACACACACACTGTTTTGACAGTATTATCTCATGCAGCTTCCAGCCAGTAATGACAAGTGGGAGGGGGCCCCACTGTCTAAAGTGACCCGGGCCCCCCAAAGGCTTAATCCGGCTCTGGTCTAGGGCTAAGACCTAAAAATGTATCTAGAATTAACTGCAATAATTGATCATTGGAATTAGGGGCATTTTTTTTATGTGCCTTTAATAAAATCTGTGCAAGCCAGCAGTATACTGTAAAAACTAGAAAATAAAATGATATGTTACATAGTGTACAAAGTGTTTGAAGATAGAGCCTGTACTGTAACAAAAATAAATGAAAAGCAAAATGTTGCACAGCGCAGCGCTGCTGAAAGGGAACCTTGGAAACTCAGCCATCAACAATGTCAAAAGCAACATAGGTTGATGAGAATCAGAGTGAAATTGTGAGCTGGCAGACACAAACAATTGGCTCCGGCTGTTCCAATAATTGTCTCAGCAGAATGCAGCAGAATATGGACGCAGTATGTTTCTGCTCAGCATCCAGGGGGTAGAATAACCTCATAGATCAGGTACCAGAAAGTCTACTTATAGCTGCTTATTCCTAACATCTGCTCAGACATACCATGGAATATTATATAACTGCATAAAATATGCAGATACTTCCAACTGTATTTGCAAAAGAGTTATTTGGCAGCTGTTATCCCACCAGCCTTTCTCTTTCACATTTTCATATTATTCATGTGTCAAACATTTACATTACAGTAAACTGAAACAATCCTTCTGCAAATTCATCCTAGTCACTTTCCAGAGTACTATTATTAGTAAGGATGTAACCATGGTAACAAGATAAACAAATACCCAGACACTGCTTGGGCCGCTCCATCTGTGAGACTCGAAACATCTTTTACTGCTGGGATAAATATTTGTAAATCATTGAAGTATTCAATCACGAGTTCCTTGCTGTCAGCTTATAAGGTCACATCATCCGAAAAAATTGACATTGTTCTGCTTACCGAAGAATGGTGTTCCCTGTACACTATTTGTCAGTATTATCAATACTATTTTTAACATACAGTGGACCAGATGTACTAAGCTTCAAAAGTGATAAAATGGAGAGTGATAAACAACCAACCAATCAGCTCCTGTCTGACATTTTTTAAACACAGTCTGTGACATGGCAGGTAGGAGCTGATTGGCTGGCTGTTTATCACTCTCCATTTTATCATTGAAGCTTAGTGCATTTGGGCCAGTATCTATCTAATAATTATGTACAGCCTATTACATGTGCAGGAGAGAAGGTTATGCCCCTCCCCCCATCCCGCCCCCCAACTCCCAGTTACTGCTGGAACTCAGGCCCCCTGCACTATCATTCAGTGCACCGTAATGTTGTGATATATTATAAGCATTATCTTTTTTCAAAGTTCTGGCTCTGTGAATGTGGTAGACTATGTTTTTCCCTGAATGAATGCTCAACTCAGATGGTGTAGGCTGCACTCGGGTGTCACCCTTTCAGGGAGGTGGCAATGCCACACATATGGTGGAGTCTAATTACTCAGAAAGCCTGCCTGCCTGACTTTTTTTTACATTGCAGCTATTTTGTTAAGCCCTGCCCCTTCGTGGGTCAATGGGCTATCCCCTAAAGATCTTTAAACATTTATATAACTACTGGAGAGCTGCACAGGTAATTACATATATATCTGCCATGTTGATACTTTATTAACAAATTGCATATAATACAAGATAAGTACATAATTTATAGCACATTGATAAGCAGCCGGTTGGTAGAATCCAATGGCTAGTTGTTGTTAAAGTATGGAGTCGATGCAGAGGTGGAACTACCATTGGTACAGCAACCAGGGCCCCTAGGCACTAAGAGCCCCCTTTCTGTTCAGACCAGCAATGACTTCTTGGGTTGCGGTAGAGGAAGGGGCACAAAGTATAATTTTGCACCTGGACCTGCCACTCACAAGTTCCATCACTGAGTAGATGTTAGTATAAATAAGGGAAGTCAAGGTCTATGAGATATGAGCCCTTGTTGGTGACATCTTATATTCTGAAGGGTAGGAGCATACAGACAGGTGTGACAATGTTGGGATTGACAGTGAACAAGTAACAGAGGGTTAGGAAGAGAGATGGCTGGGTTACATTAAGAAGTGGGTTTTGAGAGCCCATTTGAAGTTTTGTAGAGGTGGAGAGTGTGACAAAAATTGTAACCTACATATGAGTTAAATATAAGCTTCCTTTGAAGGTTGCTTACTCACTTCACATACAAATTTTTATTCCACTATTTCAGGGTTTTAGGATATATTTACTAATTAGCGGCTCTTCTGGGCGCAGAATTTAAAAGGCAGTAATATTAAATGCAAAATACTCCTGATTTTTCATTTAATATTTCCCTTTTAATTCTTATGCCAGCTAAATATCGGCTCCACATATCCTAGAGTCAATGGTGTGCCAATAGAAACCGCTGATCGGCAGACATCAATGATCGGCGATCTGTTGGAGATTCAGAGAAATTCTGTTGTCAAATCTGGGAAATCAAACATCTCTGATTCCCTAACCCAGGCATTAGGAGAATGGGGAATTGGGGCAACTCATCCAGATGTATGAGCCCCATTACTCATATTTAGAAGCAATATTCTTCAGTTTTGATTATGGGAAATATATGTCCAAGCCATACTTTACTACTCTTCCGGAACCACAGGGATGCTCCCAAAAATTGGGAAAATTGGTGGGAAAATTGGGTGGGGCTCCCAGGAAAGGTGGGAACCATGGAGTGGGGAGGGAAGATGCAATCATGATACAAAGCCTACCTTTTGCAGCTGCCACGCCCACTATGTTCCGACTGGGCAGTCCGCTTCTGAAGAAGGGACTGCCCTTGTGAATATGATTGGACCATACTTGCTGACTCTCAGCAAGTATGGTCCAATTACATTCACAAGGACTTTGTGTAGGTCAATTTTTTAAAGTGTATTTCTATTAAAAAAGTACAAACCTTTTGAGAAATAGTCAAAGAACGTCTTTATAGCGCACATCTATAAATAGCAGAGAGTCTTGAGAAAACTGACTATTGCAAAACAGAACTTTTTTTTAGGTATTTTAGATGCCAGAGTTTCATTTTACAGAGGCTGATAAAAATAAATAAACACATGAAATCACAGGCACATGTTGTCATCGCCCAAGTACCCTCAGTAGCTGGATAATCTTCAATTCATCGCTCAGTTGCTTAAAGCAAAGTTTTGTTCAATGAGACTTTCACAACCAACCACATGACCACTGAGGATTAGCATGACCTGGGGTCAGTGTACTGAATCACATTAGATTAGCTCAGGATCAGCCCATAATGATGTCTTAATTTAGTTAGGAACTCTGATCAAGACCACAATAAAGAGGTGGTTTATTATGTTCTAAGCCAAGCCTGCAATGAGAAATGCTTGGGCAACAGCATAGATCTTGCATTATAGGATAACTAAACAGAAACATTGAAAAGTTCATATATTAAACATGAACACAAAATATGATTCTCTCTATTACAATGATTCTTTGGAGAGTTAAATTAAAAAAAGCGAGTTTAATAAACCAGTATATTTGCCATGCATCATTGGCATACAATATAACCAGTGGTGCTGAGGGGGGGACTCAATAATCGGTCCTAGGGTTGATGAAGGGGCTGGCAGGGGCCTGGGTTGACTGACTTCCCCATCTCCCAAGTACACATTACCTATACGTAAAGCCAGCACCATCTTCCCAGTGAGAGCTTCATTAACCCCTTGAGTGGTGGGTTTTGCTGGGGCAGGACAAACCTACCAGGGCAGGTTTGTCCTGCCCCAGCAAAACCCACCACAAAAAGTTGGAAGCCTCCCCCCTCACCTCTGCTCCGGCGTTAGTACGCCAGAGCTTCCCTGCTGCCGCTGTCCCTGCTGCCTAAGCCTCCTGTCAGTTTCAGCAGTGTTGTCGGCGGCAGGCTGGGGGATGTTCAAGGCGGCTCCGACCATACCCAAGCCTGCCGCTGACATCACTGTAAAATGAGTGACGGCTGGCGGGCGGGTCAGGGGAGCTCTGGCGACGTACCGAATCCGATCGCCAGAGCAAAGGTGAGAGGGGGGACTGGAATGGTTGGGCCGGGGGGCTCTAGAGGTGCTGCGCCAGTGGTGCACACCAGGCCACCACTGGCGCGCACCTATTCTATATTAGTGGTATGCCCGGAAATTTTCCGGGACCGCCCGCTTCCGGGCATACCACCCAAGGGGTTAAAATGGTGCCTGCATATTGAGACTCTGACAATGGGGGTTATTTTAGTTCACTCCTTCTGGAAGTTCCTTCTTAGATGGACAAAACCATGTGCACTGCAGGAGGCAGATGTAAAATGTGTACAGAGAATTAGATTTGAGTGAGTTATTTTGTTTCTGTACAGGGAAAATACTGACTGCTTTATTTTTACACTGCAATATAGGACTCACTTTGAAGTAAAACCCCACCCAAATCGAACTCTCTCTCTCTGCACAAGTAACATCTACCCCACCTGCAGTGCACATGGTTTTGTCCATCTAAGATGGAATTTGCCAGAAGGAATGAACCAAAATAACCCCCACTTTGCCTGTAAAATCTTTGCTCTCTAGTGCACATGTACCATCTACCCAAATGTCTCTAGGAGAGACCCACTTCTCGCACACAAGGTAGGAAGTGGATGCCCTCCTATTCACCCCTCCTACCCCCCTTAGTTATTATGGCACCGCTTATTAGAGTAATAGGGTAGTAGGCCGGGCCCTGGTACTTTTGAGGGGGTATGGCCTTACCGTGAGAGGTGTAGCCATGTACCCTTAGAAGAAAAAACAGGGAAAAAAGTATTAAACGCATTTCCCTTGCCACACTGCAGCCCACTGAGCACCTCCATTAGACCTGAGCCCTGATAATATGTACCCCCCTCTCTTCATGACTGGCTCCTGCAGTGCAAAGCTACCCTGAAATAATTAATTTTATTTTGCGGCTGTCTATACCCCTGTATATATTAACCCCTTCCCGACAATTGACGTACATTTACGTCATGGTCGGGAAGTACTTCCCGACACATGGCGTAAATGTACGTCATGGCTTGTAACTGTCACCGCGTCTATAGACGCGGTGACAGTTTCAACATGTCTGCTGTCCCTGACAGCAGACATGTCCGTGCATGCCCAGGGGGGGCTGCGATGCCGCCCCCCCGTCGGCGATCGCTGTGATTGGCTGTTCAGTGTGAACAGCCATTCACAGCGTTTTCCTGTGTCACCGGCGAATAACGTTCGCCGGTGACACGGGATCGGAGGTGATTGGTGCTGTAAAGTACAGCACCAATCACCGCGGGGTGTAAGGGTGACACTGGTGTCACCCCACCTCACCCCGCCCGCCCCCAAAGGCCGTGATTGGTTCGTCGGGCCGACGGACCAATCACAGCCAAGGAGGGGGATTTAAACTAACGGTGACTGCACTGCAGACGCCATTCCGGTCTGGAATAGCGTGCAGTGCGGTCACCGTGCCCAGCTGTCGCCATTTACTGACCAGAACTTTGCCAAATACTTACCTGATCCTTGCAAATACCTTGCCTGATCACTGCTTCATCACTTGTAGTGCGCTGGATGCTTCCTGGATCCTGTTACTTGTGACTTCCTGTGTTGTGAACTTGTGCTGCTGCAGTGTAATAGCGTTAGATAGAGAGAGATAGAGAGAGAGAGAGATAGAGAGATAGAGAGAGATAGTGTCAGAGAGTGCTATATTTTGTGCTGCTGCAGTGTGATATAGTTATAGATAGAGAGATAGAGAGAGAGAGATAGAGAGAGATAGAGAGAGAGAGATAGAGAGATAGAGAGGCCTAGTGACAGAGAGTGCTATATTTTGTGCTGCTGCAGTGTGATAGTTATAGATAGAGAGATAGAGAGAGATAGAGAGAGAGAGATAGAGATAGTGACAGATTGTGCTATATATTTTTTATATAACTGACTGCTGCCCCCCCTTTTGTGCTGATCAGTATAAATTAACTGATCAGCAACTTTTTGGGGGCGCAGGTTTTTTTTTATATATATATATACCTGTCGCTGCTGCTGCAGTGTCATAGAGTGATAGATAGTGAGAGATAGAGAGATAGTGACAGAGAGTGATAGTGAGTGCTAAATTTTGTGTCTGCTGCCCCCGCCTTTTGTGCTGATCACTATATCTGAGGTGATCAGCAACTTTTTGGGGGTGCAGAGTTTTTTTTTTTTTATATATACCTGTCAGTTGCTGCCAGTTGCACTGTCAGTTGCACCAAAGGTTGTGCACCTGCTGCCCCTCACTGGTAATCAGTGTCGCATCACTGATCACCTTTTTTTTTTTTGTGGGTGCTGTGGGGTCTTTTTTTAATTTTTTTTTTACACACACTGTGATTTTGTGGGTGTCCTGTGGCCACTGTGCGCTGATCAGTGATGTACATTTTTTTTTTAACCCCTTCAATTTTTTTTTTTTTTGTATAAAGTATTTTTTTTTTCTGCACTACATACACACTACACACTACATACCCCCCGGGTTGAAATAAAGTTTGTACCCCCCCCCTACACTATACACGTGTTGAAACATTTCACTACCAGTAACACAAAAATAAAAATGGCATCCCAAATGGCATCCCAAATGTCATCCCAGTCATCCAGAAGAATGTATTCAGTGGAGGAGGCATATGCCATGCTTGCCTCTGACTCTGACACAGCCAGTGAGGCAAGCGGGGAATTTGAAGGATTCGTCTTAAGCTCCTCTTCCTCCTCTGGTGATGAGGGACCCCCTCAAAGACGCCCCCGTAGAGCAGCTGAGACCCCCCCCCCAATAATTGATCTCGTATGGACCCCACCACCAGACAATTTTGAGCCCCAGGTTCCTGAGTTTTTGGCCATGCCAGGAATCCAATTTGATTCCACAGGTCTCAGAGAAATTGACTTTTTCAAATTATTTTTCTCTGATGATTTTATAAATTTAATGGAGGACCAAACTAATTTATATGCCCAGCAGTTTATTGCTCAAAACCCCACGTCATCATTTGCTAGGTGGACCCCTGTAGATGCAGTAGAGATGATGACGTTTTGGGGTCTGGTGTTTCATATGGGCATAGTAAAAAAGCCAGAAATTAGGCAATATTGGAGTACAGATGTTCTGTACAGCACCCCATTTTACCGTATGGCCATGCCCCGGGCTCGATTTGAGACGATCCTTAAATTTTTGCATTACAACGATAATGCACAGTGCCCACCCAGAGATGATCCCACCTTTGACCGGCTATTCAAAGTCAGGCCGGTCATTGATCATTTCAGTGCCAAATTTGAAGACATGTACATCCCAGATAAATTCATTTGCATAGACGAGTCCCTTATACATTTTAAAGGAAGGGTTAAATTCCGCCAGTACCTTCCCAGTAAGAGGGCAAGGTATGGCATAAAAATGTATAAGCTGTGTGAAAGCACCTCAGGGTACACTCACAGGTTTAGGGTATATGAAGGGAAGGATTCAAGAATTGAACCGCCAGAATGCCCCCCCTCCCTCGTAGGTGTTAGTGGAAAAATTGTCTGGGATTTAGTGCACCCCTTCCTGGATAAAGGTTATCACCTCTATGTGGATAACTTTTACACTAGCATCCCCCTGTTTAAGGCCCTTGGTTCAAGAGGTACAGCAGCTTGCGGTACTGTGCGCAAGAACCAAAGAGGCCTCCCAAAAACGCACATTGCCCAAGTAATGAGAAGGGGTGAAAGCAGGGGAATATGCACCGAAAATATGTTGTTGGTCAAATATAAGGACAAGAGGGATGTCCTTATACTGACAACAATTCACGGAGACAGTACCACCTCCGTCCCTGTACGAGGTACCAGTACCCACACCTCAAAACCTAATTGTATCCTGGATTACAATAGGTACATGGGCGGAGTGGATCTTTCAGATCAGGTACTGAAGCCGTACAGTGCCCTGCGGAAAACAAAAATCTGGTACAAGAAGCTGGCCGTGTATATCATCCAGATGGCACTGTATAACGCTTACGTGCTATTCCGTTCTACCGGCCAGAGGGGGACATTTATGCACTTTCAAGAGGAAGTCATAAAGGGCCTAATATTTGGGAACCAGCAGGCAGAGGGCCCCAGTACTTCTAGTACTGGCCCCCGTATTGTACCAGGGCAGCATTTTCCTGATGAAATCCCCTCCACTGGAAAAAAGGGCAGGACACAAAAAAGGTGCAAAGTTTGCTATAAAAAGGGAATAAGAAAGCAAACTATTTTCCAGTGTGACACTTGCCCCGACAAACCCGGCCTATGTATAAAGGAGTGTTTTAAAATATACCACACATCTATGGATTATTAGGTTCATAATTTCACCGTGCTTCGGGGGTCTTGCTAATGCCACATAGCACCCACCATTCATTCCACCAGAATCTGAGCCGCAAAATCCAAAAATCACTCCTTCCCTTCTGAGTCCTGCCATGCACCCAACTGGTATTTTTTGGTCACATGTGAGGCATTGCCGTACTCGGGAGAAATTGGGGCACAGATTTTGGGGTGCTTTTTCTCCTTTATACCTTCTGAAAATGAAAAATTTTGAGCCAGAACTGCATTTTTGTGTAAAAAAATGTAATTTTTTTATTTTCACTGCCCACTTGTATCAAAATTTGTGAAACCCCTGGGGGTTTGAAATGTACACTATACCCCTAGATGAATTCCCTGAGGGGTGTAGTTTGCAAAATGGGGTCACTTGTGGGGGGGTTCCACTGTATTGGTGCTTTGGGGGTCTTGCTAATGCGACATAGCACCCACCAAAATTCCACCAGAATTTGTGCTGCAAAATCCAAATATCACTCCTTCCCTTCTGAGTCCTGCCACTTTTTGGTCACACATGAGGCATTGCCGTACTCGGGAGAAATTGGGGCACAGATTTTGGGGTGCTTTGTCTCCTTCATACCTTCTGAAAATGAAAAATTTTGAGCCAGAACTGCATTTTTGTGTAAAAAAATGTAATTTTTCATTTTCACTGCCCACTCGTATCAAAATTGGTGAAACCCCTGGGGGTTTGAAATGTACACTATACCCCTAGATGAATTCCCTGAGGGGTGTAGTTTGCAAAATGGGGTCACTTGTGAGGGGGTTCCACTGTATTGGTGCTTTGGGGGTCTTGCTAATGCGACATAGCACCCACCAAAATTCCACCAGAATTTGTGCTGCAAAATCCAAATATCACTCCTTCCCTTCTGAGTCCTGCCACTTTTTGGTCACACATGAGGCATTGCCGTACTCGGGAGAAATTGGGGCACAGATTTTGGGGTGCTTTGTCTCCTTCATACCTTCTGAAAATGAAAAATTTTGAGCCAGAACTGCATTTTTGTGTAAAAAAATGTAATTTTTCATTTTCACTGCCCACTCGTATCAAAATTGGTGAAACCCCTGGGGGTTTGAAATGTACACTATACCCCTAGATGAATTCCCTGAGGGGTGTAGTTTGCAAAATGGGGTCACTTGTGGGGGGGTTCCACTGTATTGGTGCTTGGGGGGTCTTGCTAATGCGACATAGCACCCACCAAAATTCCACCAGAATCTGAGCTGCAAAATCCAAAAATCACTCCTTCCCTTCTGAGTCCTGCCATGCACCCAACTGGTATTTTTTGGTCACATGTGAGGCATTGCCGTACTCGGGAGAAATTGGGGCACAGATTTTGGGGTGCTTTTTCTCCTTCATACCTTCTGAAAATGAAAAATTTTGAGCCAGAACTGCATTTTTGTGTAAAAAAATGTAATTTTTCATTTTCACTGCCCACTTGTATCAAAATTGGTGAAACCCCTGGGGGTTTGAAATGTACACTATACCCCTAGATGAATTCCCTGAGGGGTGTAGTTTGCAAAATGGGGTCACTTGTGGGGGGCTTCCACTGTATTGGTGCTTTGGGGGTCTTGCTAATGCGACATAGCACCCACCAAAATTCCACCAGAATCTGAGCTGCAAAATCCAAAAATCACTCCTTCCCTTCTGAGTCCTGCCATGCACCCAACTGGTATTTTTTGGTCACATGTGAGGCATTGCCGTACTCGGGAGAAATTGGGGCACAGATTTTGGGGTGCTTTTTCTCCTTCATACCTTCTGAAAATGAAAAATTTTGAGCCAGAACTGCATTTTTGTGTAAAAAAATGTAATTTTTCATTTTCACTGCCCACTCGTATCAAAATTGGTGAAACCCCTGGGGGTTTGAAATGTACACTATACCCCTAGATGAATTCCCTGAGGGGTGTAGTTTGCAAAATGGGGTCACTTGTGGGGGGCTTCCACTGTATTGGTGCTTTGGGGGTCTTGCTAATGCGACATAGCACCCACCAAAATTCCACCAGAATCTGAGCTGCAAAATCCAAAAATCACTCCTTCCCTTCTGAGTCCTGCCATGCACCCAACTGGTATTTTTTGGTCACATGTGAGGCATTGCCGTACTCGGGAGAAATTGGGGCACAGATTTTGGGGTGCTTTTTCTCCTTCATACCTTCTGAAAATGAAAAATTTTGAGCCAGAACTGCATTTTTGTGTAAAAAAATGTAATTTTTCATTTTCACTGCCCACTTGTATCAAAATTGGTGAAACCCCTGGGGGTTTGAAATGTACACTATACCCCTAGATGAATTCCCTTAGGGGTGTAGTTTGCAAAATGGGGTCACTTGTGGGGGGGTTCCACTGTATTGGTGCTTTGGGGGTCTTGCTAATGCGACATAGCACCCACCAACATTCCACCACCAAAAATCACTCCTTCCCTTCTGAGTCCTGTCATGCACCCAACTGGTATTTTTTGGTCACATATGAGGCATTGCCATACTCGGGAGAAATTGGGACACAGATTTTGGGGTGCTTTTTCTCCTTCATACCTTATGAAAATGAAAAATTTTGAGCCAGAACTGCATTTTTGTGTAAAAAAATGTAATTTTTCATTTTCACTGCCCAGTTGTATCAAAATTGGTGAAACCCCTGGGGGTTTGAAATGTACACTATACCCCTAGATGAATTCCCTGAGGGGTGTAGTTTGCAAAATGGGGTCACTTGTGGGGGGGTTCCACTGTATTGGTGCTTGGGGGGTCTTGCTAATGCAACATAGCACCCACCAACATTCCACCAGAATCTGAGCTGCAAAATCCAAAAATCACTCCTTCCCTTCTGAGTCCTGCCATGCACCCAAATGGTATTTTTTGGTCACATGTGAGGCATTGCCGTACTCGGGAGAAATTGGGGCACAGATTTTGGGGTGCTTTGTCTCCTTCATTCCTTGTGAAAATGAAAAATTTTGAGCCAGAACTGCATTTTTGTGTAAAAAATGTAATTTTTCATTTGCACAGCCCAGTTGTATCAAAATTGGTGAAACCCCTGGGGGTTTGAAATGTACACTATACCCCTAGATAAATTCCCTGAGGGGTGTAGTTTGCAAAATGGGGTCACTTGTGGGGGGGTTCCACTGTATTGGTGCTTGGAGGGTCTTGCTAATGCGACATAGCACCCACCAAAATTCCACCAGAATCTGAGCTGCAAAATCCAAAAATCACTCCTTCCCTTCTGAGTCCTGCCATGCACCCAAATGGTATTTTTTGGTCACATGTGAGGCATTGCCGTACTCGGGAGAAATTGGGGCACAGATTTTGTGGTGCTTTTTCTCCTTCATACCTTCTGAAAATGAAAAATTTTGAGCCAGAACTGCATTTTTGTGTAAAAAAATGTAATTTTTAATTTTCACTGCCCAGTTGTATCAAAATTGGTGAAACCCCTGGGGGTTTGAAATGTACACTATACCCCTAGATGAATTCCCTGAGGGGTGTAGTTTGCAAAATGGGGTCACTTGTGGGGGGGTTCCACTGTATTGGTGCTTTGGGGGTCTTGCTAATGCGACATAGCACCCACCAACATTCCACCACCAAAAATCACTCCTTCCCTTCTGAGTCCTGCCATGCACCCAACTGGTATTTTTTGGACACATATGAGGCATTGCCATACTCGGGAGAAATTGGGGCACAGATTTTGGGGTGCTTTTTCTCCTTCATACCTTATGAAAATGAAAAATTTTGAGCCAGAACTGCATTTTTGTGTAAAAAAATGTAATTTTTCATTTTCACTGCCCAGTTGTACCACAATTGGTGAAACCCCTGGGGGTTTGAAATGTACACTATACCCCTAGATGAATTCCCTGAGGGGTGTAGTTTGCAAAATGGGGTCACTTGTGGGGGGGTTCCTAAATTTTAGCATCTTATGGTGCCTAGAAACCTACATGGTGCCTAAAAAATAATCTCATAAAAAGGAGGCTCCAAAATCAAGTAGGTGCTCCTTCTATTATGAAGCCTGTGGTTTGGTCAACGTGCACACTAGGGCCACATATAGGATATTTATGAAAACAAAAGAATTGGGGGAATCAATTTTTAGTCAAATTTCTCTAGTAAAATGTACTGTGTTCCTTAGAAAAATGTATTAAAATTGCAAATCTGCAAAAAAAAAGAAATTTTGAAATTTCACCTACACTTTGTTTTAATTCCTGTGAAACACCTAAAGGGTTAACAAACTTCCAAAATGCTGTTTTGAATACTGTGAGGGGTGCAGTTTTTGAAATGGCATCATTTATGGGGGTGTCTCACATACAAGTCCCTCAAAGTCACATCAGAACTGAACTGGTCCCTAAAAAAATCAGTGTTTGAAATTTTCTTGAAAATTTGAGAATTTGCTATTCATATTGTAAGCCTCCTAGTGTCCAAAAAAATGAAAAGGAAGTTGAAATAATGATGGAAACATAAAGTAGACATATGGTCTATGTTAGTTATTAACTATTTTGAGTGGTATGATTATTTGTCTCACAAGCAGAAAATTTAACATTTTGCAAATTGCTAAATTTTCCATTTTTTTACGACATTTTGGTATTTTTCACAAAAAAACACAGACTGTATCGACCCAAATTTACCACTAATTTGAAGTACAATGTGTCACGAAAAAACAATCTCAAAATCACTGGGATAAGTAAAAGCAAAAAAAAGTTATCCCCACTTAAGTGATACATGTCAGATTTGAAAAAAAGGGCTCTGTCAGGAACGCAAAAACTGGCTCTGTCAGGAAGGGGTTAAATGTTGTAAATGTCTATATAATACATTTATTTCCCACAAATGGAAGTCTAAATTTATAATATGGTGTGCACACATATAAAGGGCACAAAAAAAAAAAAATATATATATATATATATATATATATATATATAAAATAAGTAAGAGGTGGATCTGTATAAAAAATGATTTAAAATATCAAGCTATATATATATATATCGGTCAAAGGACAGTTCCCCTTTAATATTGAAATGTCTGGTCTATGAAGGGCGATATGAGCTGAGTTGCGCTATGTCACAAAGTCCGCCCTCCTTTATAGTGCAATCATAGGCGTGTTCATGCCAACCAGGGGATGTTACTTCTCCCGGGACTGGAGCTCCTTGCATGCAGTGCCGCTGTCTCTGGCTTGTGTCGTATTCTGTAGCTGTAATTAGGTGGCGGCTGTAATCATGAGAATCTAGTCCTCCAATGTGCCCTGCCTATTACCAGTGCGCTCCTTCGCTCTTTAGGTCTCCAAATATTGGGCCCAATTCAGACTTGATCGCTTGTCTGCAAATCTTCAGGTCCAACACAAATAGCCCCTGACGTGTTTCTACACCCCTGTATATAACAGCAAAACATCGATTTCCAGGGTTCTTTTGATACTGGACAAAATCCTGAAATGTTCAAGAGCAGAATAATAGAGCAGTAATGTTGTCAGGGGCAAACAAAGGATTTACAGAGTTGGGGTTCCAAATGTTTCAGAAATAAACAGGAGAAAAAAAACAGTGAAGTGAAGAAACAGTGAACAGAAAAGTAATCCATGGCATTCACCAGTTGAGAGACAGAGAAAAGAGGGCTAAAAAAATAAGTACACATTATGTGTGTGGGTCCAAATCCAGTCCAAACTTCAAGCATAATTCCATATTTCAGATGATATGCTTAAGAAGCAAGCTTTAAGATGGCAGACAAGCCTGTCAATCGTATTTCTTTTTATTTAGTAGGATCATCCATAATGGCAACCACGGCTCTCGCCTAGGGCCCAGTGGACAATGAGGGGCCCGATCACTGTAACAGGTTTTTATGTGGTATTTTATGACATCCAGGTGCGACGGGTTTCAATGTACAGATCAACAGTGTCTAGACAGACAATAACTAGGTCAACATATATGTTCAACATGCATTAAGTAGACATGATCAATTGGCCAATAGGGTTAAAAGGTTGACAGTTAAAAGGTGAGCAGGCACACAAGGTCAACAGGATCAAAAAGTTGACATGACTCTGGTTGACACATATATGGTCAACGCAAGTTTATTTTTTAGCAGAGTGAGGCACTTTACCCAAAGCATGGTGAGGGAATCGAGCCTGAGATGATGAAATATAGAAATGACAATCAAAAAAAATCCACCCAAAAACTTGTGTCAACTGTTTTGAGCCAACAATTTTCATGTCAATCTTTTGTACATCCCAACATTTTCTACTGTACACCTTCTGTTTTGATCCAATGCTGTATATATAATTACTGTATATGGGGGTCTATCTAATTATTGTTTATATACCACACCAGGTGGGACTTCCCCATATGGAACTATTCAGTATCGTGCATAGGTCCACATGGGGTATCAATAATACAAAAACTCTAGGCCCATTCAAGAGCTGATTGATTTTGCCTGATTTATTTTTCTGTCAGCCATTCTAGGCCTCCAAGCACTTAGGTTAAAAGTAGGTAATTTTTTGTCCAAAATTACCAAAATATCAATAATTATTGGTGGTTACAGATATGTAGAGGTATCCAAAGAGAACGGTAGCCATTGGAAACTTCATCCACATAGTCTAAAGCATAAACATTTTTAAAATGTCTGTCACAAACAGTGAAGGTAGCCATTTTGTAACATGACTTATATTCATGGACTAATAGTCATGGAAATGCTTCAGTTTATTAGAAATCATTCTTTCACGGTTAATTGGCTTTAAAACATTTCGGTAATGTCCCAAGTTCTTAGTCAATTAGCATGAATACTTATCAAATGGCCGCTTCTGCTATGTGTAGTTGACAGCTGCTTTTTAAACATAAAAAAATTAAAAAAATTGTACATAGATTCCAATGAAACAACACCCTCAGCGGTCAACGCCTCATGACATATGGTAGAATATTTGTTTGGCTTTTTCAGGCTGTTACCCTTAAGCAATGACTGTCTCAGGTATCAGAGTATCTATGATTTATTAGTTTGTTATTTGTGTTTTGAGAAATGTTTCAAATATATTTTCCTTTTATGTTTCTTAATGATATCATGATATTAAATCATTTTAACATTGCTTTGATTGAACATTTGTTGTAAAAAAAAAAAGATCCTTTTTAAAAAAAAAACTGGAATTGGGCCTGCCGTTAATAGTAACTGGTTATTTTTGTGATAACTTTGGGGATGTGAGATAAAAGGAAAAAAGTTGTGTCTGCAATGTGTTTTCATTACCATGTCTGTCATATGACTTCAAAGCAGGACTTGCAATTTAGAACACAAGGATTTGCATTGAAACTGAAGGGAGACAGGTTCAGGAGAAAATTTACTAAAATTCCTTCACAGAAAAGGTAGTGGACAAGTGGAATAATCTCAGAAGGAGACTGACTGGTGAGACAAAAGGGGGTCTGGCTGGAGAGACAGGGAGGGGATGACTATTGAGGCAGAAGGAGGCCTGGCTAGAGAGACAGAATGAGGCTGGTTGGTGAGACAAATTGGGGGCTAGCTGGAGAGACACAGGGGAGGCTGGCTAATGAGAAAGAAAAAGGACTGGCTGGTGAGACAAAATGAGGGCTGGCTGGAGAGACAAAGTAGCTGGCTGGAAAGATAAAAGGGGTGTTGGCTGGTGAGACAGAAGGGGGCTTTGCTGGTGAGACAGTAAATAGATGGTTAGTAAGATAGAAGAGGGCTACTGTGCATGCAAAACCTTCCTGCAAAAATTCTACATATTCCTCCAATGGTATGGAGTAACGACATTGGGCCACATGCACTAAGCTTCAAAAGTGATAAAATGGAGAGTGATAAAGAGCCAGCCAATCAGCTCCTACCGACCATGTCACAGACTGTGTTTAAAAAATGTCAGGTAGGAGCTGATTGGTTGGTTGTTTATCAGTCTCTATTTTATCACTTTTAAAGCTTAGTGCATTTTGCCCATTGTGTGAAAAGGACAGCATGACTGACCATGAGTTGGAGAAAGTTTAGTACTGTACTGTATATGTTCTTTTGTCCAATGGCATGCTTCTCAACACTTACCCCTAACCCCCCAATTCAGGATAGTGTTATGCAGATGACCTTGTGGCACACGCCAATACTGGAAGGCAGCACTGCTTGTCTATTGGGCAGACAAGCACTGCTGCTCGGCCAGACTTTTAGGCCGAACCTGTACATCAGTCCATCAGTCCTTCTGCTATTTGTCAGAAGTGCCAAAAGGCCAGTCCATCGCAACATTTGTCCTGCCCACACAAATCCCTCCTTATTGATTAGGCAGGATGCACATAATGAATGCGACAATAATATTTATAGTGAAGCTAATGCCGGTTTGGTGGATTATTGGTGAGCGACTTCAGTGAAGTAATTTTTCCATGCCCGTGTGTATATTGATATTTGGAATCAACTGCACAATAATATTTTGAAGATTGAGACATATTAAGGAAAATAACATTCCTCTGACAGATGAAAAATAAACTATTTCTCGTTAAACAGCCCTGTCTTTTGACTTACGTACAATTGAAGGAATTCACTCAGAGCCATTGGATACTACCCCATCTTAGCTGCCTTCAGCCATGATTAAACACAGGTTTATTTTAACTTGGGAAACCTAGCAGGTGACAAACATTAGTTATAAATTAACTCTTGGATTATAACCAACAAAACTAAAAGAAAAATTCCCGTTTTTCATTTTCTGAGCCGTGATATCAACATTTAAAACTGTTGCTCGTAGTTTAAAGACTTGGATTGATTTAAGAGACTAATTAGATATTTCCTTGAAAATAAATCCCAAAGTTACAGAGACAATGTCCTTCTCAGAAAGGCTGAACTCAAGCGGTTTCACAGACTAACCTCCATCAAAGGGAAGCTTTGGACTTCAAAAGCCCAAGAAAAGATCGCTGGGAAGTAAACTGATGGCTGAAGTTGGTATCTACATTGCCACATTAATGACAGAATTCATATATCACTTCTAAAGCAGCTCACCTTACATTACAACAGATGCTTCTTTCTGTGTATCTCGGGAGTCTAAGTTGAACTCTGCTGGAACATAACAAGCCTGTGCACTTTTAAATCTTCTGCTCATAGAAGTTTTTATCAACTCTACAGTGTATGCATACTGATTAGTGGTAAGATTTCTTAAATATGTCTGTGTATGTGTGTTTGTATTTGTTTTGCTACACTTGTGATGACATTGAGCTGTTTACACACCAATGTTATGAGGACCTCATAAAAAATAAATGATACAAATTGCTACTCAATGTAGACCTTTCTAATAAACCAAGTGTGTGTGTGTTTATGTGTGTGTGTGTGTGTGTGTTATCCTAAAAAAAACTCTAATCAACGCTCTCATCATCTCACGCATTGATTATTGCAATAGTCTCCTTATTGGCATTCCCCAATACAGACTCTCACAACTACAGTCCATTATGAATGCAGCTGCAAGGCTAATCTTCCTAGCCAGACGTTCATCGTCTGCAAAGCTACTCTGTCAGTCACTTCATTGGTTACCTGTATTCTACCGTACTCAATACAAAATAATTTTACTTACACACATTATTTTACTTACACACAAAGCCATAAACCAAACTACACCAACATACATATCTTCTCTTATCTCAAAATATCATCCAACACGACCTCTACGCTCCTCCCAAGATCTACTTCTCTCATCCACATTCATAACTCGCTCCTATTCCCGACTGCAGGACTTTCTACGGGCTGCACCCACTCTGTGGAATGCCCATCCCAAGCACAATAAGACTCTCCTCCAGTCTCCAAACCTATAAGCGTTCCCTAAAAACTCATCTCTTTAGGCAAGCTTATCAAATTCCAGAACCAGTCACAGAACCTTGCATTCTGCTATAATCAATGCAATAAAGAATACGGTATCTATCCTTATGTATCAATGCCTATTTCCCTATAGATTGTAAGCTTTCGAGCAGGGCCCTCCTACATTTTGACTGTCTGTAAATACCCTGTTTGTTGTATCACTATCTCCTTTGTAAAGCGTAACGGAATATGCTGCGCTATATAAGAAACTGTTAATAAATAAATAAATACTATGGCTACTAGTTACACCTATCATACTGTGAATAGAACAAGAGAATTCTCCTATCCAACAAAAGTCCCTAATCCTAGCTAAGAATGCCCCAAACACAGTTTAATTACTTAATTATCCTTAGATGCTTGGATGTTGGCAAATGTTGGTTGCATTTGCTGGGCTTTATATGCACAATTAGAGTCTTTCAAGTGTGTGTTGCAGCACTGTTTTATCAATAACATTTTATGGTAGTAATCTCTCTAACACAAACTATAGATAAATTACTTTTTTGTCCAACCAATGACTTGAAACGACATCCTCCCAGAAGGCAGATGCTGCTCACTCTTAAACTGGACTCTCAGTTCATTTGCGATGTGGCACCACAGGTCCCAGGACAACTTTGTTTTCCATTTTATCTCTCAAATGTTTGATGTATTTCTCCTTTCATGAGGACAAGACTGCACGTGACAGGGACAATGTTACATAACTCCAGGAAGGGAACAGGGTTGAAGGAGAAGTCATAAATTAAGAGTTAGTAGGAAAAGTAGGATCCTCCAGCAGTTCAGACGTGACAGGGCCAGCTCAACAATGGGGAAGTTGGGACCCCAGACCTCCACATAAATAGGCCAATCATCATAAAAAGATTATGATGACGAACTACCTATCTGGTAACACCCACATCATGGATGTCACATTGAATGATGTGGAACGTGCACACAGATCTAAGGTTGCTCAGAGCAACCATAGATCTGCGTGCACATTCATAGGGAAGTGCGGAGGGAATCCGGTGATGTCAGCTGCCCGCCCCCCCCGCGCACCCGTGTCATCGGCCTATTAGCATGAGAACTTCCAGCTTTCGCATGAGAACGTCCAGCGTTCCCATGGGAATTCCCATGAAATGCTGGGTGCTCCCATATGCTAATGGTCCGCCCCACGATCCCACGCCCTCCGTTCGCAAGGGGCCTTGCCCTCTGCCGCCGCACTGCTAGGTGCGAGCGGGACGGAGAACATGTAGTTCCCCGTGCCCGCTCGCACATTGGTCCCCCATGCGAACGTGCGGGGAACCAATCAGATTAGGATATCCCCCAGTTGGAAGTCCCAACCAACCAGTTACTGTCATTTTTCAAACAAAGCTTGTAACATGGCAGTTGGAAGCTGATTAGATGGTAGTTTAACTTTTTCCACTTCATGACTCTCAAAGGCTTAGTAAATTGACCCCCTATAACCTGTGCTTAGGGGTCAATTTATGGACATCCCTAAAACCTGGACTGTTATTGTGCTTTGAGGACTGTAGTTGGGAACCTCTGGCTCTGTTATGGTCTTATGTTTTTTTATATGTGTGCAATAATAGGTTAGCAGCAATTTACTAACATGACATACAGCACGTCTTTGTGTAACAGCAGTATGAGATGTCATCTCTGCGAATAACAAATATCCTTCCCAGAGATGAAATTGCCCTTATCTAATAAAGTTAAAGTTTGAAGAGGCACTAAACATTAACTAGACACAACGGTTACATTTTACAATGGTTTCTTTCTATGAGTGTGAGCAAACAGAAGATGGACTTATACCATATACTGTATGTATATACATTGGTGCCGATTCTGTGGGTGCTTGAGGGCTGGAGCACCCACGGAAATTGATGAGCACCCACCCGCTCAGCAGCGGCCCACCCACCCGTGTCCCACTGCACTCCCCCTCTCTCGTCGCTAGCACAGGTACTGTGTGGGCATTTATGTACCTGCACTGTGGGGGCATTTACTGTATGTATTTGGCACTGTGGGGGCATTTATGTATTTGGCACTGTGGGGGCATTTATGTATTTGGCACTGTGGGGGCATTTATGTATTTGGCACTGTGGGGGGGGGGATTTTGTACCTGCACTGTGGGGGCATTTATGTATTTGGCACTGTTGCCATAATTTGAATATTGGAGACAACTGTGCTGCATAATATAAATCAGTATTATTTTGTGGCCACGCCCCTTTCCCGTGATGCCACTCCCCTATATTTTTGGCTTGAGCACCCACCAGCAAAAACATAAATCGGTACCTATGTGTATATATATATATATATATATATATATATATATTTAGCAATTGTGCAGGAGAAAATGAAACACTATTGGGCACATGTATCAAGCAATGTAAAGCGTAGAGAAGTGGCCAGTGGAGAAGTTGGCAATAGTAACCAACAGTAACCAATCAGCTTCTACAGTACCAATCATTTTACAGAATGTACTTGATAAATGTTGCTTCAAAGCTGATTGGTCAGTCTGGACAACTTATCCCTCTGCTCGATACACCTCCCCCATTATAACCTGAAATGAAAGTCTTCTTCTTCTGTTTCTACCTTGTGGTAGCTTATATTGAGTGTGGTTCAAACATATACAGTAAAAAGAAAGACAGTCAATAGGTTGAACCCAAATGGTCAACATTTGGGTTGAAGCGGTTTCAAAAGGTCAACATAGAATAGGTAGACAGTTAAAAAGGTACTTATATGTTAGTTGGGCGCCCACTATAATTAGTACGCTCAAATAGCTTAGTGGGCGCCCAACGAACATAAAAGTACCGTTAAAACAGTTGACAGGCACAAAAGGCATACAGGATCATAAGCTCGACATGAAAATGATCAACAATGGTTTGCACAGGTATTTTTGGGTCATCTTGTATGTTTCGCCATATCTAGGCTCAATTAGTGGAAACGTATATTGTTCCCTCACCATGCTATGAGAAGGTGCCTGGTTCTGCTACTGCTACACTTACTGTATGACTACACTAAGGGCCTTATTCTAGTTCACTCTTAGAGGCAAATTCCTTCTTAGCTGGACAAAACCATGTGCACTGCAGGGGGGGGGGGCAGATGTAACATGTGCAGAGAGAATTAGCTTTGGGTGAGTTATTTTGTTTCTGTGCAGGGAAAATACTGGCTGCTTTATTTTTACACTTCAATATACTGTAGATCTCACATTGAAGAAAACCCCACCCAACTAACTCTTTCTGCACAAGTTACATCTGCCCCACCTGCAGTACACATGGTTTTGTCCAGCTAAGAAGGAATTTGCCTCTAAGCGTGAACTAGAATAAGGCCCTAAATACCAGTGACTGCAGGTAGAGGGTACGCGATACACTTTTACAGTGTCCATATCGACATATGTTGGCATAGACAATCCAAAAATGTGAACAAAAATCTCATGTGGGCACTTTGAGTGTCGACCATGTTCATGTCGACCTTCTGTCAATGGCAGCTATGAATTTATGTGTCTTTGTGACAACCCCAGCATGCACTTCTACATTACCATATGGCAGAAAGAGCAGCAGTTTTTTTTAAAGCATATGTCCCAACTGTCCTGATTTTCCCCAGACAGACACTTTTTGGGGGGAATGTCCTGCAGTCCCACCCATAGTGGGGGTGGATTGATAGATCTACAGTGCTAGATAGACTGTCGGTAGGTTGATATTCAATAGGTTGACAGGGTCAAAATGTTGACAATCAAAAGGTTCGACAATCAAAAGGTCCACAGGGTTAATACGTCGACATGGTCAAAAGGCCAACAATCAAAAGGTCGACAATCAAAAGGTCGACGAGAGTTTTTCACTTTTTTGGTGTTAATGGTTATTACACCTGTTGACATGGACCATCAATTAGTGTAATTGTGTAATAGTGTAATGGCCTTCGCCCACCATGCTTTGGCACACTATTACTGTATATGCCGACATGGATGGTGAAGTATGAAAAAGTCCAAAATATTTTAAAAAATTGTGGAAAAATCATATTGACTTTTTGAATGTTAACCTTTTGATTGTTGACCTTTTGACCATGTTGACCTTTTAACTCTGTTGACCTTTTAACTCTGTTGACCTTTTGAATGTCAACATTTTGATTGTCGACATTTTAACCCTGTCAACTTTTTGGCCCTGTCGACCTTTTGCGGTCAACGGTCTATATCAGGGGTGGGGAACCTTTTTTGTGCCAAGGGCCGTTTGTATGGGGAAAAAATCCTTCGGGGGCTATATGTAAAAATTTCTCTTACGTTTCCACTTACAAATTGTCCTGCTGCAGCCGTCCCACGCTCCGGCGGTTGTCGCTGAATAGGACTGACAGTCTCCGGCTACTGTTGAATAAGAGGAATCTCGTGAGAACTACCGACATCGCACGAGAATTCCCCTGTACTTGACTCCCGGCAAAGCCGCGGGGCAGGTGGGCGGGCCACTCAGACCGGCTACAGGGGCCTGAGGTTCCCCACCCCGGTCTATATAGACACTGTAAATCTATCAACCGGATACGAGTGTGCGTGTGGGGGGGGTGGAGTTGTATCCGGTCACTTACTGCTTTGCACAGCATCTATTCATGGGAGACAGAGCACTGGGTATGCCCCCACAAGAGTGAGATGTGGCTCGCAGCACCATGCCCCCTTATTCCAATATCACTACCCCTTTTCGGGGTCGCACGGCAAACAATTGAAATGGTTTACGCAATGGTCAGATTGGTCAGATGCAGACCTACAAAATTGTATCCGAATTCCCCTGAAAGGATCTACTTTTATTGATTTTTGTTTTTCAATAATCTTTTTAGTATTTTACAGGTCTTGGGCCAGTACATTGTATCTAAACATAATTAAACCGTCTTATTTGTTTCTTTTGACTGTTCTGTTCCGTCTTTCATCTGGGAAGAGGAAATAAAGAGATTATAAAACAAAATATAACTATTGTGATATTTTCTTTTTGTGTAGTAGAAAATCTATTTGATTAAAAGTTTGTTCAGCGGTGGATTTACCTAGTGTAGTAACTTCCTCCACCTGCCCATTAGCACAAATGTGAATGCTTTGTCTTTATTCAACACATCATTGTAATATTAAATACAGAAATACATCATGAAACTACTGACTGTAACAGGTTTATTAGAATTACCGGTGTCATCACATGTCTATAACTTTGTTTCTTTTTCAGGGAGCAATCTCCTTAATTGACTTGAATTGCCTGGGGTTATGTGTGGGTAAACCAACATGCCAAATGATGTGAGGTAATATAAATAATTGCAGAACAGTAATTAATGCAAACCCAACATTCCAGGAAGATCTAAAGAATGGCACGAAATTTTAAAGAAGAGTGAAAACTCATCACTACCAATGCCAACAGCGATCAGTCTCTTTTATACATATATATTTCATTTGCCTATGAAGGAACAACTGTATTGTTTCATATGACAGTTGCTCTTCTAGCAAAGAGTTGCTATTAATGCACTTTCTCGTGTTTTAATGAATGCACGAACAGGTGACTATGGGGGGAGATTCTCTAAACTAAAAATGCTGTAAAAACCCCGTTATTGGGTTTTTACCGCATTTTGGGATGCTCTAAGCATCCTCCGCTGGGTTATCGCGACGGGGGGGCATCGCCAGAAAAATCTGGCGATGCCCCATAGAAGCCTATGGGCTTTTAACGCGACCCACCGCCACCCCGCACCGACCCACCGCTGCCCCGCACCGACCCCCACCGCCCCGAATCGACCCCCCTCACCTGTGTCTGGGCAGCACAGAGCTGTGCTGCCCAGACCTGTGACCTCCTCCCTGCACTATGATCCTCTTCCGGGTGCAGAGAGGAGGAGAGCCCGGCGCAGCAGCAGCAGCGCCGGGTAAGGGAGGGAGGGGGGGAGCCGACGGGACCCACTGTCTCCCACCGCAAAGGACAGCTCTTAACGCAAGAGCTTTCCTTTGCCATAATTATCGCATATGTTAGAGCATATGCGATAATTATGTATGCGATGGGGGCGATGTGCGGCGGTAAGATGTTAGAGCATCCCCTGCTATGGAAGATAGCATTTTATCCAGTTGTAATAAATCAGAAAATCTGATTGCACATGTATGTTCACAGCATCTATTCACAGCTTAGAGAGGGACTGAGACAGTGCCGTCTTTCCCATTGGGCTTAATGGGAAGTTGCCCAGGGGTCCAAGGATTCTAGGGACCCGCCCCAATGGGGAAGATGGCACTACCCCGGGGAGCTGCTGAGGCTGTGATGCAGGCGGCAGGGTCCGGGCAGCGGTGGCTGGAAGCTTGTAATGAGCGGCGGGGCAGGTAGGAAGCACTGCTGAATTTGAAAAGACTGGCGGACGCTGATTGGCTGAGAGAATTTAGCCAATCAGTCTTTTCAAATTCAGCAACACTTCCCGCCTGCCGCCCGGCAAATAGCGCTACAAGCTCCCAGCCACCACTGCCCAGAACCCCGCTGCCTGGACACCGCTGCCCGGATCCTGCAGCAGGGGATCCGTGCACTTACTAGTATACACTTATTAATATACCATCTCAGCATATGTCAGGCAGCTCCCACCCGAACCCACCAGCTGTTGCTATGTAGCAAGCTTTCTGTTGAACAAATATGAATTTGCATATTTATTGTAACTTCAGTATTACGCATAGTTTCACATCTTTTTTAAATCATTTTTTACAAGCCTCCAGCCCATGCACACATCATATAATTGTTTTCATTTATATAATTGGACAGTGATAAAGACAGTATAGACTAGGCTTTTGGTCAAAGGGAAATCAGTGTGCAAGACACACATAAATAATGTTTCAGGCAGTAGACATACTTAAGTAATCTATCTGACATCATGTAACACTTCCTAACTAATGTGACAGTACAAGATATTCAGCCTTTTCACACTCACTGATTAACAGACATGTCTCCTTGCCACCTCTTTGATCCCTTTCCTTTTGTTGTTTACAGATTTGCATGTTGTTCCTTTTATGCTATTTGTATATGAGTCTAACATTGTTGATTTATGCACCCCCTATGTGCTATTCACATTCCTTATCTGTTATCTCACAGGTCTGCTAGCTTTTAGTTGTACAGTACTTGGCATCTGGCTGGTAAGATCTGGCTAATGATATATATGTTGTTATCGGAGAGCGCTACTGCACATAATCCAAGATGGTTCCTCCAGATATGTTTAATTCCCTAACCAAGATGGCGGCTAGTGATTGTACTGTGCATCCAATCAGCTGTAATCAGCAATGCAACTCAGTCACCTGAAGTGAGTATTCAAGTGTGTGCAGTTTTGCATAGCCCTGGACCTATTCGGCCAGTACACTAGTAACAGGCTGATCGAGGCCGGAGCTGAAGTCACACACCATCACTGAAAATGCATGGGCATGCCTGCATTCTTCCTGACACTCCGAGTACACGGCCTGGTGTACTCACAAATACAGGCTTCCTAAAAAACATAGAATTTGAAGGCACCCAGGTGTCACCCACTGAGGGGTGCTAGCTTCTTCTCAAAGGCCGTAGCCGGGTGTTGCACTGTAACATAATGGGCAGCAGGTGGCTCCTGTCAGCGTGCAGTAGTCAGCATTTATAGCCACAGAACCCGCCCCCTCCCCCGAAGACAGCCAGCACCTCCCAAACTTGCTGAGTGATGAAAACGGGGCATGGGCTGCAAGGCTATGCTCCTCCAAATGAGACATGCCCCTCAGATGAGACCGCACACCCTTTTACAGGGGCGCACCTTCAGTGCACCTGGTATCAGACAGGCAGCTGTTACATATCAATAACATTTTGGTATTTTGGCATTTGTCCCTTGGTTATTTGGAGGTTTGGTCTCTCTATCCTTTGGTTGTCAGACATCGTCAGAACAGTCACTGCGGTTTATTTGCTAAGATGGGAGGTTCTATTAAAGATGGATAGCAACCAATCAGATTCTATCTATTATCTATTAGAGAGTGCTAAATAAATAAGAAGATTCGGATTGGTTGCTATGGGCAACATCTCATATTCAATAGAACTCCCATCTTAGTAAATAAACTGCACTGAATTCTGTATTCTGTATTAGCTCTTTAGTGGAGCTTATTTACTATAGCAGTGTCCCAATTGTGCCCAATCATAGAATATCCCTGGTTACTTAAACCCTTTTGTTTCACACTATCACAGCAAATGGAACATGTTACTGTAGAACATGCTTGGCTACTTTTGTGTGCTCCTTTCCAGGAGAAGCCCGGAGAGGAGACATGAACTTAGGTTGGGGGGCAAAGCGGATGATGATATCATTAAACCCCACCCCCATTGCAGCCAACTGCTGTGATTTGTGGTTCAGTGGAGAGAGGGTGGGACTAAAATGGCATAAAATGAAGTGATTCGCATAATTTTAACCCAGCCCAATCCCTGAACTGCTGCGAACGCAGGGCAATGCGGGGTAGCTGGCGGGAGGTGCAGAGCACTCACCAAGTTTTACAGGGCGGCGGGAGGCAGACCTGGTTTTCGGGAGCCTCCCGGCCATTTCAGGAGAGTAGGTAAGTAAGCTGTAGAAGTATGTAATCATTTTCTTGCTTTCTTCAGCCTAGCTCCTTTGATTACTACCTTGCCACTGGCCTATTTGTAACATAAAATTTAGACACATACAGCGGTTAATTTACTAAGATGTGTGTTCTATTGAAGATGGGATGTTGCCCATAACAACCAATAAGATTTTATGTCAAATAATCATTTGGCCCGTCTAGTCTGCCTGTTAGAGTATTAGTCAGTGCTATGCAGGGTAGGCTGCTATAGTTACACACAATGCATCAGTAAACCATTGTGATACAGGGCAGATGTTAGACTGATGGATAGAGAGCAGTGATTCACTGCAACATTCCTAAGGGTAATACAATAACACACATATGTTGTTTATTTCTCTGAAAAAAATCAGCTTTTATTGTAGCTGTCTTTTTATTCCTTTAGTCAGTAGATGCATAATTGTATAGAATGCAAAAGCAACAGATAACAAGTTATCTGAGTAGGGAGCCTGTATCTGAGATGCCTTGCCAAGCAGCCAGGGCCGGATCCACCACGGGGCGGTCATCCTGGGGCCGTGTCCGTCCTCCCAATTAAAAGCTGCTGTTGCTACACAGCAGGTACGCGGCCAGTGCAGCCCTGTGGGACACGGACTGGAGTGGACGGACTGGAGTGTGGGAGCCCCTGATGTGTGAGACTGACTGTCACTAGAGGAAGCTCATTCTTTCCTTCCGCAGCAAACTTGAGGACACAGCAAACTTGACAGAAGAAGTTACTACCACTGTGCATGTACAGCAGTTCCACTCTGTTCCACACTGTATGATGTGACGACTACTCCAGTAATCGTAATATATAAAAATTGCTATTGTCATCATTTGAACCACTTGCCAAAAAGATGGTTGCCCAGAAACCCCCCTGTGTTTGCCTATGGGCGGGGACAAGGCTGTCATAACCAAGTCCCACCCCTATTCCATATAAAGTCTGCAATTCATGGTTCTGCAAAAAGGGGGCATGGCTAAAATGTCGCAAAATGACAAGATTTGCGTATTTTTAGTCCCACCCTCTCCCTAAAGAGCCAAAAATTCCAGAATTTGTTTCAGCTTCGGGGGGGTGCAAGGGCTGCTGGGGGATGTGGGAGAATTGGCCATCACTCCAGGCCATCTTCCCAATTATAAAGCTCAATGGGATATGGTGGCACCATATAAGTAACTGTTTATTGCTAAGTAAACAATGCATGCCGCCTGCCATTGTCACTGTGCAGACAATAGAAGAACTTCTACTGCAGCAGTCGAAATTCAGTATTAAGCGGAAAGGTGGGGTTTGAGGACTGCGCTGTCCCGATATGTGTATTTGCAGCTGAGAAGGAGGTATAACTGCAAAGTACCTCAAAAGATTCTGTACAGGAAATTCAGTATTAGGCCGGTGAGGCAGGGAAGATAAGCAACCGATGATCTTCTCAACATTAGCGGGGTGGATGCAAGTGCAGCGAAGACCACTTAAGACTTTTAGTTCTGTTCCCACTAAATTTGGGCTTATGTTTGCTAATGTGTTTGATTTTTTCTTTTTTGCAGCTTCTTATAGTTAGTCAGACTCAGGGCCGGCTCTACCATTAGGCAGCTTTAGGCAGCTGCCTAGCGCGCCAGACCCGGGTTGGGGGCTCCACCAAGTCTGCCTATCAAAAATTAAGGATGTCTATGAGGATTCTTGTTGTACTTAATGCAAGTGGCTGCTGCGGAACTTGTAAGACCTCGCCTCCATAATTTCCCTTGAGGAATACGTCCTTACTTTGCTGCCCCCTCCTCCTTGTTGTGGGTGGCAAAGGGGGGCATCCTGAGGTGGTACTAGGTGGACTACCCAATTTTTTGAGAGCCTCCCTGCTATTACAGAATGTTGGTCAAGTATGCCTTAAGGGGTTGGAAAGTGGGTATTGGTGGAAGTATGGGGAGAGAGGGGGGGGGTTCAGTAAGTTGAAGTTTTGCCTAGGGTGCTGTAAAGCCTTACACCGGCTCTGGTCAGTCTGTCAACCAGACTTGCTTTTATTAAAACAGTGATAATATGAAGCCACAATATGGATTGATCTTAGTCTACTTCTTGGGATCTAGATCTGCAGTGGTAAGGATAGTTAAGAGTACTGCTTGTGAATCATGGAGCCCATATGTTTTTTTTTGCCAGAGCTGTGATGTACTTCCAGCCAGTATCTACCATTAATGACTACCATATGAATCTACAGATCCAGGCCAGTCCCACAAAATAGTAAGTAAGTAAGTATAATTTATATAGCGCACTTTCTCCAACAGGAAATAGGGCTAATAGAACCTGCAAACTCTATTACCTGCCTTTTTTTTAGTTTTTTTAGGTTTCAAAGAGCAGGAGACATAGGGGGTAACTGAGTTGCATGCAAACTGTTTGCGAGTGATGCCGCAGAAGCCTGATTTACTACCTTATGCTAATGCGAGTTTCTGTAGGGCTAATGCAAAGCTAATGCGGCTTCATCTGTAACCTGCACCACCCACTGTTTTTCTGTCCACAACAGTCATCATTAATATGCTACTGTAGGTGGAATAGATCCATCTGAAGCAGGCTTACCTTCTCTATACACATTCAGAATAGCACAGAAATTAACCTATATGTTCACGACATTCTCATGTCATTCCCACAAGACAGAAGAGCTCCATCCAATCACATTGTCAGCACCCAGTTCACACCCACCTGTCTTGAAAAGACAGATCCGTCAAAGAGATCTGTCCAACTCAGAATCATATCCATAGTCTGATATAAATGGATTATATCTTCCAAAATTAAGGGAGAGTATGACTACTGCATTATTCTACTACCTAGCCTTCCCTCCATCATCTTTCACCTCACCACTCTAGTCTGCAAGGCCCTGCTTTGGCTCCCCATTCCCTACAGAATTCAAACTTCTCACCCTCATCTTCACAGCCCTCAGGAATTCCTTCTCCTTCATACTCATTTCTGACTTCGGCATAAAATACAATCTCTTTGATCTACCTCTGACCTTCACTTCTCCTCCCTGGTAACCACCTCATTCTCCTACTTAGGAGATTTCTCCCATACTGCTCCCTAATTATAGAGCTGTCTACCCTACTCCGAGCAAACTTTCCACCAACTTCCAATCTTCAATGCGCTCTCACAAACCTACCTCTTCACCATAACTATCCTACCCTAAACTGATGGGTGACGGAAGACGCTCCAACAGTCGGGATTTTGACAGTCATTAATCTGCCATCAGAATCCTGACTGTTAAATGCCCAACAGTCGGGATCCCAAGAGACGGGCTATTCTCCTTCATAAGGGTACCATACCCAAACTAATACTGCTCCCATGTATTACCAACTCCTGTCCCATGTACATTCCTGCCCCACTAGCTCAGATTTTCTCCCTCCATCTAGACTGTAGACCCTGATTAGCATTGCCATATATACCCTGTATTTCTTTCTATGTGAGATCATACAGTATGTTGTATCAATTGTGAGTACAAATAAACCATGATCGTTATTTGTTTTAACAAACTAAATATTGGTTCAGTCTACAACAAAATGGCCACTTTTACTACAAGTATCCAAAAGGTACATTGAAATACCTCATGTGAAAACCACATGCCCCCTCAAACGTCAGATATATACTATTAGGCATAAAAAAGATCCCGGGGTGACAAATAGAGAACCTTTCACAAGGGAAATTGCCCAAGAGTTATAGACCACCATCTGTGTGAATTCAATAACACATTTTGCTTTTGTTCTGAAACTTTTCACTTAGCGATCAAGACTTGAGGGTTTCACAAGAGTGTAAAACAATCTTCAAAAAAAGAAAACCCTTTGCCTACATTTCTTTTCTGTGATAAAAGAGTATTGTGTTAGATAGGAATGTATTGCCAAGTGTGTTCTGTCTATCAGGTGGTGTACGTTTGAGATCAAAGAATTGTTCAATCTTTCTCATTTGGGACACACATACATTTCCAAGCAAGTTCTCATACAGCACAATTGCACAAAGTTGGCCTCAGTGAGAAGCTTTTTTCTAAGCCTATTTTCTAACACACAAAAAAGCTTCCTGAATGTCTTTCAGAAGGGCCGTGTGCAGGAATCCTTTTACAGTTCGTTTGGAATTTTCCTGATTAGAAAAGACTTTTCTTACACCTACAGAGACCCGATTGAAAGCTACACAATTCAGAACTTTATTCACAGGGTTTCTATATTGTTACTTTGACTTGAGAGGAAATATACATGTATTGCTTGTGACATGCTCTACTTGTGTTGCGTACTGTATGCACTGTGCCTGCATAATGGCTGTGGTGTGCTCTAGGTTTCCTAAGCATGAGTTCTTGTCTGCTTGACAAAAGCCTAAATAATCTTCACAACGTCAACAATATATGTTCCATCAACTGTACCATCACAGAGAACAAGATTCTTGGATGTATAACCTGGACCCTTGCTTCAGAACTCAGCTAAAAGTCACCGTGCATGTTCACTTCATTCCCTCGTAGTTTTGGGAAGTACACCCATACAAATAGACTACACAACCAGCTGCAGGAACGCGTGCAGGGCCGCCAACAGGGGGGTGCAGTGGGTACAGCTGTCCCAGGCCCCCGGCCTCTGGAAGGGCCCAGGCAGCTCATTTTGCCCACCGAAACACCCCCCCCAGGCCTGACTTCCTCCGCTGTGCTGCCTGCATCATCAATGCAGGATGCACCGGCTTTTGAGCCAATCAGAGCTCATGTACCGTTAGCCAATCAGAATGTCTGCCGGTACACCATGAGGTGTGGCTGCATTAAAGCTTGGAGTTAAATCAGGCCCACAATCTCTAGTACTTGGATCCAGGGCCATAATTAGGGCAGTTCTTCAGCCACTAATGCTGCGGCATTGCCACCCATACTGTCTTTCATCACTCCAGACAGGCACCCTGCCCTGAGTACAGCTGTGCAGAGCGTGTAGTAGATACTCCTGGCATTGTCGTACCTACATTTGTCTTCTGGGACAAGGTGCATAAAAGTCCTGTTACGGCTTTGTTCTGAGAATCATAACCTCTTTAATTCTCAAGAGGCATAAAACAATGTTAGGACTTTTTTTTTTACCTCATGTGCCACTACCGAGTGCCACCTCAAATCTATACTTATAATAGTGTTCTCTTTGCATCTTTCATTTAGGACACTAATTAAACTAAACCAAGCTGTGAGAACCAGAAAAGTTCTAATTAATAAGAAATAGTGCTAAAAGGCATAGCAGCGTTGACATTGATGTGATGTCTTAAATGTTTTATCCTTGCACATCTGCAAAGCTACGGAGCAGTATTGTTCATAAATGACTTAATGCCACAACAGAGCATGTGCGCTATAGATTACAAGTTTTGCCTTCCACGGTCTTCAATATTTTGACATCTTCACAAATTGGTCATTAGACGTTCATCATGTCACATTTTAAGTCATCTTGTGGCCTATCACTGCCTCTGTGCAAAATATGGAGACGTGGCTTTACTTCCCAGTGTCTGTAATATTTGTTGACTCTGTGTGTGATAATATCTGGTGTAGAGAAACCCACGTGGCGGTTTTTGCAAGCAGACTTTTTTTTTCTCCTCATTGAAATCCCAATATAGTGCAGGTTACTGAGAACACACAATGATGTTGACTATTTTCACATACCATACTTTGCAAACATCTTAAGCAAACAGATACCATCACCTCACATGAGCTCATTGGCATAGGAGAGATTGTGTCAACACATGACGTTTCTTGTCAGGTGCCTAAAGCATTACTATTAGCTGGCTAAGATAAAACCATACAGTATTAGCAGAGAAAGGGACAAAAGGCAAATTGTATACAATGGCCTCTCCGAAGCTATGTCAGGAACAATATTGTTTGTGCACGTTAGGCTTCATGATCCGCAGAAAAAATAAGATCTTTTATAAAACCATTGAAGGGCATGGAGTTAAAAAAGAACAATAACTTGCTACCATCCGTATAAAAAAAGCTATTGCCCTCTGTTATCTTCAATATTGTCTATACAAACTGGCTTATGGTGGTCACCGATAAGTATACTGATAGATTATCCAATGCCTATTGGATGATGGAAACACTTGAAGTTTCCCATGTTGGTGAAATGAACATTCCAAGCAATGCATGTCCTCTTGTTCTGCTGCTCCTCTTTCTGTGAAGTAATTCTTCCTCACATGTCCCCTGAATCTTCCTCCCTCTAGTGTCAGTGCATGTCCTCGTGTTCTGCTGCTCCTCTTCCTGTGAAGAATGTCTCCCACCTGTACCTTGTTAAAACCCTTGATATATTTGAAAGTTTCTATCATGTCCCCCCTTTCCCTTCTCTGCTCTAAAGTATGCATATTAAGATCTTTTAGTCTTTCCTGGTACGTTTTGTGATGTAGGCCATGCACTATTTTAGTTGCCCTTCTTTGTAATGTATTTATATCCTTCTGGAGATATGGCCTCCAGAACTGAACACAATACTCTAGATGAGGTCGTACCAATGACCTATACAGTGGCATTAGTACTTCTTTCTTTCTACTTGTGATACCTCTCCCTATGCAACCAAGCATCTGACTTGCCTTCTTCATTGCTTTGTTAAATTGCCTACCTGCTTTTAAGTCCCCTGAAATAGTGACACCTAGATCCCTCTCTTCCTCAGTAGTTTCCATTATAGTGCCATTTCACAGTCTTTAACAAATGCATACACAGAATCCGCTTATCAAGACTGGTTGGGGCCAGGGCCGGATTAACAATGGGCCTGATGGAGCTACAGCTCCAGGCCCACTCTCCAAATAGGCCCATTTTGTAGCTTTCCAACGAGCCTGGCCCCGCGTCGATAGCCCCCCGGGAACCAGAGATACCGCCAGGCAAAGCTGGAACGGTTTCCCCATAGGATAACATGGGACCCGCTAAATCCAACCCAACCCAGTTCCAACGGCATCACAGAAGCTCAAAGTTGATCTCAGTCTAACACATATCGCTGGGCCTTCGATCTGATACCAGCCTGGTCCATATGGGTTCATTGGTTCTAGAGGTAAACAGATTTTTTCATTTCTGAAATTTTATTTTATTGCTGTTCATGTTGTTTGAGGACAGATTTCTCTGGAACCAAATGGCCCAGTTTTACAGGACAAAATCATTTGAAAATCATTCGAAGCCCACATGTAAATGGGTCAGTCGGTTCCAAAGATATAGCTGGTTGTTTAAAGGGAGGGGGTAGGTTTCTCTCCTCCTCATACCAGAAAATGCAGGGACTAGACTGGTGTAAAAGGGGCCAGCCCAGGTAAATCCCTGCATTTTCTGGTGTTAAAGGGGTATAATTTCAAACAGCCGGGACCTGCATTGATTTGAATACAGCCGGTCAGCCCCCTGTTCTCTGCACGGCTGTCAATGGCTGTCATTTCTGCCCGGCGGCGGCTGCCCCCAGGTTACTGCAAGCATGTATTCCCCTTGGCAATGAACATGAAATCCCACATGGCAATGCGCATGGAACCCCTGGCATTGAGCATATAGGTAAGCAGCACTTATGTAGCATAATTTTTAATAGGCATTATGGTGTTTGGCATAATACATAATGGACATTATGGTGTGTGGCTTAACATGTAAGGGGCATTATGGTGTCATTTTTAATGCAAGCCTTTGACACACAATGCCATGTTTATGAAGCATTTTGTGCATTATTGCTCAATCTGTTTGGTATAGTGTTTATTTTGGCTCAATCCATGTGGCAAAATGTGAATTTTGCCTTAATCTGTGTGGCATAATGTGAATTTTGACCCATTCCGTGTGCCATAGTGTGAATTTTTGCACATTCCATGTGGCATAATGTGTAAGAGGTAAGTATAGTATAAGGGGGTTACTATTGTGTTGCATGATTTTTATAAGGGGTACCTGTATATGGTGTGGTAAACTTAGGTGACCACATAAAAGGAAATGTTGTCTACCAAGTTTTGGCTTTCAGTATTTTTTTTTTTTATGACTGGAGTGCTGCCTCACCCCACAAGTATCTTAGGACATCAGCATCCTGCGGATGCACCTTTGGAGGGCAACCGCCAATATATCTCCCTGCATTTTTTCTATGCCAGCCCCTGCTTTTTCCATGCATATATAAGACCACCCTACCAGAACACTGGTCACGCCCCCAACATTATTAGGTGCTGCCCACAACCCCTATAATTGCGCATAATAGGCCCTTGATCATTTTCAGCTCCAGGCCCATTTAGACCTTAATCTGGCACTGTTTGGGGCAGTAGATTTCTCTGTGTACATGATTGCAACTGAAAGTAAATACTGTACATACCCAGTGGCATATCTATAATAGGTGCAGTGTGAGTCCCAGGGGGGCCCACCTCGCGCACAATGCACCAATTTTTGTAATACCCTTCAGAGTCCAGTGGCAGCAGCACTGCCGAAATCTGCTGAAGAATGGCATGGCAGCCATTTTTCCAATGATCTGCGCATGCGCAGTGGTGTCTGAGTGCACTAGTGCTCAGACTCCACAATGTTGCGCTATGTATGCGATACTGACGGAGATTTGTGCATGCGCAGTAGGATCTGAAGCACTCTAGTGCTCAGAACCTACTGCTCCTGGCACTGCTCAAATCAGAGAGCAGGGGGCCCGGACGGGGGGAGGCTGCACATGGGCCTCCTCCTCTGTTAAGATGCCCCTGTACACATCCCAAGATCGTTTGTGATACACCTCTGTTTTTTACGTCATTCCCGGTTACCTCCCCCAAACTGTGCTGTAAAATGCTTGAGGCTTAACCAAAACCACAATGATGTGAATGTTCGAAATATCTCTGTAAAGCGAATATGTGTGCGCTATTAATAAATAAACTGTTAATAAATAAATAAAACCACAAGTAGCAGATACTTGCCACTTTCTCAATTGATTTCTGCCCATCAGCTCCATTATATGTAGTCAATACAGAATCTGGCTTTACAGTTGGGGAACATAATGACACCTAACCAATGGCGGTCCAGGGGAGGGGGTGGAGCACAGTCCAAAATTCAAATAGGGGAGCCACACCTATTGCCAGTGAGTCACTTTAAAGTGTCAGTTGGTGGCAGTTGCTGTGCATCTCCTATTTGAACTTTGAACAGCCCATCTCTGGAGCCTCCCCTGAACCTAACCAAACAAAAGCCAGAAAGCCAGCATGAGACAGGTATGTATTTAAATGCTGTTCCCGCACGTAGATCTTAATATGTACACTTTAGAGCAGAGAAGGGAAAGGTGGGACATGATAGAAACTTTCAAATATATCAAGGGCTTTAACAAGGTACAGGTGGGAGACATTCTTCACAGGAAGAGGAGCAACAGAACACGAGGACATGCACTGAAACTAGAGGGAGGAAGATTCAGGGGAAATGTGAGGAAGAATTACTTCACAGAAAGAGTAGTAGATAAGTGGAAGAGCCTCCCAACAGAGGTGGTAGACGCAAATACAGTAGTACAATTTAAACATGCTTGGGATAAGCATATTGATATCCTTACAAAAAAATAAGGATGAAATATGGTTTGAGGTAACGTTTAAAAAAAAGGGGCAGACTAGATGGGCCAAGTGGTTCTTATCTGCCGTCAAATTCTATGTTTCTATGTTTCTATGTAGAGGGTTTGATGCTTCTTATTATTGTACCCGTTAGATAGATAGATAGATAGATAGATAGATAGATAGATAGATAGAAACTGTAACTGGCATAAAGCACGTTTCCCGTCTGTAAGAAAAGATGGTAAGCCCAATGCAATCATGTATTCTTTACCAAGGATCCATGATGCTGGTGTGAATAGTTTTGCATGGATCATAAGTCCAGCGCTTAGAGCCTCACATATTGTTACAATATCAGCATTAAGGTCGGTGAGTCAAAGCCAAATTATGAGCTGAACTGTCATGTTCACTGCCAGATCGCCCATGATTAATCACTCCTATGTTCCCTCTCTCCCTCTCAGCTGTAGCGGCTGGGATTCTTCTTTTTACAAATCTGCTAAATATGTATTTTTTTTCTGCTCTCCTGTGGTCTAAGCTGCCTCCTTTTCCAAGTCCACTGTCGCATATGGTTCCACAGAGGAGACTAGAGGATACAATTACTTGATTACAACCCTTAAAGAAGAAGAACTCGGCCAAGTGTCTCTTACCGGAGCCAAAGCTCATTTTTGGCCAATAGCGAAGGCCTGGTTAAAAAAAAAAAAGAAAAAAGTTTTCTAATGCTTTTTGGAACTATTTTATTCACATCGTTTATCAAGTTGATTTCTTAAAATAAAAATAATCCAATCAGTGTCTAGCCAATGTGTCTTTTATTATGACTAATAAAAAAGATCTCGGCTTCCCAGAAAGATTATGTAAGAGCCACAACACTGTATACGATCCATCGGACCATTATGAAAAGCTTTTAAGAATCATCTTTTGGTTGATCTTGTTACGTGTTGTGTAAGGTTTTCTGAGAACGATATCTGTTTGAGGTTTTCCTCCGAATTTGGCCTTTGCTGACTCTTGTACGTCATCCATCCTGGAACACAATTTGAAGGATAATTCTAAGCGGAGGTGATGCTGACATTGAAGGCATTTCTCTCTGAATTTGCAGGGGTAAAATGCGTTCTCTAACATAATGCTATTGCGTGCACATGCCAAGGTATAAATATCACAGTGTGTGTATGTGCCAGTCACCAGATGTAGCATATACAACGTGTTTATGTGAGACATACTGTGTGACAGACACACACACTCATTTTTTAAACATTTGTGGATGCTTCATAGTTGCTGAGGACAGCTCTGTAAGTAAGCATGTACCAGAAAAGTGGGAAAACCGGTTGGCGTGACAAAGCGATTTCATCATTGTAGCCCCGCCCCACAACACAAAGTACCACAATTGCCGGCATTTTGAAATGGTAGATAGCACCACGATGACATGACTAATTGGGAATTGAATCATCGACCGCCCAATCCTGTGGGCAAGTGGTGCCCGGGTCTAGGACACTTATTCTCTATACCAGGCAGTCAGGAGCGCCTTACACCTTCACGGGCCTAATTTGGCCACTGCCACCACCTGTCTGGCAAAAGTGTCAGAATCCCGCAATCCCGCAAACCTGCATACATGTTTAGGTGAGCTGTCTGGATTCTGAGAATCCCCAATACCAATTTGCATGTTTAATACCACATACTTTCTCTGCACAGCTCTGTCGCCTGCTACATACAGTATAGATGGAGAGAGAAATCAGGCTCTTATCCAAAAATAACTTTTTGTTATAAAAAAACTGCGCAAAATACAACTAAGAAGCGTAGAAATTATAGAATTTTCCCATCCAACAAAAAAAAAAAGGATTCATGAATTTCTCACTTTTGTGGGCATTTTTTTCATTGAGAATTTATATATATATGAATAGCATTGGATGTCTGTTGCTGCTTTGTATAACTAACACACGCTGTGCCAGACAGGGGGTGACAGTGGCCAAATTACGCCCGTGAAGGTGTAATTGCAGGCAGATACAGAACCACACAAAGATCTATAGATGTCACATGGAGATCCTACATACCAGTGGTGGGGCTGCAGTGCCATCCATGAAGTACATGTGGAGATCTCTAAACACATATATACTGTACTTACATGTTATCATGTATGTAATATCATTCCTGAATTGATCCCTCGCACTGGGAATAAGCATTACCCATTACCAGGGCCTGATTAAGGGTTTCAGTTGCCCTGGGCTAATACAGAGATGCCCCCCATTCATTAATTATAAAAATGTTTTACCTACAGATTGCCAAGGGTTTCATGCTCATTTCCGGGGAGTTACGTGCTTGTTGCCAGGGGTTACTTGCTCATTACCAGGTGTTACTTGCTCGTTGCTATATATGCTCGTTGCCAGGGGGCTTCTTGCTCTTTGTTAGGGGATCAAATGCTCATTGCCCTTGAGTTACTGCTCAGAGCGCACCAATGTTCCTGGAATCCACAGTTCCGTGTAGTGCTGGGAGCACTGCCTTCCCCTAACAGCATATCCGACCGATGGAGCATCAGCCATCCTTGGGCGGCGCTCGGCAAATCTCTTGAGCTGGCGAGCGCCGGCGATAGAGACTGGGAAGCGCGTGCGTCTCACACACACGTGCGTCCCAGTATCACGGCAGCTGGGGGAGGGGGGTTCGTGGGGGGGTGGTCGTTCGGCGAGGGGAAGCAGCGGGGGAGGCGGCGGGGACCGGCGGCAGGCTCCGTTTGCCAAGCGGCGTGCGTGATCTCGTGCGCGTGCGCCCCTTGCGGCAATAGAATTGCCAGCCCCTGTACTGGCCGGCTCCATCTGTACTGTGAGTAGTTTTCATCTAGTGGTTTTTGTGTGATGCTGGACCAAACAGACAGTTAAATGTCTCCCAAAACGTTTTTTTTCCATTTCCATAGTTCATGAACTATAGAGATCACCCAGTTTCTGCATGCTTGTCAAGGGCACTCTATAGGATACATACAGTATAGAGCAGTGAACTGCCATCAGATTGTTAGAGGCTGATCGAACAGCCGATTTAATATGGCATTATAAATATTGAAGATGGAGGTATATTATACCAATAAATGCACATGACAACATAACCCGGCGGTGAACCGCTTTAATAACGGGTAAATAATAGGGGTGTCTTACTATATAAGAGGACACGGCACATAAACATTATATAAAAAATCAAGAAATTCTGACTTTTTAGGCTGATGGTTGTATAGCAAATAACATCATCCCAGCGGTGATCCGCTTATTACATGGGTGATAAGTCTATTTCTGGATTTACAATAATAACATCAGACCTTGAGTTTAACTGAGTGCCCCATCCTTTCAATTAGAGATCCGGCGGATAAACCGCTTAATGACGGATATCATACGTCTTACATTAGCGTGACACCCCTATGAACACACTACGCCTGTAATAGGAATGCCAGACGCAGGCAGCATTCAATTTGGGTTATTCATGCTTTCTATCTGGATCCTTGGAGCAAGCACTCCTCACTGAAAACGACCAGATTGACCATACCTAAATACATTAGTAAATGGTAGAATTTCATGAGGAATCTTTAGCTAATACACTGAGGTGAAATTGAAAGGCTACTTGCACTACTGGACCTCTAGGAGCAAGAAGGGTACTTGTTTCCTAGCACGGCCACAACGATTTAGATCGTTGTGGTCGTAAGATAAAAAATCGGATCGATCGCATCGCATGCGATTTGGTCGCATGCGATGCGACCGATCCGACCGACCGATTTTTCACCCGATTTTTTTTTTTTTTCACCTGATTATTTTTAATTGCCCCCCCAAATGTTACTAAGTGGGCTAGACCCCACGATAGACGTCAACCCGAAGCGTGGCGAGCGCAGCGAGCCCGCGAGGGGCGGCGGTGCGCGTCCTCCGACCTTTTCATTCCCCTACTATCCACTAGGGCGTGGAGTGAGAATAGAATAGTGTGGCGAGCGCAGCGAGCCACCGAGCCCGAAGCGTGGCGAGCGCAGCGAGCCCCGCGAGGGGACGCGTATAACTTCACAGGTATACGCGTCCCCTCGCGGGGCTCGCTGCGCTCGCCACGCTTCGGGCTCGGTGGCTCGCTGCGCTCGCCACACTATTCTATTCTCACTCCACGCCCTAGTGGATAGTAGGGGAATGAAAAGGTCGGAGGACGCGCACCGCCGCCCCTCGCGGGCTCGCTGCGCTCGCCACGCTTCGGGTTGACGTCTATCGTGGGGTCATGGCGGGCACATAAAAAATGTGAAATGGGTCATATTGGCCCATTTCACCTTTTTTATCATTTTTCCCTATGTGAGATGGACTTAATCAAGTCCATCTCATCTTGTGCCATTATAATGGCACAAGACCGACAAGATCCTCCCGATTTCAATGTTAAAAGATTTTTTAACATTGAAGTCTATGGAAAAATCGGGTCAATCGGTCGGTCGCATCGCGGCCGATTTTAATTGGTCGCGACCGACCGATTGACCCGATTTCTGTCAATCAAAGGGAAAAAATTGTAAAAAATCGGCCACATCGTGAGGATCGTGTCCCTTAATTAAGAGCCACGATCACTCACGATTGTGGCCGTTCTAGGAAACAAGTACCGCAAGAAGTCTTCTTTGAATATGAAAAATTATGTCCAGTGAGTAAAATAAGCCTGTCTAATACAGATTGGCATACATTCCATGTTATAGGAAATCTTTTCCATTAAAAATACAGAGCATTAATTTAGTGAGATCTATGGTATAGCACCATTGAGTGAGAAATACTAAAACCATAAGACTCACACACACACACATAAGTATTCCTCTCTTTCTTATTTTAAATAATATCACATAGATTTTCCTTTCTTTATTCACAATCTTTCTTTTAAATATTTCACCATATCAAGGATATCAGGTCTCTCTTCTATATGAGACTTTTTATGAGAATAACAATAAAAGTTAATTTTTATGTATAAAAAAATGTTTTGGTCCTTAGTGCATCCTTAAGAATACTTCTTTTCTTTGTGGGTGTTTATGTCTGTACTTAAGTAGTGGGTAGCACCCTTCAGACCTTGTGTGGGGAAGAAATTTTCTCCCCCATTTGGGAAAATTTCTGGGGGAAGAGGACCACTTATAAAAAGAATACTGGTGCGGGAATTTTTCTCTTTGTGTGTCCGCACAATCATACAGGCGCACAATCATACAGGCATACAATCATACAGGCACACAATCGTACAGACGCACAATCATACAGGCGCACAACCATGTCTGTACACTCCAATGCTTATACATGTATTAAAAAACAAAGTGAAAATAAACCTGAATTTTAATACCCAGCAACATTATGTACAATATATCATGATGAATACATCAAGTAAAATGTAACATCTGCCATGTATTACTCAGACAAATGGCAGTTTTCTAGGACAATGGTAAAGAAATGAAAGAAATAAAAGAAACCAGTGTGAAATAATGGATGTAATTCAGAAAGTGCCCACTTTACGCTTCTCACTGAATTTCAATCATTGTTGTAAGATGAAAAACACAGATAAATGACCAATGAGATTCCTGCACAGAAACATGTGCAATCAATCAAACTCCACAGAACATTTGCACCTTTTCCATAAATATCGTCCCCCTGCGAGCGGGAAAAAAATAAAGCGGGGATTCCCCAGCAGTTCAGAATAGCCACATCTGATTCATTGCCGGGATTTCACAGCAATGCACATGCTGTTCTGCATACATAGATTACAAATGACTCCCTTGTATCAAGTTTTTAAATACAGCAGCTGGGTGGATGTATTTCCAGCCCTCTATTTCGCTTCAGCATTTTTTTTTCCAAGTGACATTTCCCATGGAGAAACTATAAAATACAGCAATGACTCTCATTAAGAGAATAAACACCGTTTTCCTATTGGCTGAGGTGTGTGCTATTTCTTAAACCCCTTAGAAATTTATTAATCCTTTTTGTTATATTAATACAGGCCAGGCTCATGTAGCTAAAATTCTAGAGCATGCAGGATACTTTGGCAAGAGCACCCTACTTTTTGTATTTGGTTAGTTACAGTGGCATAACTAGACATTTTGTGCCCCCCTGCCAAAAAAAAAGTTTCAGGGGCCCCTCATACATTAATTATAAAAAAAAATTACCTACATGCTCGTTTCCAGGGGTTTCTATGCTCGTTGCCAGGGGTTTACATGCACTGGGGGAGCAAAGCACTGCCACATCCAGGAAGCTTCTATTGCAGGTACCCACTATCCCTCTTCAACCCGGCCCCACGGTCACCTACCATGATTCGCAGACCCATCCGCCGCTACTTCCTCCTTGTATTCATCCTGCCACTGGGTCTCGCACATGCGCAGCGACATGCACCCCTGTGGTGTTGGCTCTCCCCGCCACTGCTAGAGCTACGGAGCCCTAGTTATGCCACTGGACAGTTGTATTGTTGACACTCATAATGTGTACACTGCAATGTCAACATAGTTCAACATGCAGACAGACACCATATCAGCATAATCAAAAGGTCGACATGTTCATAGTATCAACATCTAAAATTTCATCATATGAAATGTCAACACTGCCTGAATGCCAACGGTCAGTGGCGTAGCTAGGGCGGATCACAAGCTCTGGGCTCCGAAATATCACAAGGCGCCGGAGCCGCGCACTCTGCCGCCGGCTCCCCCTCCCTGCTCACCCGCTCCCCCAACTCGTCATTCCCCGCTGTGTCCGGCTGGAGAAGGAGTCCACCGCAATTTTCAATGAAAGTCTCCCGCTGGACCGTTAGCCAATAGGCGCTTGCGGTCCAGCAGCCAATCAGAAGCAGCATTGGCTGCTGGACTGCGATCGCCTATTGGCTAGCGGGCAAGCGGGAGACTTCAGCTCTGGCTCAGCCAGGCACAGTCGAGAGCGGGAGACCTGGGCTGCAATCTTCCTTGGCAACAAGAAATTTCAGTCCCCCTTGGCAATGAGCAATTTCAGTCCCCCTGGGCAACGAGCAATTTCAGTCCCCCTTGGCAACGAGCATGAAGCCCCTTGGCATCGAGCATGAAGCCCATGACATCGAGCATGACGTTCCTAGCAATAACCATGTAGGTAAGTGGCACTTATGTGCCAGATGTGTAATGGGCATTACGGTTTGTTGTATAGTATGTAATGGGCATTACAGTTTGTTATATAGTATGTAATGGGCATCATGTGTGGCCTTATGTGTAATTGGCATTACAGCATTTGGCTTTCTGAGTAATGGGTATTACAAAGTTTGCTAAAATGTGCAATGGGCATTATGGTATGTGGTAAAATGTTAGGCCGCACCCCCTTTTGCCATGCAAGAGCCCCACCTACTACAAATCGGGAGGGGGGGGGTTGCAAAACATGCCCTTGCTTCAGGCACCGTGGCACTTAGCTACACCACTGCCAACGGTTAGGGATAGACGCCACCGGGAGGGTTAGGGTTATCCACTCGGAAGAATATAGGAATAGGTTGCAGGAGTGGAGCTTAGGGTTAGGTAGTAGGAGGAGGGTTAGGGGTATGTTGTAGGGCTAGGTATGGGAGGAAAATAATAAACGGAAGGCAGCTTGATCAGAGGTCACCAAAATGACTGGTCACCGCCGGGTCCCAGATGGCGAAGCTGGAAAAGATGCAGAGAACAGGTAAGTGATCCCTAATCCTTGGTGTTCATTGAATTCATTTTCATGACCCAAAGCAACTGCAGAATGTTTAATGCCCCCAGGCCTGAAGTTACTGTGTATTTGTATGTATTTATGCTAGTATTATATAATATGCAATGTTTATGGAAGATAATTTTTTATTAAGATAAATGAGAGAAATCATTGATCTGAAATAAGACAGAAATACTGTATGTTAGGGATACATCATAATGAATCTGCACAATGCAAAAGTATATTAATAGGGTTGTCTAACATAACATCACTATTAGAGACTTCTATCTCATTAACATTTACAAACCAGAATAGCCTCCAGCCTTCATTTGTGCAAGTGCATACTTCAGAGGTCAGTGATACCCCTTTCACACTGACAGAGCCGGGTCACACCCAGGATTGTGTTCTTGGACGCATGTCCCCTTTCACACTACACTTAGACCTGGGATCAACCCGGGACAGCCCCGTTTACACACTGATTCTGGTAAAATTGGCTTTGCCAAATAGGTGACCCTATAAATGCAATATGCCATCATAGCTACTGTATGTCTAGTCTATACGCCATACACATTACCAACAAAGCACACCTAAATGTACATACGCAATACACAGCACAGCTATGTGTAGGCATGTTGCACAGGGAGCCCGTGACTCGGCCTATGGCTTAGGCCCCTGACCTACACTATGCCAACCCCTATGCTTTGTTCCATTGCCAGGTGCCTGGTATTAGCCAAGTACGTGACAGGCAGCCCACGTGTGTCTGTAGGGGCAATAGAGGAGGAGTTTAAGGCCTGTCCAGTTAAAAGGTAATGTGGTGAGCCCCTGGCGCTGATTTGCAGTGGCAAGTGTGTGAAAGAATGCAGAGAGAGTTTCACACGAATAGGGAGCAGCAGAGCAGGGTATATATTGTGCTGGAGCCAGAGCCAGATTAAGGTCTAAATGGGCCTGGAGCTGAAATTGATCAAGGGCCTATTATGCGCAATAATAGGGGTTGTGGCCAGCACCTAATAATGTGGGGGCGTGACCAGTGATCTGGTTGGGTGGTCTGCACATGGGTGTGTCTCTATTTGTGTAAATACTTTCAACTAATTATATATGCCTGGAAAGGGCAGCGGGCTGGCATAAGAAACATGCAGGAAGATATATTGGAGCAGATGAATGACTGGGCGTTATGGGGGAGAAGGGGTATCACTCAGTGCACGTTATGTGCACTGATACCGCTTCTCCCCCATGTATGAAGGAGCCGAGATGCGCCCCTGTCCATATCGGCGCTGCTATCTAAATGATAGCAGGCCGAATGTATAAACGGTCAGCATCGCTGACCGTTCCGCCCGCTGCTGGTTTTGGCTTCGCCAGCATCAGGCTGGCGAAGCCCTATCTAAACAGCAGGGACAGCGCTGTCCCTGCTGTTAGGTCTGGGCTGCGCTGGGGATCTCGCGTGAGTAGCGAGATCCCGCGCATGCCCAGTGCAGCCGGCCGGGGACAGGAGACAACGCATCAGTGTAAACTGATGCGCTATCTCCAGGAGGGGACATCGCCGGAGGGGGGAGTTAGTGCTCCCCCGCTTCGGCAGACAAGATGTTAATACATCTTGTCGATGTCCCTTCCTGCTTCGCCTCGTTAATGAGGCGAAGCAAGAAGTATTATAGCGGCGCAATAAGCGCTGCTATAATACATCTGCCCCATTGGCGGGTGTACTCCAAAGGTGCACCCACAGGACGCCAATGTCCTAAGATACTTGCAGGGTGAGGCGGCACTCCAGTCATTAAAAAAATACTGAAAGCCGAAACTTGGTAGACAATATGTCAGCACCTTTTATGTGGTAGCCTAAGTTTACCACACCATATACCCCTTATAAAAATCATGCAACACTATAGTAACCCCTTATACTGTACTTGCTTCTTACACATTATGCCACATGGAATGAGACAAAAATTCACACAGATTGAGCAAAAATTCACGTTATGTCACACAGGTTAAGGCAAAATTCACATTTTGCCACATGGATTGAGACAAAATACACACTATACCAGGCATGTCCAAACAATGGCCCTCCAGCTGTTGTGAAACTACATGTCCCAGTATGACTTGACATAGTTTTAGCATTCCCTAATTGCAAAACTGTGGCAATGCATGATGGGACTTGTAGTTTCACAGGGCCATAGTTTGGACATGCCTGCACTATACCAAACAGATTGAGCAATAATGCACAATATGCTTCATAAATAGGGGCATTGCGCGCCAAAGGCGCACATTAAAAATTTACACCATAATGCCCATTGCATGTTAAGCCTCACACCATAATCTCCATTACCTATTATGCCAAACACCATAATGCCTATTAAAAATGATGCTACATAAGTGTTGCTTACCTACATGTTCATTGCCAAGAGTTCCATGTTTATTGCCAGGGGTTCCATGCTCACTGCCATGTGGGATTACATGCTCATTGCTAAGGGAGAATACATGCTCGCGGTAACTGGGGGACAGTCGCCGCCAGGCAGAAATGACAGCCATTAACAGCCGGGCAGAGAGCAGGGGGCTGCCCGGCTGTATTCTGAGCACTGCATGTCCCGGCTATTTGAAATCATACCCCTTTCATACCAGAAAATGCAGGGAATATGGTCCCAGGATCATGCAGGGACATTCTCGGACTGGCCCCTTTTACACCAGCCTAGTCCCTGCATTTTTGTGGTGTGAGGGGGAGAGAAAACCACCCCTGCCCCCCTTTAAACAACCAGCTATATCTTCGGAACCAACTGACCCATTTACATATAGGCTTCGAATGATTTTGGTCCCGTGAAACTGGGCCGTTTGGTTCCAGAGAAATCTGTCCTCAAACAACATAAACAGCCATGAAATTACATTTCAGAAATAAAAAAAAAAATAGTTTTACCTGCAATATCTCTAGAACCAATGAACCCATATGGACCAGGAATCAGATTGAAGGCCCAGCGATTTGGGTTCGACTGAGATCAACCTCGAGTTTCTGTGATGCTGTAGGGGGAACTGGCAGCCGTTGGAACCGGGTGGAGGTCGGAATTAGCGGGTCCCATGTTATCCTATAGGGAAAACGTTCCAGGTTTGACTGGTGGTATCTCTGGTTCCCGGGGGGCTAGTGAGGCGGGGCTGGTCTCGTTGGAAAGCCCTGGCCCTCAGCTACAAAATATGCCTATTTGGAGAGTGGGCCTGGAGCTATAGCTCCATCAGGCTCATTGTTAATACGGCCCTGGCCGGAGCAACCCCGGAGGAGAGAGAGTGATGATGACATCATCGCTCCAGGCATATTTACAGGCCCAAACAGAATCCCAGGTATGGCACATTTACACTGCACTGCATCCCAGGTGGATTCTGGGTTCAACACTGATCACGACCTGGAATGAAATGCAGGGATGCTCAACCCGGGATATTCTCTAGGTACCCTTTCACAATGAGCAAATTCCCGGGTTGATGTACGTTCATATGCAATAACCTGGGAAATATTTACCAGTGTGAAAAGAGTATTATAGGAGCAGAATTTGGGCACACATCTGTTTTTTGTCTTTTCACTTGGACTGAATATTTCCTGCAATATTCATAATTTGCATTATATTATATGATAGTGCCGGACTCATGTCTCTCTGGGTCTTCCTAGAGTGACCATGCCTCCCAGCACCAGGGCCTGTCCAAACTCTTTGTGGTCTTAGCGAATCCTTATGGAACTGTACAGTAATATATATATATATATATATATATATATATATATTTATATACAGCAGTACCTCTAAAATTGCGCTACGTTATATTGTGGTCGCTTCCAACACTGAGTCCCCTACTAGTAGGAACTCCCAAACAACATCATCCAACCAATAGTGTTTTCTTAGCGCCCAATGTACTTATACTTATATACGAAGATACATTCATTAGTAAATAAAAATAATTATTAAAAGTCCAAATAAAAGTTCAAACAAAAGTTATTTTGGCAATTCTTTTACACGTCACCTTGTGGCTGGAGTGATTCATGATGTTTAACAGTTGTTTTTAAATCACAATTTGTAGCAGTTCCCCAATGCGTTTCGTTTAATCAAGAAACTTCATCAATTGTTTTCCCCTTGTTTTCCCCTTTTATATATATATAAAACCACAGTTCTGGACAATATTTGCCAGGTGCAGCATGCAAAGAGAGGTATGTATATCGAGGTATTGTGGCACGCGCAGGGACTTACACTTAAAGAAAGCTCAGCACACAAGGCGTGAGGCCAACGTTTTGGAATTTATTCCATTGTCAAGGCTTAGAACAAAGAACAATCACAAGTACACTTACCCTGGAGGATGGAGGACATTTAGGTAAGTGTGCTTGCGATTGTTCTTTGTTCTAAGCCTTGGATTAAACTCCTAAACGTTGGCCTCACGCCTTGTGTGCATAGATTCCTCAATACCTCGATATATATATATATATATATATATATATATATATATGCATATATACATACATACATACACACTGCACTCAATATCGGACGGGTGCAAAAACTGGTGGCACTCAAGAGGCGTGAAAACATTATTGTGTTAGTATACAACGACATACAGTACCGATGTATTGGGCTCACTTTCCCCTTTTTAAGGTGTATAGACCTTGAATTCACAAATTATGTGGGAGGTCTAGATGACCTTTGCTGGAAAAAAATGTATAAAAAGGATGAACAGTCTATAAGGGTTGTTGCAATTGTGGAATGAGTAATTTCATGCCTTAAGCAAGTCCCATTGATCCTGCTAAGTAGAACTGGGTTTAATTTAGACTTTATTATTAATATTGTCTCTTTGAGGTAACTGGCAAGGAAGTAGATGTTCTTTGTGCTCATTTACCATACCATTCTACCACATGGGTTTTCAGCTTCACTCAGATAGTTTACGCTCAGTAGCGCACGCAGGGGGGGTTTCTGAGTACCCAGAAACCCCCCCAGGAGTCTAAGGGCCCTCAGCTGAAAGCTGAGGGTCCCTTCTTTCCATGGATATAAGAACTGTAAAAATCGGCCCTTGGGAACCGGAGATATCTGACTTCAAAGCAGTGGACCCCATCTAAGCCTGTTAATTGTTATTCCTAGTCAGATATTTCAGGTTCTGTCTGACATAGAGTTTTTCTGAGGCTATATTCCAAAAGCTGGGACTCTCCCCCTTTGATGGACACTAGCAGCTTGTCTCTACTGTTCCCAGAACCAAAGATATCAGCCTTCCAGCAGCTGGTTACTGCTCCAGCTCCACACACCTGGTATGTAGTATTATATACTCGTGGGCAGATTGCTCTGCCTCCTGAACTCTGATCCCCTAGTCCCCAATACCATTTGGTAGGTGGGATTCTCTAGTTTTTAATTCCATTAAAATCAAATAAATCAATTTCCGGGAACTGGAGATATCTGCAGTCAAGCAAGCTGTCCTCCCACCAGAAAATTATGAACAATAGGCCCACTCCACTATACACCCTTCCTCTGCATATTAAACATCCTCTACCACCCTGGAAGTTATGTATCAGGGCCCCTTCATTCAGCCCAATGCCCCTTCTCCTACCTTATCTCCCACCATCTGTGCAGGAAAGGGGTAATTAGTGGAATTACTGATCCAGGCCCTACATGCTGAGCGGTTGATATAATACCCCCTACCACCCACAGGACATCAAAGCTTTCCCCACCCCTACCGCTGGAGGATCGGTAGGGGCCCCAATACATTGCTATGCCCAGGGGTCTACACTGCTGTTGACGCCCCTGTATGTATGTGTATGTATGTATGTATGTATGTATGTATGTATGTATGTATGTATGTATATATATTTTTTTTGTATTATTATTATTAATATTTATATACATTTGGTCTATCTATAATACTTTAACTGACCCGGCATATACTGGGTCACCTAAGTGTCCATCTCCGTGCTTTGCTCCGCCCCTCTGGAAACCCCCTTCTGAAAATCCTGCGTTTGCCACTGACGCTCCCATCTCAGAGCCTAGGAACACTGTGTACTACAACAAGCGTATCATCTACTGGCTCCCATCCAGTGGACAAATCCTGTTCTTAAACCCAGGTCAAAGGGATCAGTTATATATATATAGACATAAATTGTGTTAAACATCAGGTTAATAAATCATCAGCAACATGATTCACTTCTTGTGACTTTGGGCCTTATTCTAGTTCACTTGTCTGACAAATTCCTTCTTAGATGGACAAAACCATGTGCACTGCAGGTGGGGCAGATGTTATTGTGCAGAGAGAATTAGATTTGGGTGGGGTTTTACTTCAAAGTGAGATCTAAATTGCAGTGTAAAAACAAAGCAGCCAGTATTTACCCGACACAGAAACAAAATAACTCACACAAATCTAATTCTCTCTGCACATTTTACATCTGCCCCCCTGCAGTGCACATGGTTTTGTCCATCTAAGAAGGATTTTGTCAGAAAGAGTGAACTAGAATAAGGCTCTTTTTGAGGTTTTTAAATGATATTATGAATTAAGTGTAAGATTATACACACCTTATTACAGTTACACATATTACAGCAGTGTATTAAAGATTGATTAATAAAACAAACATTATTCAGATATACTCACTACCCCACAGTCAGCATTATTTATTTATTGTTTCTTATACAGCGCAGTGAATTCTATTGGGCTTTACAAATGGAAATAGTGGTAAAACAAAGTGGGTAGTTACAGACAGTCATAGCGGTAAGAGGGCCCTGCTCTCAAACTTACAATATATAGGGAAATAGGCATTGATACACAAGGGTGGGCATTATCTATTGCATAATAGTCACCAGATTGCAAATGTTTTTGGTGGACTCTATGATAACATCACCCAGCAAGGTTGGCCTGGGGTCAGGAGGATGGGAAAGTGAAGAAAGAGAAGTGCGGACATGTTTGTACCCGACAGCGGGGATGTGATTGGAGAGGAACGATGTATAATGGTTATGTGGCTGGTTCTGGAATATGATAAGAGGTGAGTTTTCAGGGAAAGGGTGAAAGTTTGAAGACAAGAGGAGGCTCTTATTGTGGTTGTACAAATGGAGCTGCTGCCCAGGGTGCAGGGCCCTGTGGGTGACATTGTCACAGTCCCCTGGCACCTGCATGGGGTGTCTATAACTGCACCCGTCACCAGTAAAGCTACTTGGGTCACTCACTGTGCAGCCTGTGAAGCCACCTGGAGCACACCACAGGCAGTTCTTATCTTACCACTGTCAATGGCCGTGCCTTTTAGTTGTGGCCATACCTCCCAAAGTTGGAGTTTTGTAGATCACGACACCAGTGTGGCAGAGGAATGAACATGTCCAAAATGGGGCTTAACCTCAGTCAAAGGGGCGTGGCCAAATGGAAATTCCGTGGCCGCAAGCCCCAGTTTTTCATCACTATGGGGGCATGGCCAGCACTGTGTAGGCTGTTGGCCATGCCCTCAGCCCCTCTGTTTCAGAGCAGCGGCAGGCAGGGGAGACTCCCAACTGCCTCTGCTCACAACCCCACCCCCCTCCCGATTGACACTGGTGGCTTCCCGACAGCATTGAACAGAGATCTTGTCAGAATGGACCCAACTTTAGAAGCCATCGGGCCCGTTCTGCTGAGAATGGGCATGGATTGTCGAGCTCCCGGCCATAGCTCGCTGATACACGGCCGTATCTCGCGGCCATGCCCCCTTTTCGGGGTTCGGCAGGCGGGACATTAAATCCCGCCTGCCGATTCTTAGTGGAGCTGGATGAGAACGAGACATGGTCACAGCTGTTGGGCCAGCCCAACAGTCGTGACCCGAGATTGAATATCCCCTTAAGTCTGATACAGCACCAATTATTAACTATTTTCCCTTCTTCTTAAAGATTTCTGTATAATGAGTTTCAGATAATATTCTGTATATTAATCTTATCTAAAATAGGGGATTTCCATTATGATAGAATACTCATCCAGGGACTGAGAGGTATATTTACTAAAGCTTCTAAAAGTGATAAAAAGGACATGGTGCCCATAGCAACCAATCAGATTCTGTCTATCATTTTATAGGATTAAATAGAAAAATGATAGACAGAATCTCATTGGTTGCAATAGGCAACATCACCTGTTTTCATTTTGAGGGCGGGATGTACTAAGAGGAAAATGTGGTAAAACCCCCGTTTTCAGGGGTTTTACTGCATTTTCAAATTTACGAACACCCGGCCGCCCCGTCTTCGCTGGCCAGGGTATCGCCACCTTTGGGTGGTGATACCCTATAGAAGCCTCTGGGATTCTATCGCCGCCCGCTACCAACCCCGCCGCAGATGCCTGCCCACCTCCCCCTGGCTTACCTTCCTCCAGGAATAAACTCCTCCTCCCCCTAGCAACTCAGCCAGATGTCTTTCTGGCTATAATAAGAATCTATAGTAAATTTAACCCTAAGAATACATTTAGGGAGAATGAGTAGTTACATACATTGGGGCAGATGTATTAAGCCTTAATAAGAGATAAATTCAAATGTGATAAGGAAAGATAAACGTCCAGCCAATCAGCTCCTTACTGACTTTTTTCAAACACAGCCTGTAACATGGCAGTTAGCAGCTGATTGGCTGGACGTTTATCTCTCCTTATAATACTTGCATTTATCTCTTGTTAAGGCTTAATACATCTGTCCCAGTATGTTACATGTACAATAATAATATAATGCTGATATTTTGGAGTATATAGTAGGTTTAACAATACTATGTCCTCTTCTTTTGACCGTGATACTGTGCAAGTATTATATAACCAATTAGAACTGTTGCTTTGTTAGTAAATTGCATGAATAGTGAGTACAGGACACAGGTAAGAAGGCGGGAAAGGTTATTGAATGGCTTTTCTCCGTTCTGTAAGCCAGCACCTAAAAATACGTTTAGTAGGAAACAGGATAATCAGCTTTTTTAGGCTTTTGGGGTTGGAGATTATCAAAACATAGCAGAGCCATTGTATATGTCTTACTAAAGCCCATTGACTATGGGCAAGAATTAACAGATTGAGCAGTACAGTGATGTTCTCAGATCGGTTTATTAAAAGTTGTCATTCACAAATACATTTCCATTCAATAAGAAGGCAGCACAGTGAAGCAGTATTAATATATAGGCTAAAATAGACTATAGAGGAGATTTATTTATTATTTATTAATTTATTTATTAACAGTTTCTTATATAGCGCAGCATATTCCGTTGTGCTTTGTAAAGGAGATCACCAGGTAACCAATGACAATGCAGCAATGGAAACTGTACAAAGTAAAATATGCTGTTTACTGCATCTATATACTGTAATTCTACAAGGTCTGTCCGGAGTCGGATATGCACAGTGAGAGCATATCTGATTCTGCACTGGCTAGTGCCCACATTTACCACTGCTAAAGACTCCCACTGTTGGGGTGGGACAGAGAGAAATGACCATGGGAAAGTGCAGGAAAAGTGTGACTCTTCTAAATTGCAAATGCCTGATCCAATAGGGTGTGGTACAGGGGTCCGACAGCCGGGATCCCAACAGTCATTATCCTGATGTCGGGATCCCGACTGCCCGGACCCAGACATCATGGTGAACGCAACTAAGCCCCTTGCGGGCACGGTGGCTCGCTCCCTCTATGGGGGTCGTGGACCCCCATGAGGGAAAATAGCAGGTGGCCGTCGGGAACCCGTCTGTCTGTGTTTTGACAGTCGGGATCCCGACGTCGGGTAAATGCCTGTTGGGATCCCGACTGTCGGGACCCCGTCCAGCACCCGATCCAATATGGTAGTTACTAGTAAAGGTACCTGGTATATGCTAGGTCACCTTATACATCGCAAACACAGGTCCGGCCCTTTCAAACTCAATGCGGGTTGCCCATTTAAATGTGAGGAGGTTGGTGCAGTGTGGTGCCTGCTGCCGTGCAGGTGTGACCACTTACCTGGCTTGACCACTTACCTGGCACAGCACCCTCTCACCTTCAGGCTGTGATGAACCACAGTCATGGTTACTCTCTGGCACCCGGACACGATCCGACCAATGCACCCTCCATCCCCCAACGTGTTTTCAAAATGAGCTTCGGGCATAAGGGAAAGTCATCCTCGACCCTCTTGGGCTCAGAGCCCCAAGTGACACCTATTGCAACTTGCGCACCTTAGGTGAAAATTTGATCTTGCAACTGGGTACAAGGTCCACGGTCCGCCCAGAAGAAAGGGAGATAGGCAGAAACAGACACATAAAGACAGGCGGAGATAGCACTCACTGACACTAAACTTGCACTTTCTCTGCAATGTCCCTTACACTTACAGTTCCCAATACAACACAGTTGTGCAGGGCCTAACACTAACTTGTGTGGCACAACTAACTCAACTACATCACAAAGCCCTCAAATTGAAAATGTGTGTGTGTGGTTCGACACAACTTTAACAGTTATACATCAAATTCTGCCCTGCACGGAAAACAACATTCACCTTAACAATCACAGTGACAGGGCTGCCCTTTAAACCGCTGCCACAAAACCTACTTTAGGACCAGAGAGGTGACAGCCGTCCAGCCTGTGCACCTCTTACCCCCAATTACCTACGGGAAACTCGATAATCCCTGAGCCTAGTGTTCAGGATCACCTAATTGCCGCTCAGTAACCGGGGCCTAGTGCTCCCTAATCCCCTGCAGGCCTAATGCCTGGTCTGCAGGTTTGGGCCTAGTGCCCGCTTAATATTGCCATAGTGACTTTGGTCTAGTGCCAAAGCCACTTACATTCATGTGGGTCCTGAACTCCTGACTGCTGGTCAGGACTAGTGCCTTTCAATGCCCAAAGGCATAGTGCCTGAACAAATTGCCCATGGGCCTAGAGCACGGCTAATAGGCCTCTGGCCTATCACATGGCTGATGGTGGCCTTTAGGTCTAGCGCCCTACAAAAGGCCAGAAGGCCCTGCACAGGCCAGATGGGCCCCACATTATGGCCATGGCCCAGGAGGGCCAGATTATAATAGCCACAGGCCAGGAGGGCCTAATAATAATCCACACGGGCCGAGGGGGCCCGACTACTGTGCCTACAGGCGGAGAGGGCCTGATTATACACACAATCCTAATGCCCAAACACCCGGGGGTCAAGGGAGGGAGAAGGGTTGGTGGCCCATGGCCGCCTACCTGAGTTGGGAGAGGCTGCGTGGGGAGCTTCGTTAGCTCTTTTGCTTTCCTCCCCTGCATCTTTCTTATTCTGCTGTTGCCCCGTCCTGGCTAGTGGTGTCGCTGCTTCTTCTTCTCTTCCAGGTGGTGGCAGTCATCTTCTTTGTTGAGCCCGGTGTCTTCTGGCTTCTTCCAAGGCCACCGGAGCTGTGGTCATGGGTCCCGACTACTTTTGGAGTCACTTCTGGCTTCGCTGGCGTCTTCTCTCAATTCTGTGCTCCCTCCCCGCCATCTGACTTTTTTTTCACCTCCCTGTCCTGGGCAGGTGTGGCCAAGTACGGTGAGTGAGCGATTATTGGCTCGCAGTGGCCGTCTCCTATTGGCCACCAATTCAGGAGCCATAATTGGCTCCTGAATTGTGTGAAATTCAAACCTCCACGGGCGGTATTTCTGATTGGCGTCTAGAATGGCGTCCAATTTTGAAACACCGCTCCACTCCCCGCTGCAACTTCAGTATCACTCCCCACCACACACTCGCTGGTACCTGCTACACTTCCAGTGCTGGGATCGGACCTTTGATCTCAGCGCTGCCTGGAGCTGGGTCCCGCTGCGGATACAGCTCCTTCCGCTGCTGCTCCGGTGCTGGGGGCAGAGTAGCTGTCCCAGCAACGGGGCACACTCTTACATAAACACTGTGGAAAATGGTCCAATCCGTGTTTACCCCTGCTTCAAACCCGTGTTGAAATGTCGGGTTGCTTGGCCCAGGTTTTTTCACTTTGGTGCTTTCACACTGCACCTCAATGAGTTATTTTATGCGATGTGAACGGGGTATTAGTCTACTATGAGCTCTGTCCGTACTCTGGGGGGGATGCACTAATATCCCCCGCCCTACATTGCTGGCATCTGCCGGCTACCACATTCTTAATAATCGTATATGCCCTAACATTTCAATGGGTTCTTTTAAAGTGCTGCCCAAGGCAAAACCTTGAGATCCGACATTAGGATCTCGAAGCTTTTGACCCGGGGCAGATAGGGAGATCCAATTTGCGGCTCGGATCACCTTAGTTACCCAAAATCTGGGCAGGTTTGGATTTCTTAAAATCCAAACCGCTCATGCTTACTAAACAAATCATGCAGAAGATTATTTTCTTTTGATACTGTATATAGGCCTAGATCAAATGTAGACTAAAGTTGGCCAGATATATTGGGAGGTTAAGAACAGAGCAATGAAATAGACATTTCAGTGTAACTTTATCAATCTTACTAGCGGAAAAAATACAATATCCAGCAATCAATCTGCACCACAAGTAAGGAAACTTGATCAACAGTCTTCCCGCGTCCGCTGCGGTTGCCAGTGGAAAATGGATCAGTGCACCCAGACAATATTGTTTTTTCTGAATTAATAGCATTCCCTTAAGATTTTTGGACAACAGACATCTTCTACATTAGAATAAATGTAATGGTTACAGTGAAAGTGAACATAACTCCTTCTAACATCTCCCACAGAGCTATACTGACAGTCTCCCACCACGACCATAACCACAAGCATGAAAATAAACAGCCTTCCATTCTAGAGTAATCACGGGCTGAAAACTTTCAGATTCAGACTCAGATAATTGTCTGTCCAACTGACAAAAATAAAGACTTTTGCATAAGCTATACCTGTTTAGAATAAAGTCCCTTTGGTCTTTCAAATCATGTGTCCGCTATAATTAAACACGGCTCCATATTGCAGCATCACCTGGACATACTGTAGTAAGTTTTGCAGTTATGGGACAGTAAGGTCCTATATAATAACTTGCCGTAAACCATGGAGTTAAAACAGCTTGGCCTGGCAAATTGTAATGTACAGCAAAATAAACAGCACCATCAGTGAGGAATTTAGTCACAGCTGGAATAATAAGTCCTCAGCCAAGTATACCCATATGTCAGAGCGTTGGGACTCTAAAAATGAAATACTAGAGAAAAACATTTTGAATAAATGCTACAGAAATGTTTAATAATTGTAAGTATTACTTTACATTTTTTATTTTTTTAGTCGGTCTGCTACAACAGACGTCTTTTACCAATTTTTCCGGGGACAGTCCATGACCACGACGAGGTTTGTTAACATGGAAGCGGTCAGTCTAACCAAACCTAAGCTTAAATTTAGTATGTTACCAGTTTAAAGGAGTAGTAACATACTATAGTGCAGTTAACCATAGCAACTAATCTGATATTAACATTTTTTAGCCTGACTGAACTACACTGACATTAGATTAGCTGCTAAGCATACCAATCCCAGTATGGCTGCCTCAACCTCCGCAACAAAGATGTCAACTTCCTGGCTCAGCCACCTGTGGGAGAGAGCACCAGTGGTGGGTGCATAATGGGGTATGAGAGGGGGAGGGGCTTGATGGATCACAGGGGGTTAATCAATGCAGAGATCGCCGGCATTATACAGAAAGGGGTGTGGCTGCACTGAAGAAATTTGGAGAGAATCGCATTGCCGGCCGCCTGGACCACCCACTTCACTCACTAAGCGGGCGGCCGGGGGGGTCCCAGGGTGCATCTGAAATTTGTTCGACTTGCCCATTCTTCCAGGGGGACGGGAGCACTAACTAATATTCTGGAGCTTTACAGCCATTCCGGGAGAGTAGAAAAAAATGCCCTGGGTGTGGTATGATGGTCCGACAATCGGGTTCCTGACAGCCAGTATCCCGACATCAGAATCCCAACTACAGGTGCTCACTGCACTCGCCATGCTGCAGGCTCGGTGGCTCGCTTCCCTTGCCACAGGTTCTATTCTCCCTCTATGGGGGATGTGGACCCCCACAAGGTAGAATAGCCCCTATCAGTCGGGATCCCGACTGTCGGGCATTTAAACAGTCGGGATTCCGAAGCCGGAGTACTGACCGTTAGAATCCCGAGTGTCGGGCAGTCACCCAGCACCCATTAAAACAGTATATGCATTGTGTTTGATGGTATTAAAGTTATGCTTGTGTAGAGGAGCGAATACATGTGGTGTTTGTGTTGTTACTTATGTGATATGTGGGGGTATTAATATCATATACAGTAATGTGTGTGGGGGACTAGTATTTATATGATTTTGGGGGGGTTACTCCACGGTGGTGGTGGCTATTAAGGTTATAGGGGGATAATAACAATGTGGAAATTATAAATGTAATGTAGTAAGGGCTATTCCAGTTACATAGTGGGGCTAGTAAAGTTACACAGTGTGGCATCTAATTTAATATGTAGTACATTACGTTTTAAGTTAATTTAGTGGGGGGGGGTAATTAATTTTTTACAAGAAATTGTGGACGGCTGTTTGTAACCAATGCTCCCACACTTTCTCCCCTTTCCCCCCTTGCCAAAGCACAATCATTGTACACAGACCCTACAAACATATAAAACAACCCTGACATGCAAAGAATTTGTCGCTGGGTTCTTGGATCAGATAGTATGGCTTGTGAATAAGAAGTGCCCGCTGGTAAGGTTATAGGCTTGTTTGCCGATTCTATATTCCATGTCACCAAAGGCAAGGCCAAAAGTAAAATTGTGTCCTGATATTTGCAGTAACTTACCAGGCCAGAGTTCCCAGTAATGCCGCCCTCAGGTCTATGGGGTTATCATATAAATCCTATAGATGCAGGAAGATAAAAAGCTGATCTTTGCCATAGGGCCTGGAAGCAAGAAACTTACAACCAAGCACATTTCTCTAAAGCCCAAGGTACAGTGCTTCCAATCATCCAGTGCCGTATAGAAACTTTGCTTGGGTCTCTGGACTCTCCTTAATGAAAATGACCCTGTTGTTCCCTAGCTTTCTAGTTCCTTTAGACCAGTGATAGCCAACTCTGGTCCTCGAGAGCTACCAACAGATAACATTTTCCAAACCACCTAGCTGCTGCACAGGTCCACTCATTACTCACTGACACATTTGAAAAGATCCACAGTTGGAGCTAATTACTTCACTCGAGATTCTGTGAGGAGACCTGGAACTGTTGGTAGCTTTCGAGGACTGGAGTTGGCTACCCCAGCTTTAGACCCTTCCAACCAAATAAAATAGCCTCCAAGTTTGGCGGCTGTATGGGATATTAGTTGAACTGTGACATTTTTTTGAAGGGGCAATTATTTACAAGGCATGGTTTTGCCATGTTAATGATTGCCCCTTTAAAAAAAACACAGAGTTCGGCCAGCATTCCTCATGGCTGCCCAACTCGGAGTTTATTACATTGGCCATTCATCTCCAAAGCAAAGGGGGTCCCTTAACCCCTAGGTTACCTTAGGGCGCAAAGTTCACATGCAAAGTTAAAAACCCGTACGGCCAGGAAGCCGTGCAGCACACATTAGTTTATCATGGAGGGGATGGCCATTCCAGTGGCGGGATCCGGCTGCAACCGTGCGGCCAGGCCCTGGCCGTCCCGTGTGAATGAACACAATAGTGTCCATTCACAACTAATGTGTGCGGCACGGCTCCCTGGCCGTGCGGGATTTCGCCGTCCGGCAGGAGCCGGAGTGTGTGAAACCGGCCTTAGTGTCAATAAATAATGGGTTAAAGAAAAAAAACAAATAAATAATAATAATAATAAATAATAGCCAAAGCTCCAGCCTAATGCGGGTCAAACATATATGGTCCAGATTAATCAGAGGCAGACATTTTAGACTTTGGGGGTAGACACAGAGAAACACGTGCATACAATACATACACATACCAAATAACAGATTAACAAACAGGGTAATGGTAATGTACTTACTTTTACCTAGCATTCCTAGGGAGAAGTATGATCATTAATTTGGGATAATTCTAGTTGTTATAAACCAGCTATGAGAATGTTTTTCAGGGAACTGAAATGTACACAGAGTAACAGAATTACAAGAAACAGGTTCCTGTAACTATTTAATACATATGGCATCCTGAAGAACACATGTTGGCTAGAGATGAACATATCTCTCACGGATCACTTTGCAGAAATATTTGTGATTTTGGAACAGTGTTTCTATTGTTATCTAATTTATTTGCAAACTATTTTCTGCGTAAAAATAGAATATAATGTTTAAATGTTCAACTTGTACAATTTTTTTGTAATTCATTTATTGTTCTAAAACATAATTTTAGACAATGCCACTAACTAACTGGGTGCCGGCAGTTGGGATTCCTATGGTCAGTATACCGACATCAGAAACCCGATTGTCGGTCCAGCATACCACACCCAACTAACTGGGGAAATTAAAACCCTAAAAATGAACAAACCTGAAAACTGCCAGAGTTAGGGTGGTATTCAATCCGGGATTCTGATTGTTGGAATGTCCTGAGAGTCGGAATCCTGTGCCGTTTTTGCCCAGCTTGACAGTTTCTGTCGAGTGTCGAAAAGGGGGCATGTCTGCGAAAACGGCCGTGAATTGTCAAGAAACGGCCATGAATTTGACAACCCACGTCCTTTTCCGACAAATAAACGTTTAAAGTCAAATCTGTTTTGCCGAAATCCGCCTTCAATGCTGTCATAAATGGCAGCATTGAATCGTGGCTTGATCTAGACCCCTTATCTCCAGTGAAGGGCAATCTTCATACTTTAGAGACATTTGAAACAATGCTATGCTTCTAATTTTGTGGCAACAGTTTGGAGAAAGCCCTTTTATATTCTATCATGACTGTTCCCCAGTGCACAAAGCAAGGACTATAAAGGCATGGTTTCATGAGTCCTTTGTGGAGAACATGACTGGCCGACACAGAGTCCTGACCTCAACCCCATCGAGCACCTTTGGGTTGAAGTGGAATGGAGATTGTTAACCAGGTGTTCTCATCTAACATTAGTGCCTGACCTCATAAATGCAGTTCAGCCTCAATGGGCACAAATGCCCAAAAACAAAAACTTGTGAAAAGCCTTCCAAGGAGATTGGAAGCTGTTGTAGCTGCAAAAGGGGGACCAACTCCATATTAAAGTATATGTATATGTATTTGAATACAATGTAATTTCAATCCCTGTGGGTGTCATGGTCAAGCATCTGAATTCTTTTATCCACATAGTGTATGACTATGAATATATGTATAAATATACTGTAAGAAAGCAGCATCGGGGCTGTAAAGACTCTCGAAAAAACTGTAACCTACAAAATAAGAGTGTCAACCCCCAGCCAACAGTCAATATCTTTAGTATATATTGTTTTACATAGTTCCACTAGCTTGGTCATGCTTGCGTATATCCCATTAGACTGGCCTAGTGAAGTGGTTAGTTCACCCATACTGCTCTGGGACAGTTTTGGCAAGGCAGATAAAGACAAAAATTTAACAGGAAGGTGGTCGCGCCTGGGATTGCAGCTGCGTGTTTGTCCGTGGGTCACCAGACTCCCACCACCATACAATTGCACAAAAAATTGGAAAATACACTTCAGTGCTATCCCACAAAACACCTCCACCAGGTAGTGCACACCAAACTCGTGGAGATGTATGATTTCTCTGATGGTTTTCAATTTCCCTATGGGTCCCATAGGGAAATTGAAAACCATCAGAGAAATCATACATCTCTACAAGAGAGTTTGGTGTGCACTACCTGGTGGAGGTGTTTTGTGGGATAGCGCTGAAGTGTATTTTCCAATTTTTTGTGCAATTGGCAAGGCAGATGACTTTAGTTGTTTAATTAAGGCAAAAGGTAATATTCTGCAGACACAACTTTGTAAGCGGAGCCATTAGTAACTACTCTGACCTGGAGCAATGATTAGCACAGAAGCCGAAGTAATGAGACTCGGGGTATGTACTGGAAGGGGAGGGGGGGGGAATCAGGCCAACTCCTACTGCCTGTGGCTGGCTGAGTAAAATAAATCTATAACTTCTTACAAAAAAAAAAAAAAAAAAAAGAAAGCTAGAAAGAAAAATAATATAAAGTTCCTGGTAATATATTTTTGGCTGTAAACATCAAAGCTTTCTTTAAAGTTACATTAAAGCAATTTGAGCGATGAATGAACAAAAAATAAGGTTCTCCTCGCAGAGACGTTATTTGCAGTCACAGAAGTGTCAGCCAAAAGCAAATTAAATACAACCACAATATACATGATGGATAATAGACCCTATACTCTCACATTTCAACTTAATTTCTGGTGTTAATGTTATAGCTAAAATGACACCAAATGGTCCAATTAGCAAATGAAGCCTCATCACAATTTAGACATTTCCCATTCTGATTTCATTTGATTTATTGCGTATTATTTTTATTACGTATATGAGAAAAAAATGTATTCAGAGACTCATTGAGTGATTCAGCGGTGGACAAAGTAACAGCCACAATTGCATCTTTATGCTGAGATCCCCACTGGCTATGCAGATATGCCGCACAAAGACGCACCATTCATTGGCTGCAGCATCGGACATCCCAGCAACCCTATGTTTGCTAAGAACGTACGTCAGAACATGGCAGTTGCTGCCAGTGGATCTTCATCTTTCAGTTTAGTCCCAGACACCGACATGCTCACTGCCATTAGCCACTCACCCCCAGTCACCACCCAGGAACACATATCGAAAGTGCATCTATATGCAATATCCAATATGCATACCCCAGCGGTAACTGCAGTATTCCCATATGCATTGTAATTTGTGGCAAAATTGGTACTTGGAGACTTGAGGGGATATTCAATCCTGGGTCAAGACTGTCGGGACGTCCCAGCAGTCGTAACCCTGCCCCACTTTCGGTCCACTCGAAAGCAAATCGGCAGGCAGGATTCAATGCCCTGCCTGCCGAGTGCTGAAAAAAGGGCGTGACTACAAGAAATGGCCATGGATTGCCGAGATCCGACTGTGAGTTTGACAATCCACGGCAGTTTTCAGGAAAACGAGCCCGACTGCTTTTACAGTCGGGCTCGTTTTGCCAAGATGCCTCTTCATTGCTCTCAGGAAAGACAGCACTGAATAGGCACCCGCTGATATTTCCCCCGTCGCAAATAGCGGCAGATGATTGAATATCCCCCTTAGTGTTACAGAACACCTGTCAACCTTATACACGTCTATTATGTGTGGTAAGTGTTCGGCTTCATAGCAACACTTCATAGAATGCGACTAATCATCATTATCAAGTCCTTCATGGAGATCCCAGTGTGAATCACTGCCAAACCAGACATGTGCAGGAGCCTGAACATCTGTGCTCACTCGGGATAATCCATCACAAGAGAGACCTGGAAAGAGCTCAAAGTTTCTTAGCGATAAAATCTAGTAATGTTGTAGCCAAGGCCAGATTAAGGGCCATATGGGCCTGGGACTGAAAATGATCAAGGGCCTAATTTGAGAAGCAAAGTAGCTGTGACCAGTCCTGTGTGTGCACGGCCATAGATAGATTCACGCAGTGTGCTGTGGGGTCCATTCAGCGAATGGGATATTATCGGCTGGGTCCCTGCGGCAGATGGGAACTAGTAGCGCTAATAGTTCCCATCTGCCGCAGGGACCCCGCCCAATGATTTCCCATTCGCCGAATGGACCACACAGCACACTGCATGATTCCTGCTGCCCGGACCTCTGTGAGCTGACAAGTACCAGGGGAGGGGGGGGGGAGCAGGCAGCGGGCATACAAGTACCAGGTGAGGGGGGGAATGGGCAGCGGGCATACAAGTACCAGGGGATGGGGGGGAATGGGCAGCGGGCCTACAAGTACCGGGGGGCGGGCATTACACTATTTGGTTCAGAATATTTTTTTTCCTGTTTTCCTCCTCTAAAACTAGGTGCGTCTTATGGTCAGGTGCGTCTTATAGAGCAAAAAATACGGTACTTATATAAAAAAGAAAACTAATGCAAAAACAGAGGCATTTAAATGAGCTATAAGCTAGAGTCAATAGAAAATATGCCTAAAGTATGCTAACAAATAAATGAATTACTAACGTTACTAAAACCATTACACAAAGATCAATATCCTTCTCCAAATACAAATAAAAAGTAACTTTAACCAGAAGAAACATTAACAACAAAAATAAATATTAACTTTGAAATCTCGACCCAGCTCACGGTGTGTGTTCTGCTGTCTGCTTCTCCCAGCAGGGATTGTAAGCAGGGCCGGTGCTAGGTACCGGGGCGCCCCAGGCAGGGAGGGGGGGCGCCCCGGTGCTCAATCACTTACCCAGTCCAGGAAGGGTAGTGCCATGCAAATGGAAGCTGTCCCCTGCCGTGACACTCATCTTTTTGCATTTCTTTTGGATACAAGGACCTGAGCACTTGACATGGTCAGAATAGAATTATATTATTTGTTATACATACTGTATATAGGACAGTATACACCGACATGTTCTAACCACAGGACCATTATGTAATTCCTTTAAACTCTATAAAGCCATAATACACTACTGGCCAAATGTATTAAGCCTTAATAATTAATAAAGTGGAGCGTGATAAAGAACCAGCCAATCAGCTCCTAACTGTTATTTCTCAAACACAGCCTGTAACATGCCAGTTATGAGCTGATTGGCTGGTACTTCACTCTCCACTTTATCACTTGTTAAGGCTTAATACATTTGGCCCTATACCCTAATATGACCTGACCAATATACATAATCATACAATAACTCTATTACACAGTATAAAACATTACTAACCTCACCTTAATCTGAATATATTTTGTTCTAAAGTACAATGTTCTATTAGGATGTGTACTGTGGGGAATCGTGCCGCTCATTAGGGCCATGTGCTTCTCTGTAGAGCCATGTTCTGTTTTCTAAGGCCATGTGCTGATCTCTGGCCATGTTCTGTACTGTAGGGCTGCATACTGTTTTGTACAGTCATGTTGTGTATGGCCATTTTCTCTTGTGTAGAGCCATGTTCTATTCTGTATGACCATGCTTTACTCTGTTGGGCCATGTTCTGTCCTGACGAGCCATGATATATTCTTTAGGGTGATATTCTATTCTGTAGAGACATTTTCTGTTCTGTAGGGCTATGTGCTGCTCTGTAGAACCATGTTCTATAAATAGGAATTCATCTGAAGAGCTATGTTCTGTTCAAAGGAGCTATGTTCTGTTCTGAAGAGCCAGGCTCTATATTTAGGACCATGTTCTGTACTGTAGAGCCATAATCTGTTGTATAGGACCATGTGCTACTCTACAGAACCATGGCCATGTTCTATTCTGTAGAGCCACGTTCTTCACTGTAGGGACTTGTTTTGTTCTATAGGGTCACCCATGTTCTGTTCTGAATGGTCAAGTTTTGTTCTTCAGAGCCGTGGTCTGTTCTTAAGGGCCATATTCTGTTCTGTAAAGCCATGTTCTGTATTCTGGAGGCATGTGCTGTCCTGTAGGGCCATATTATATACTGTAGGACCATGATCTGTTCTGTATGGCCATGTTCTGTTTTGTAGAGCCCTGTTCTGTTCTGCATGGCCATGCTTATTCTTTAGGACCATAAAGCAGAGCCATATTAGTTACTGTAGGGTCATATTTTGTTCTATAGAGCCATGTTCTGTTCTGTATGGCCATATTATATACTGTAGGACCATGTTTTGTTGTGTATGGCCATGCATTGTTCTTTAGGACCATACAGCAGAGCCATTTTTGTTACTGTAGGGTCATATTTTGTTCTGTAGCGCCATTATATGTACTATAGAGCCATGTTCTGTACTGTAGAACCATGTTCTGTTCTGTAAAATCATGTTCTGTTCTGTAGAGCCATGTTCTGTTGTATAGAGCCATGTTCTATCCTATAAGGCCAAGCTCTATTCTTTAGGGCCATGTTCTGTTCTATACAGCTATGTTTTGTTCTTTAGAGTCAAAGTCTGTATTGTAGGGCCATGTTCTGTATTTAAGGACCATGCATGTTCTGTATAGCTATGTTCTGTTCTGTAGCAACATGTTCTGTACTGTAGGTCCATGTTCTGTACTGTATAGCTATGTTCTGTTCTGTAGAGCTATGTTCTGTACTGTAGGGCTATGTTGTGTTTTGTATGGCTATGTTCTGTTCTGTAGAGCCATGTTCTGTACTGTAGGGCTATGTTGTGTTTTGTATGGCCATTATTTTGTTATTGCCTCATGAGGAGGCAATAATAGAACAGCTATTGCAGAAGCAAATGTAGTACCATTATACATAATAAATAAACATCTCTATACATACGCAAATCCATTACCTGCATTAACCCTAATGCCAAAATAAAATAAAACAGTTTTTTCTACCAGCTGGGCTCTTCAACCATTAATACACATGACCCTAAATTTCAAACATATTCCTTTCTGATTAGCTCCTGAAGTTTTTGCATATATATATTTGAAAATGTTATAAACAGTTTTATTGTAAAGGATACCTTGTATTTTAGACTTAGGTGTCTTCTAAAGTACTGTGTAAAAGGGCAGCCATATGTAAAAAGTGTTTATTACATGCCAAGCAACACATCAGAAGTGACAGTGTTTGGTATAGGTGGCACATGGTAATCTCATTATGATACAATTGTGTTTATCTCCACCCTGACTTCTCTTAAGGTCAGACCCATCAGAAAGTAGAGTAACATTAGGGTCTACACAACTGAAGCAAGTATGGAGAAGAGAATGGAACTATGACCGTATTTCCTTTGGTACATAGACAAACTAAACCTTTAGCAATATTGAATATATCCAAACTTGCTTTGCCATTTATGCTAGGGATCCAGTCACATTTTCCATAATTACCATGTCAACAGCCATAATGTTGATACTAGAATGGTTAGTTAGGTTTAGGTGCCACTGGAAGGGTCAGGATCAGATAGTAGGGGAAGGTTAGGATTAGGCTAGGGCGTTGATGGCTAACCTTGACATTCCAGTTGTTGTTGAACTACACATCCCAGCATGCTCTGCTTCAGTTTTGCTATTTGGCCATGCTAAATCTGATGCAGAGCATCCTGGGATGTGTAGTTCAACATCAGCTGGAGTGTCAAGGTTAGCCATCAAGGGGCTAGGTAGAGGTGTTAGAGCTATGTAGTATTGGGGGGAGGAGGTGGTTAAAGGTTGGTCAGAAAATAGTCACTGAAACCGCTGCACCACCAGAGTCGGAGGCAGAAGTAAAGGTCACATGATTGCCATGACCCGGAAGTACTGCAACCCCTGCCAGCAGCAGTTAAGTGGTGGTAGTTGCTAAATTCAAGGTTGGCTAAAGGACCTTTCACGCTCAAGGGGAGGAGCAAGTCCGGGGGGGTTGTTCCTTCACTATCCACGCCACCACTGGTTCCCTTTAGTAACCAAGGGCCTTATTTTGGTTCATTCTTTCTGACAAAATCCTTCTTAGATGGACAAAACCATGTGCACTGCAGGGGGGGCAGATGTAACATGTGCAGAGAGAATTAGATTTGGGTGAGTAATTTTGTTTCTGTGCAGGGAAAATACTGACTGCTTTATTTTTACACTGCAATATAGATCTCACTTTGAAGTAAAACCCCACCCAAATCTAATTCTCTCTGCACATGTTACATCTGCCCCACCTGCAGTGCACATGGTTTTGCCCATCTAAGAAGGATTTTGTCAGAAAGAATGAACCAAAATAAGGCCCCAAGTGGCAAGCGAGGGTCCGTTTGGGTCCCTTTTTCCAACCTTGCTCCTCCTCTCTCAGCCCCCTCTCCTCTCCTGTCATGAGAAAAAGTCCCTTAGCCCACTTGAATTTAGACCTAACTGCTAAGTGTTATGTTATCATGTCGACATGTCATCCTTATTTATATTGATATGAATTATAGCTTAAGTAAAATACATTTCACATTCTAATTAGTTGAATTCTCTAAACATGACCAAGTAACAAGCCGAAGACGAAAACGATACTGATTTATTTAGAGTTACAGTTATTACGTGTATTGAATGAATAAAACTGCAAACAACACAATAACGCAGACTGATTCACTTAAATCATTTAACAGGACACTTTTAAAAAGGTTTGGCAGCCTTAAGGAAATTATTTCATGATGTTTGCAATGAAACTGGACACAAGACTAAACAAACGTACAGCTTATACATCTGTATTTAACCTCTGACACCTACGTGGGTAATTAATTAATGGCATCAAACTTGAGTATAATTGTTATTGGAAAAATTCTTCATTATATTCACATACTGGAGCTCACTTATAGTTAGTTGTATGTAAATTTTATTGAATAACATCAATTGTTATTACACTTGCTAAATGTGCAAATATTGATTTTTTTAATCAACCTGATTTGGGTCCCCTTATGCCTGGCGATGCAGAATGCGGAAGGCAGGAGTTGAGCAAGCATAAACTGCGCACTGTACTGGAGAAGTGACTGTGGTCATATAATGCACAGAACCAGCTCTGTAACTGACTGCATGCAACCAAGAACAGTCACCTTACCTGCGATACCGGCAACTGGTGATGGGAGTTCTGACTGTGGGTATCGAAGGCCTGGATCCATCACCTGCACAGAATCTGTATCCATCCACTACCTAAAGTCACGCCAAGCACAGTGACTTTATTCATGAACATAGCACCTACTGTTATGATTCCACTACCTTTAATAGCGAGTGTTTTCCCCATCTTCTGATGATATGTGTACCCAACTATATCGCCTGCGTGGGTGCCTGGCAGGGGTGCCTCTCCTGCCAGCCGTCGTGGTCGGGGATACTGCAGGCTGGGATGCTAGGGTTGTCAGCCACACACTAGCTGCCCATCTCCGGCTGGTGGACACAGCGTCCATCACCGAGTGCCATTGACCCCTCACCCGCGAGGTCTGCACCGGGTTGTCTGCCACATCCTGTGCGCCGGTGTAAATCAGCTTCATATGTATGTAACTATCCCCGGCCCCCACCGGAAGTCTTAACGTGTGGGTAGCCGCATAGGTGCCTGTGTGCAGTACAGTGAACGGGACCCGCTACACCGCTATGTGTGACCTGGCCTTAATGGTGCCCATACACATGTGTGATCGGATGCAATGCGACAGCGCAATGCGATTTCCCTTCGCATAAAATCACATTTTAAGTGCTTTTTTCCACCACCCAATGTCGCATGCCACCTGCAATTGGGTGCTGGAAGAGGGCTAGCGGACGTCGGTGTAGTGGAACAGGCTGCAGGAGGGCGGTGGTAGTCAGTGACAGGAGGCAGAATTTGAAAAAAAAAACATTTTAAAACACTGGGCGGCCCTCTGATTGTCTGACAGCCAATCAGAGGCCTCACATTCAGGTGACCTCTGCCGCCCGCCGATCGCCACATGCAATTCAATAAATATTATGTGCAGCACATAATATCTATCTATGCTACATTCAACCAGCGGGCGGGTGACACATGCGATGCATGCAATTTGATGCTGCGATTTATTTAAATCTCATGGATTAAATGCCATATCTCACAACTGTATCGGCATCATTAGTGTGTGGGGGGATTTAGTTAGTTATTTTTTTGTGTATTTAATGAACAGTTTCTTATATACAGAAGCAAATTTTTATTGCGTGTTACAATTCAAAACAACAGTGATAATACAAAACTGGGTAATAGCAGACAGACATAGAGGTAGGAAGGCCCTGCTTGCAAGCCGGTCTTGTGAAAGATGACTTAATTATTACCTTTGCCACGCCGGCACCTGAAAAAGGGATGTGACCTCATTAAATGGAGCGTGGATTTGCGGGAATAATACTCAAGCTAGCCACACCCCCATTTTTCATCACTGTGGGGGCATGACCAACACTACGGGCCAGATGTATCAAGCTTTAGAATGTGATAAAGTGGAGAGTGATAAACAGCCAGCCAATCAGCAACTGTCTGTTATTTTTTAAACCCAGCCTTTAACATGACAGGTAGGAGCTGATTGGCTGGTTGTTTATCACTCTCCATTTTATCACTTTTTGAAGCGTAGTGCATCTGGCCTATAGCCATTTGTGCTGAAGCTTGGATTTCACTAAAACCTGCACTGTTAGGGGTAAATTTACTATAGGTTCTAAAAATGAAAAGAGGCGAAGTTGCCAATAGCAACCAATCAGATTCTATCATTTTTTAGGGTGCAACAGAGAAATGATAGACAGAATCTGATTGGTTGCTATGGGAAATATAGCACCCCTTTTCATTTTTAGAAGCTTTAGTAAATTTATCCCTTATACCAATTTCACATCGCACAAATAACCCGGGTTAGACCCGGGTTGGTGATCTGTCGACCCGGATCGAGGTGCAGTTTGAGTGCATCACACCAAAAAACCTGGCCCGATCAACCCGGAATTTTGATTTGGGTTATAAGAAGGGTTAAACAAGGGTCGCGCTCTGTATAGTGGGCAACCCGGGTTTAATGTGAATGCCCAGAACCTGGATCCAACCTGGGTTTACGATGTGAAAGTGCATTGAGTACCAAGGTTTCAAAATGTCCAACTTAGAGTCATCCCTACTTTCTCTTTCATATGATTGCAAGTTATTTGTTTGCATCACAATCACCTCAATGTAAAACACTGATTGATCTGTGGGGTCTTTGTAAATACAAGATAAAGTTATAAAGTGTTTAGAACTATAATTCTTCTTGCTGCAGACAAATATAAGGTATTTATGGAAAAGGAGCCTTCTTATTGGTTGGGTAAGAGTTAATCTGACAATATTTCTTTGGAATTTCCTGAATACTTCCCTCCCTTATTTTACATCTTTATACCGTATAATATGTAAGGAATTTCTTCTCCGCTAACAATTTCCCAGGAGAAAACATAAAGGTTGCATACCTAGACCAGGCACAGGGAAACATTGTCTACATAGGAACTACAAGTACCAGCAACTACGTAGCCACAGGTTGTATCTATGTGACTTAGACTGTACAACTATGACATTTACACAACTAAACTAATTACAGAAATACAATACCGCTTTTCCACCAAAATCCTGGGTCACACACAGGATTTTTGAACTGGGATTTTGGCGGCTCTGCTACCTATGTCCCTGTTTCCACTGCCCCGCTTTCCTGGGTTTTTTCCAGGTTGACACCATTTCCACTGAAATGGGAAATCTGGGAAAGCCGGGCAGCGGGCTGTCAGCTCAGTAGCGGGCATGTAACTGGCACCAACGCGTGGGACCCGGCGGACGTGTGCGGGGACCAGCAACCGGCCGGCAGTGTGAGGGGACTGGCGGGTGGGCAGCCTGGAAGCATGTAGGTACCAGCGGGTGGCCAGACAGTGGGAGGTGCCTGCGCAATGGCCAGCCTCCCCTACCCGGACCAAAAATCCCAGGCAAGTGCAGTTTCCACTGGTCGATACCTTGGAAAGACCAGCTAAAACCCTCCTAGTGACCAGGGTAAAAATCTCAGGTCAATTTATCCGGGATTTTTACCTTGTCACCATTTCCACTGCCGAAAATCTCGGGTTGGTACGTCTTCATGTACAAAAACCTGGGATTTTAGGTCGATGGAAAAAGGTATAAGTAGAGAGAATGCATTTCAGCAACATTAGTTGCATGTCTATAAAACCATATGGAAACATTCAGACTGATTGCATACTTAGCCAGGATCTGCCATGCAATATTACAGCTTAGCATTGCTATGAGGGATAGAATGTCCTTATACAGTCCCAGCTTTTAAGTGTCCTATAAGCAGACCATGGACCTTATTCTGGTCCACCAATTTCGCAGCGCAGCGTGTGGATTTAATGCTGCCCGCCGCTCGCACAGCCCCCGTCCCCCCCTCGCTCGGCGAGTTCCTCGAACGGCTGCGAATAGATGTTTTGCTCAAACATACATTCACAGCCTTGGGTGCGGGAGACAAATCCTTCGATGGTCGACAACCATCGAATGATTTGGAATGTACACGGAAAACCAAGACACTCTCTGGTGTCTTAGCTTTGCGTGCTCCCAGTACGGGAAGAGGGCGGACAGTTGGCATCCGGTGATGTCAGCTGCCCGCCCCTGGCAGCCACGTCACTGCCGAATATCCATGGGAACGCCGAGCGTTTTCATGGGAACACCCATGAAACGCTGGGCGTTCTCGTGGGCGTAGCCTGTCACTGCCGCCCCACTCCCACCACCCACACTGGTAGGTGCAACGGGATTTGGGATGGTGAATTAGCAGTTTACCCCCTGTGTATGCACATGTGCAGTAGTAAAACATCACTCCCCAGTGCGAACCAGAATCAGGAACCATATCCAGACAGTGTCTATGTCGACAGTCAATAGGTCGACACTATATGGTTGACATTGACAAAAGTCTGACACAAGCAAAACAACGCCCACTTTGTGCATCACAGACACAACAATCCTGCAACGGACACTGCCATTGGTCGCACCATCGATACTTGCCTTTTCCCCATGCTAGATGCATCTTCTCTGTCATAGTACAGCTCAATAGGGTGTCGTATAGGGTTCCGACAGACGGGATCCTGACAGTCATTAGCCCGACGTCGGGATCCTGACTGGCCGGACTCAGACAGCATGGTGAGCGCAACAAAACCCCTTGCGGGCTCGCTGCGCTCGCAATGCTAGGCGGCTACTGATTGGCTGAGAGAGCTCTCAGCCAATCAGAGGACAGCTAGTCATTTGACACATTTTTTTAAATTCTAAATACCCGCCGCTGCCCGGCGTGCCCGTCCCACTGATCACCGCCCACCCCACTGCTTCTCTCCGGCCGCTGCTGCTCAGCACCCACTGCCCGCACCACTGTTCCACACCGCCCGCGGCAGGTCCCCGGTTACATGTGATAAATGGCATGTAAAAAATGGTATGTGAGCCTCCCAGGGAGCTGCTGGGCAGATCACAGCAGAATTGGGTCTGACTTGTCCTTAGGAAAAGTTGGCCTAGTGTATGGGGTCCCCTTTTTAAAGGAGAAATGGAAGTGTTGCCTGTAGCAGCCAATCAGAGTCTCATTATCATTCATTTATCTAGAAACACTGTAGAGAAAATGATTGGTGGAATCTGATTGCTTGTTGTGTGGCCAACACCTCCACTTTTACTTTAGTAAATCTACCACATAGTTATCTCAATCCACAACTGTACAGCAGGGGCGGATTGGCCCACCGGGAAACCGGGACTTTTCCCGGTGGGCCGGCACATTTTAGACATAAGTGGCCGCTCACCAGTCCCTATCTCCGTGCTGGGCCGCGGCCGCGGCCGCAACCGCAGCACTATGCCCTAATTAAAGATGGCCGCGGCCATCCTCGGCGGCTCCCAAAGTTAAAATGGCCGCGGGAGGGCTGGTGCGCATGCGCGAGCGCACACAGCCGCTCCCGCGGTCTGGAGGAACTATGGCAGCGCTGCCTGCCCACGTGATGCTCCCCAGCAGCAGCAGCGCGCAGGAATGTTTCGTGCGCTGGGCTGGGGAGCCGGATCATCATCTGACGGGCAGCGGCGGCAGTAGCAGGCAGCCAGCACCCGACTGACTGACTCTGAGGGGCAGCCACAGGTGGCAGGTAAAGTGCCACTACTACTAATAATAAATAATACAGCCTGCCTCCGTATTATATATATATATATATATATATATATATAAATATATATATATATATATATATATATATATAGATATATCTATATATATTTATATCTATATATAGATATAGATATCTATATATCTAGATATATCTATATATCTATATTTATATATATATATATATATATATATATATATATATATATATATACATATATTTCATCAGAACAACCAGAAACTTAGAAAATACACAATTTATACTTACATGTCAGAAGAACAAACAAACACATGATCCCCGGCCAGCTCCCACGCCGACGCGTCCTCCAGGCCGCCTTAGGATGACGTCACATAGTGACTGGGGTGTGCGTCACTGGCATGCGCCAGGACGCTGCCTCGTTGCTGGGCTGCACGTCAAGCTCAGGCATAGACGCCGGGCGTTACTATGGTAACGCCGGCTGACAGTAGCAGGAGGCGGAAATGTATTGGCCGTAACTTCACTGCGGAGTACAGCGCATAATGTTAAGTCTGCCGTGGCAGAGATAGTCAAGGCGGAGGGGGTAATTGCGGCATTGGGGGGAGCTGGAAGGGAGAAATATCTCAACAACATAATAATTATAATGGTACACAGTGCACAGAGAATAATAAAATATATTACACAGAGTAAAACGAGTTGAACTATAACGACTATTTCTAGTCGCCTTGACTATCTCTGCCACGGCAGTCTTAACATTATGCGCTGTACTCCGCAGTGAAGTTACGGCCAATACATTTCCGCCTCCTGCTACTGTCAGCCGACGTTACCATAGTAACGCCTGGCGTCTATGCCTGAGCTTGACGTGCAGCCCAGCAACGAGGCAGCGTCCTGGCGCATGCCAGTGACGCACACCCCAGTCACTATGTGACATCATCTTAAGGCGGCCCGGAGGACGCGGCGGTGTGGGAGCTGGCCGGGGATCATGTGTTTGTTTGTTCTTCTGACATGTAAGTATAAATTGTGTATTTGCTATGTTTCTGGTTGTCCTGATGAAAATTGCATAACCGCAATTGTGTGGAGTGCCACTTCTCCACTGTATATGTACCTTAAGAGCACCAGCGCGTTCTCTCAGTGTGCACCCAGGTATCACTTGCAGCTGAATTTAGGTTGGAGAGCCGGCCACAACACATTTACATATATATATATATATATATATATATATATATATATATACATATATATAAGGTGGGGAATAGCGCGGCACTCAGGACAGAGTAGAAATAAGACAACCGTAGCCAAACTTGAAGTTGACGTTTCAGCCTTGCGGCTTTTATCAAAACACCATATGTATATGGTGCTAACATATTATCACACGTGTATTCTTTTGATGTCATCAATTTGTGTTTCTATTTTTATTATTATTTTATTTCTTTATTTCTTCACATCTTCTTAGTTTATATTTATTCTTTATCTTTTTTTTCTCACAGTTTTCATCTATAATTATTCACAATTTATTTTTATTATTATTATTTTTATTACTCCTTATGGTTAAGTTCAAGCTTAATTTTCTCTAGTTGGTTACATACCATTTATTTCATCTTGATGACAGTTGTACTACCCATGATGTATCTCAGGGCTGGGCAATTGCGGCCCTCCAGATGTTGATGAACACACATCCCAGCATGCCTTGTATCAGTTTCAGCATGGCCACATAGCAAAACTAATGTAAAGCATCCTGGGATGTGTAGTTCACTAACATCTGGAGGGCCGCAATTGCCCAGCCCTGATGTATCTCCTTTGCTGTAAACTAATCAACATGCTCAGTGACATCTTTAGAAAGGTGTTATGGTGCATAGTTTGCATGGTGTACATTAGTTATGTTGTGGTTCTCAGATGCACCACTTTGTGTCCCTCACTTAGGTTGTACAGCACGGGTGCCGGGGACGGCGTCCACACACGCTGCGTTGCTTAGCAGCGGCTGGGGGATGGCGTCAGCAGCGTGCGCCGGGTCCAGTACGGTGCCCAGGAAGCATGCTGCACTCGGCAGCCGGGCTGTACAAGCGGGTGGGTAAGTATATATTGAGTATTACCGCCGCCGTGCGGGTGTTTGTCTATTTGTCAGGTTGCATACAGTCTTGTGGACGGTGCCAGGAGCACCGAAACATTGACATATTTCATGTTACCTGCTGTACTACTAAAAAACTAAAACAAGTCCCCAGGAGTGACGCTGTATTCTTACTTCTTATCTGATAACTATTGAAGGCACCCAGGGCACTTATCATCTGTGACATTGAGTGTCGGATCTCTTCCTCTGTATTTATATAGATATAAAGATATATTTAAATAGCTTTATATGGGGCAGTACGAATGGTGAAATGGTTAACATTACTGTCTCACAGCGATGAGATCATTCGGGTTCATTTCCCACCATAGCCCTAACTGTGCAGAGTTTGTATATTCTCCCCATGCTTGCGTGGGTTTCCTCCGGGTACTCCGGTTTCCTCCCACAATCCAAAAATATACTGGTAAGTTATTTGGCTCTCAAAAAAATGAACCCTAGAATGTCTGTGTGTGTATATATGGTAAGGAATATAGATTGTAAGCTCCACTGGGCAGGGACTGATGTGAATGTTCAAATATTCTCTGTAAAGCACTTTGGAATATGTGTGCGCTATATAAGAAACTGTTAAGAAATAAATTTATATATTTATATATATTTACAGTATGCCTTTGATATAGGACCTTTTTTGATTGATTCGGTCCCCCGCGTGTTCGCACGGGGGACCGATGGTGTGCGTCTGCGTGTTTGCCGGGTGCACACACCAAGGACAGTGGGCGGGGTTGGAGAATGACAGGGAGTGTCGGGCAGCCCCATTACCATATGCGAACACAGAATGTTTCATGCGCGTTTTCATGGTAATGAGGCAATGTCGCAGGTGAGGATTATATGTGTTCCTTACAGCAAGTGTTCTTATGAAGTGTATTCAATGCCCTTAGTGCGAACTATGACAGAGAGCAGTGCCGATAGCTCACCGTCATGGCTCAGACTCGCCCCCAGTATTTAACCAACCCCCTTCACTCGCCGTTTCCACCTCGCTGATTCTTTTCAGTGAGGTGGAAATGGTGAGTGCGGCCATCAAAAAGGCAGAGCTCGCCACAAAATGCAGTGGGCTTGCTACATTTGCGACAAACCTCGCTATTCCAGGGAATCATCACCGTGCTCTGACAGCGAGGCCCTGGTACATTGAAGGCCATGCCCTCACACCGACAAAACGCGCATATATTCCTTTCACCGCTGCCAAAGTTGTGAGGTATGCATTAGGTGTGAGGGGCATTGCAATGTGTGCCATAATGTGTCAGGGGCATTACAGTGTGCAGCAGCATAGTATCAGTATCATAGGCATTGTGGTGTTTGGCATTATGTGTCAGAGGAATTGCGGTCTGTGGCATAATGTGTCAGGAATTACAGTGTGCAGCATATTGTGCAGGGGCATCACGGTGTGCAGCATAGTATCAAGGGAATTGGACAAATTTTAGTAGCTCTCCAGGAGTTTTTTTTTTGTCTCGAGTAGCTCACGCTCAATTAAGGTTGGAGACCACCGTATTAGTGCAATGTAGCTGTTTATTATGTCATGTCCGTTTTTCTGGTGGTTGCCAAGTAACAGAGTCTGAGATGCCGTCCACTTTTGGTGAGGTCTGATGATGTCACCGAATGAACACGCCTGCTGAGATTGGGAAGTTTGGTGATGGAAAGGGCCTCTGATAGCTGTGGTGGAGGTGGTATTTATGTAAGCACTGATTATGCACTGTAAAATTTCAGGAAAACAACGTTTCCCTTTTGATACAGCTCTGAGAAGAGAGCATCCTTCCCTGTCAACAGACCCCGCCTCTCAGCAGACCCCGCCCCCTATTAGGGCTGCTTCCAAAAATTTCCCGGGCTGGTTTTCCAACCCAATCCGCCCCTGCTGTACAGTGTACACAGAGCCTTCTCACCAGCAATATGATACGTATGATTTCTCCTGTACATAAGTGTTTAACAGAACTGGCAAATTGTCGGTGCAAGTTCTTAAGTAAAAGTAATGCAGCTTCCAGGCAGTAGATGAATGTTAAAGCTATTATCATTGTCAGAGCAATCCAAAGAATTTTTGGAAAGGTGGTTCTGCATTTGTAACTTGATGATGGTGAGAGAGTGAACTTGCTAGAATTGAAAGGAAACATTTGGTCTGAGGCTTCTTGTTAAAAGTAAAATATTTTCCTCTGGTGAAAATAACCCAACATTCAACTTATTTTTCTTCCTATTATATAGTGTAGGATTATGGGGGATCATCATACCTTCCAACCGCACACTCAGGAACGGGCATGGCTTTGTGGCAATGCCCCTTCACACACACACACACGCACTGTGGGACACTGCCTGTCACGGGTGAAATGCGGGGTGAAAAATCGTGGAAGGTATGGATTCTGTGTACTAAACATTTCATTAGGCAATGTACTGTCTCACACATATTTCATATGGAATACATATAGATGCCCATCAGTCAGGGAACTAGCAGTGAGAAGACCGCGAGCAGCATCCCAATGATCATAATCCTAAGGGTAAGTATCCTTTCACCTTTCCCCCTACCCCTTAACTCTAACCCTCTCTATCTGATGCTTAACTCTACCCCCACCATCACCACCACCACCTCCTGGTTAGTTCCCAACCCCAATTTATTCTCCCCCCACAGCCTAATCGCAACCCTCCCTCTTACTCTCTTAGGGCCTATCCCCCCTCCCTTTTAGTGCTTAACCTTACCCCATACTAACCCCAGCTACCCTAACCCCCCCCCCTCCCCCCATAATGCCTAAACCAAAACCTCCACACCACCTACTGTAGGCATACTTTCGATTGGGATACCAGCTGTCAGGATTCCAGAACTGACATTTCTAGTAATGTCGAGACGTCCGCAGCACTCCTGACCTCCTGACCTCCCCCCATTTCCAACTACAGTAGGATCAGATTATAATGTATTTTGTAAAGGCTGCACCAATCTCCATAGGATTGCATGGCTGGGTATACTCATGTGAAAAGGTCGCACGTGGTGCAGCTCCGTTTTACAGGTACTGTAAGTTGATGATGGCCACATCAATGGATAGATAGATAGATATCTCTATCATTAGGTAGGTGGTATGGTGGATAAGCCAAGGTGCCAATGAGGGGATGACATTTAGCAATTTATGGGTGCCAAATTGAAACTATATCCTCCCACCAAAAAGGTTGTGTTGCCCCTTTATCCCCTGTATCTGTGTGCTTTCTTGCTTTGCATTCAACTCCTTTTATTCCATTACACATAACAAATGCATACCGTTCATACACACAGAACAATTTGAGTGATTGATCGTTTCAATCGGTTGGGAACGCCCAGATCTTTTGACAAATCTATCCATGTGTACACACCTTTACTCACTCAGGGGTTTGTTTGCTTATTTATTTATTTATTTACAGTTTCTAATATAGCGCAGCAGATTCTGTTGCGCTTTATAATAGTAGACAGTGATAAAACAAACTGGGTAACAACAGACAGACTTGGGGGTTAGAGGGCCCTGCTGCAAGCTTACAATCTATAGGGATATAGGAGGGAAACACAAGTACAGGCACCAGTAATAGCATAGCAGTCCCACCAAGTTACAAGTCCAGAAGGGAAGCTATATGATATATAAGTGCCTCAGAGTGTTATGCAAGTGGTACTTTAATATGATAGGCTTGCCTGAAGAGGTGAGTTTTCAGGGAACACTTGAAAGTTTGGAGGCTAGTGGAGAGTCTTATTATGCGTGGAAGGGCATTCCATAGGGTGGGAGCAGCCCGATGAAAGTCCTGTAATAGTGAATGGGAGCTTGTGATTCGTGCAGAAGAGAGATGCAGATCTTGTGCAGAGCGGAGTGGTCGAGATGGGAGATATTTTGTGATAAGTAAAGAGATATATGCTGGTGCAGTATGGTAATAGCTTTATATGCGAGTAGAAGTGTTTTATATTGAATACGGTAAGATACAGGCAACCAATGAAGAGACTGGCAGAGCGGATCGGCAGACGATGAACATCTTGCAAGGAAGATCAGCCAAGCAGCGTGAGAGTCTGTTCTTGGGAAGACCAGTTAGGAGACTATTGCAATAATCAATGCAGGATATAATGAGTGCATGGATAAGAGATTTGGTAGTGTCTTGTGTGAGATAGGGTTGTATATTGGATATGTTTTTTAGATGAATGTAACATGATTTGGAGACAGAGTGAATGTGGTGAAGAAATTACAGTTCAGAGTCGAGGATGACCCCTAAGCAACAAGCTTGTGGTGTAGAGTAGATTGTCGAGTTGTTAACAGCGATGGAGATGTCAGGATGGTGACTGTTCTTAGTTGGCGGGAATATAAGTAATTCCGTTTTGGAAATATTGAGTTTGAGTTGGCGAGAAGACATCCAAGATGAGATGGCAGAGAGACATTCAGAGACTTGGCCCAAAACCACTGGTGACAACTCTGGGGTTGATAGATAGATTTGAGTTTCATCTGCATATAAGTGATACTGAAATCTGAAAGAGCTGATTAGTTTGCCAAGAGAGGAAGTATAGATTGAGAAAAGCAGAGGACCTAAGACTGAGCCTTGCGGAACTCCGACTGTAGTAGTGAGTAATGGCCTTTAGACTTAGCAGTTACCAGATCATTCACCACTTTAGTCAGTGCTGTCTCAGTGGAGTGTTGAGAGCGAAAGTCTGACTGAAGTGGCTCTAATAGGGTGTGAGAGTTAAGAAAGTTTGTGAGGCGAGAGTAGACAAGTCTCTCCATTAGCTTTGAGAGGCATGGGAGCTGAGAGATAGTTAGATATCTAGGTTATTTTGTAATAATAATAATAATAATAATCAGGGCTATTTTTGTGCAGGCTCTAGCAGGAACTGTGGCCCTTATTCTAATTCACTCTTTCTGACAAAATATTTCTTAGATGGACAAAACCATGTGCACTGCAGGTGAGGCAGGTGTAAAACCCCACCCAAATCTGATTATCTCTGCACAAGTAACACCTGCCTCACCTGCAGTGCACATGGTTTTTTCCATCTAAGAAATATTTTGTCAGAAACAGTGAACTAGAATAAGGGCCACAGTTCCTGCTGGAGCCTGCACAAAAATAGCCCTGATAATAATAATAAAAAACATTAAAAATCCAATGTAATAAAACTACAGGGGGGAGGGGCACTGTTTGGTGTGATCCAGAGATATCAGTGTACAGGGCCCCAAGATATCTATTGCCGGCCCTAAATATGATCATATATAGATTGTAAGCTTCCAGCAGGGCTCTCCTACCTCCAAGTCTGTCTGTTGTTACCCAGTTTGTTTTATCACTGTCTACTATTGTAAAACGGAATCTGCTGCGCTATATAAGAAACTGTAATAAATAAATAAATATATAGGAGAAACGCTATAGTTTTCTGATAAGAGAGTGATAGAATCCTTATCTTATAGGTTTTTATTGCCTGTCCCACTTCAAAGCTCAGAGCAAGGGACAGAGAGCACCAGACACTGAGATACAGCAGATGTCACCAGTTTGGTGCAGACAAGTTCTTGGTGTTTAACATTAAGACTGCTGGCTCAACAAATGTCACCAAGGGAAGACCCCCACCCTCCACAGAACCAGCTATGCACATGTCTTCAGTCAATTACATCACCAGGTCCCTGCAGATCAAACACTCTCTGAGGAAGTTGAGCTGTTCCAAGAGGTTTTGATTAGGTGTAATGTAGACTGCTGGATCTTCTGATCTTTTTGTCAGCAGCAGAATCCTGTGTGAAGCAGACAGCATTATAATGGCTGAGGTGTGACTGTGGACACAGGTAGTTACAGGCATGTTTACCCAGGCAAGTCCCCCCTTACTTAGGAACTTTACTGCCGCACTGTGAATGACAGTCCAACCTGCCACTTGGGAAACGTGTTAATTAAAATAACAACTCATAAAGAACGACAAAACAAACAGCAGGACTTTTGTGTTCTCTTTTCTGCAGCAAAAGGACCGACATCACCGACAGCGCACTCACATATATTCATATATAGTCAATGCAGGAAAAACAAGGGTTAATCAATACTGTGTTTGATTAAAAAGCATAAGGTTGCGAACACATCATCAATAAAAATGTTCTTATATAATGTAAGTATTTATTATTTTATTAACATATGTATTACCAGTTTGGGCCAGATTCTCTAAGCTTCAACAGTGATAAAATGGAGAGTGATAAACAGCCAGCCAATCAGCTCTTACCTGCCATGTCACAGACTGTGTTTGAAAAACATCAGACAGGAGCTGATTGGCTGGCTGCTTATCACTTTCTATTTTATCACTTTTGAAGCTTAGAGAATCTGGGCCTTTGTCTGCCTGCCATTATTGAGGGTCAGGGAGCATGTTTTGCATATTGGTTTGTATTACTGACTCACAGAGTATGGGTCATAGGGTCGACACTATAAAGATTGACATAAATTAGGTCGACCACTCAAGGTCAACAGGGCTTAGGTCAGCACATGAAATATGTTGACATGGCTTAGGTCCACCGGGTCGGAAGGCAAACCATGCATTAGGTGGATAATGGGAAGGTCGACAGTCAATGCACTTGTCTTTAAATGAAAAATGGGGACGGTGTAGTGGTTAGCATTACTGACTCACAGCACTGAGGTCATGGGTTCAATTCCCACCATGGCCCTCTTTGTGTGGAGTTTGTATATTCTTCCCATGCTTGCGTGTGTTTACTCCGGGTACTCCGGATTCCTCCCACATTCCAAAAATATACTGGTAGGTTAATTGGTTTCCAACAAGATTACCCTAGAATGTCTGTGTGCGTGTACATGTGGTAGGGAATATAGATTGTAAGCTCCACTGGGGCAGGGACTGATATATTTATTAACAGTTTTTTTTAAATAGCGAACACATATTCCATAGAGCTTTACAGAGAATATATATATAATCTTGTTGGGAGCCAATTAACCTATCAGTATGCTTTTGGATTGTGATTGGAGGAAACCGGAGTACCCAGAGAAAACCCACGCAAGCACTGAGATACAATCTCTGCACAGTTAGGGCCATGGTGGGAATGGAACCCATGACCTCAGTGCTGTGAGGCAGTAATGCTAACCATTACGCCATTCGTACGGATGTGAATGTTCCAATATTCTCTGTAAAGCGCTGCGGAATATGTGTGCGCTATATAAATAAAAGTAACTGGAAATAATAATAATAATTTTTCATTGTGTGCTTTATTTTATTACTTTAATCTAGAATGCATTTAATGATTCTTCAAATCGGGAGTCAAAGGTTAAATAAATGTAAAAAAAAAAAAAAACAGCAAAAAAAACCCCCAAAAAAACAACAATAACAACAGAAAAGGTTAAGTGTTGCTTCTGTAGGTGGCTTCGGCTACATAAAACTATTTTGGGGATTTTACTACCAGCATGAGGAAGTGAGCGACAAAACAAACGATCAGCATTGTGTGACTGACTTTACCACGTTTCCTGCCTATTTCAGTAGGTGGTGTTATTATTCATATAAAAAACTCATAGAAGCACCGCTAGACATTAACATAATGGAACAAAACACAAATATTTAAGCCACATTCAGTTGTGTTTCGAATTTCATCACCCCAAAGTCAGGGTGGAATTCATTGCGATATCAATAACTGATTTTAGTCTTTATCTCGTAGCAGTTATATCCGAAAGCTTAATTAATTGTAAAGGCCCAATAGGGAATCAGAATACAGAACAATGTAATATTAAGACTTTAAAGTGCTCCATAAGACACTGCAGTGTAGATTGTAGGGTATAGTATAAAGGGTGAAATGTAATAGGATGAGAGATTCAGAAAGTGAGAGATATGGTAAGAAATCTCCAGGTTTTTTTAAAGCGGCAATCATTTACATTGCAAAACCAGTTTAATTTTGCAGCGTAAATGATTGCCGCTTTAAAAAAAAAATTGAGATTTCTTACCATATCTCTCACTTTCTGATTCTCTCATCCTATTACATTTCACCCAAAGTATATTGGTAAATAATGTTTGTATCAGTTGATGATCTCACTTTGCGTGACATGCGCAAATGGCAACTGGGCTTTTACCATGTGGATGCACAGGGCAGATTCCCGTGGGAATGTAGTGCAACTTTGGTGCTCATTTGAAGGGTGCAGACGGAGATGGGACATGTGTTTCCAATTGATCTCGTGGGTGTAAGTTCCAATACTAATGATGATGATGGGGCAGCCCAGCAGCTTACCTTGGTGCTGGGCTGCCCCCAGCACGGCAAACGGTGTATCTGGCAGGGATCACCACGGTCCCGGCGCTTGGAGATGATGTCATCTCCAAGTGCCGCCTCCGTCTACACCGTCTAAGTATAGGCTGCACTGTCCTGTAGGGGGAGAAGATGTGGAAGCTTGCAAATACCTCTGTTTTGCACAGTGAGGGAAGTGGGCCTGGGGAGCGCTGGGCATGTCACCAGAGTGACAAAAACAATTGAGTGATCCGGATCCATACCCCATTGCAGACTCACGGCAAAGGCGAGCACATGTGGTCTCACGTCCTCACTTCAATATGTTGATGCATAAGGTAGCAAGCAGACGGCAACAGCTGAATGGAAAAGCAACTGTACATGCATGTCAGAATCAGGCCGATAATATGCATTCATACTCTCAGCTGTCTCCCTGTATGACAGGGAAGATCTAACTTACCATGGGGCAGAAGGAAGTGTCGCCTGTCGGCAAGTTCACTGCAAAAGGGGGACATTGCTGGGGAATTCTTGTCCTGGTTGGGAGGATCGGGAAGATCAGACATTCCGAATCATTTTTCAGTCTTAAGTTTTATTAGTAAGATGCATAAGGTAGATAGAGCAGAAGATGACTTCAGAAGAAACTGTAACATGGGCAGACAATTAAATTATTATTATCTGCTTATAAAACAATTAATCATTTCTTTTTTATAAATTTAAACAGGTACATGTTTTGTTTTTTTAATGTAACCCTTTGAGTGCCAAGTGAATTTCTCAAAATAGGTGTAAAAATTGCTAATCAAACATTTTTAATCATTATAATGATCTGTAATGTTACCAAATAGGAAATATCTTTTCGTATACAAAATTTGTTATTTGAATTGATATAACAAATGTGAACGACACTGGCATTTTTAATAGATATTTTGAACATCACTTACATGTTGGCACTGAAAGGGATAATGTCAGTGGTGTATTTGATATCATTTACTATCACTAATCTCCTGCAGCTCAGTGATGCATCTGGGAAGGCAAAATATTTATTCACTCTTCAGTTGAACTTCTGGGAAAAGTAACTTTTATTTGCAACCTCCTCATATTAACCTACATGCTACCTCTATAGTACACACCTGCTCTGCATACAGTACTTTATTAATATATCTCACCAGTGTAAAGGCCCCCATACACATACAATTTGGGCATTTTTGATGCGATTGCCGCAATCAATTGCATGAAAAGTGCCCACACTACATGTGATTGACAGCAGATCCTCTGCGATGTGCGGTCCGGTGTGCATCACACTGGAGCCTGCGAGTTTTACCGGCTGCAGTTGAAATCTGTAGATTGCTTCCGAGTCGTGCAGGCTTGGCTGGAATCACACGCAATATAGAGCATGCAAAGGGAATGCATGCGATTCTGCCACCTGGGAAGGTCCTGGGCTCAAGGGGGGATCGAGGGTGACTTTTCCAAAGGGAAAATTGACTCGGTCCCCAGCATGTTTGCACGGGGGACCAATGTTTAAGCTATTCACATATGCACATGTGCAGGGCTGCTGTGCGGGCACCTTCTGTGACTTGCGCAGTCGCCGTGGTGCTCGCACAGGAGGGGGCGGGATGGAGGCTGGCAGGGGGCGTTCGATTGTAAAACATCCATTCGCAAAGCAGTGGGATATTCGGAGCATGGCGGGAGTGCAGGAATTTGCATGCCCGTTGGGCGGCGTTAGGAGGCTCGCTAAGAAGTGAACTTTTGCTGCTTAGCAATCCAACCAGAATGACCCCCAAGATGTCTTCCAATATGTCACATACAGTAGTGTGAAAAAAGGAAAGCGCAGGTGCACAGGCTAAGCACTATGAATGCTGGTAATCATAACAATTCTAATAACATACAATCTAACATCTAAGCACAAAAATGTAGGTACACCTACTGTACCGCATTACAGTGACCCCATCAGGTAGGTCCCTGACATCCCTAATACTGGCATACTATATACATTTATCTAGGTTTTATCTGTCATAATGCAAATTCTAATATGTAGATAGCAAATGCAAGAATGCATACTAACTAAAAACACCAAAGGGCAATTAGGAGGGGTGCCAGCTAGGTAATAATAAAAAGAATGAGGGCACTATTATGGGGCATACAATTAAAAAGCAATGTGGACATATGCAGTGGCGGCTTTTACCATTATGGAGGGCCCCCCCCCCCGTGCATGCACGGGCCCAAGCCTCCGGGGGCTGCTGCAAAGGCTTGATCGGGTTCCCGGGTCCGGGGCATGTGCAGTATGGTCCGCAGTATGATCCAAGGGGTTCATTAGTCTGTCATATAAAATTGTTGGAATATGACCGTTATTCTGGTTCACTCGCAAAGATAAATTCCTTCTCAAATGGACAAAACCATGTGCACTGCAGGTGGGGCAGGTGTGACAGGTGCAGTTAGAATTAGATTTGGGTGAGTTATTTTGTTTCAGTGCAGGGTAAATACTGTCTGCTTTATTTTTACATTGCAATATAGATCTCACTTTGAAGAAAAACCCCACCCAAATCTAATTCTCTCTGCACATGTTACATCTGCCCCCCTCCTGCAGTGCACATGGTTTTGTCCATTTGAGAAGTAATTTGCCTTTGCCAGCGATCCAGAATAAGGGCCTATATGTGATAAATTGGTGCACATTTATGTATACTTTATCAATGTGCTGATACTGTTAAAAGGGGTAAAGTCATGCAAAAAGTTTGTTAAACAATTCTTTGATCTACCGTAGAAGAAATGTACCACGGGATCAAATATGTTTAGCTTCCGTGTATGTACTGTATGTACTGTAATTATTTACTGAGTGAAAACTGAAAACAGTCCAAACGATGTGTTTATTTGCTAGATCTATTCTAACCACTACTTAAGAAGAAGAGAACTAACATGACACATATGAGTCACAGAAAAGTGAATGGTTTTGCTATCTGTGCGGGGGAAGGAGTCAGGTGACTGGGCTGCATTAGTCATGCAGACTAGAACTGCAGCAACCTATTAAGTCCATTTCCTTTTCCTGTTTGGCTCTATCAATAGAATAGTGTCTTAGCAAGTCTCTCCTGCTGTGCTTATAACACGAGCCAGAGCTGGAACTTGGCCCGAGGTTACCTGAACAGGTCCAGTCTGTCCATGTCGTACATTTCAGCCTAAAAGGTTAACACTGACAGATGTTTTCATTTAAAATAAATGACTATTCCCAGTACAGCTCTAGCCAATGTGGACTTTAACATCTCCACATTTAAATAAATGCTTAGCCCTGTGTACATATTTTCTAATGCCCCTGCTGGGCTTAACTGCTCAGAATTTATTCCGAGGAGACATAATATAAAGAAATGGTTCTTGTGAAAACATTGTTCTATCATTCATAATCAGTATTGTCTCTTTCATCGCACTTCCCCCGGTCAGGTAGAGAAATATGTAATTATATAGTACAGGTTGAGTATCCCTTATCCGAAATGCTCGGGACCACAAGCATTTTGGATAAGGGATATTTCCAGATTTTGGAATATTTTTTTTTTCATACTTACCTGGTCCCCTGGCGGTGCTCCGATGGTCCCCCCGTGGTGCCCCGATGGTCCCTCCGACATTCACGGTGTCCCTTTTTTTCATACTTAACTCGTCCACCGATGTCCACAGCGGCCTTCAGGATCCTCTTCAGTGGCATTGCCGGTCCCAGGGGTGCAATGCGCGAGTGCGTGGGCATGCCGTTGATGTCACTGGCGCGCCCACGTACTCGCTGAATGCACCCCTGGGACCGGAGATGCCGCTGATGCCAAGTGACATGCTTCCCAAAGGCCATCACAGCTTTTGAATGTTTATCTCACTGGATTTCTTTTGTCAGTCATTCCGTTCTTCAAAAGTGGATATCAAAATGATTCCTCTTTTGTTTCAGGTTTTTACAGATACAAATATGCCATTTATATTGCTTTTTAGCAGGACAAAAGATAATTATTATTTTTATTCATAGACCTGTAAAGGTTAGTTTTCTGGGTACTTGTTTCCTAGCACGGCGCCCGTCCGCTCCCATCGCATACCATAACTTAAGGTATGCGATGGGACCCGATTTTCGGGGTTTAAAGACGTTCCTATACAATTTTAAAATCGGTCGCATCGCATGCCATTACAATGGCATCGATGCGACGCGATTATACCGAATTTTACATTGTACAGCCACCCTGATGGCTGATTACAATGTAAAATGCCCCCCCAGACCCGATTTTTAATTGTATAACCACCATGATGGTTAATTAGTATGTCAAATGCCCCCCCATTGTTAGCGCCACGCCACGATCAACGCCAACCCGAAGCGTGGCGAGCCCAGCGAGCCCACGAGGGGTGGCGGTACACGTCCTACGACCTTTTCATACCCCCACTATCCACGTCGGCGTGGAGTTGATTCTATATAGTGTGGTGAGCGAAGCGAGCCACCGAGCCCGAAGCATGGCGAGCGCAGCGAGCCCCGCGAGGGGACACGGAATACATGTGAAGTAATGCGCGGCCCCTCGCGGGGCTCACTGCGCTCGCCACCCTTCGGGCTCGGTGGCTCGCTGCACTCGCCACACTATAAAAAATCAACTTCACGCCGACGTGGATAGTGGGGGTATGCAGGGGCGAATTTAGGGGTTAGGCCGCCCCTAGGCACACCATTTTTGGCCGCCCCCCCCCCCAGTCATATATATATATATATATATATATATATATATGGATTACATATAAATTTTACTGCCCACCTCAAAAAAATGTAAAGCAGTCTGGACTGCTAACTGTATGGAGGATCGGGAGGGATAGTGAAATAACTGCGGGTTCCGGCAAGTGTGCGTTGCGTCATGACGTCACACAGCAGCCGCGGACCCTCATGCACTCAGTGGCTTTCAGTATGTAACTAAACGTAAAGCCTCCTTGAGACGCTGGCACATGTGCTTGGAGCATGAGGGGAGCATTCAGCGTCCGGGCAGTCAAACGCAGAGCCCAGAAGTCCAGCAACTTGGAGAAGCCAATTACCTGGGCCAGGGCCTGTGGGGGCCAGGGATGAGCAGGTGGGGCCGGTGTGTGATATAGAGACACAGATAGTCTCTTTTTGATGCCTGGGAACTTCTGCTGCTGGGGAAAAAGGCACACCCCTGCCCAACATGCTGCAAATACAGTGACTAGGGCTCTGTCCCACCCCCCGTCATAGGCCTGCCACCAGAAGTGTGTGTCCCACACACTACAGCAATCACCATGACGGCTGCCTCCACCTCCTCTTATAATGATCTATTCAAAAGATAGGAAAGGGGACATGGTCACACCCCCTTTCACGGTGGCCACGCCCCTCAGTTTGTACCATTTTTTTAGACTGAAATGTTGGAGGGTATGAAAAAGGTTAGATAGAGCAGAATGGGGGGGGGGGGGGGAGAGAAAGGTTAGACCAGAGGGGTGGGGGAGGGAGACAGAGAAAGACAGAGAGAGAGAGAGAGGATAGAAATAAAATATAAAGCATAGAGGGAGGGGGAAGGGGAGCGCGGGAGGTGGTGCACTTTATACAATCCTATCTTAATCTCATCCTCCCCCTCCCCTACACCATATAAGTACATGCTGTGTTGTGTGAACATATGTGCTGCAATTTACCACCAGCATTGAGGGAAGGTCAAGGTCTCCTGGTCGGCGACGGGTCTTTCACTCGTCTGCGCCGGGGTTCAGCTGCTGCAGAGCTGAGCTCTGTAAAATCTTTTCTGTAGTCGGCTTGGCTCCCTCCCATGCTACCGCGGCGCACAGCGTGATTCACGCCGGGGCTGGTCACTAGATAGTGACGTCGAGCCCCGGACGGCACCATCACAGAGGTAAGAGGGGTTGGATCACCACTTCTCCGTCCCCGCACTGCCTGCCTGCCCGCTGCTCACAGGGAACGCGAATTGTGTAAGGAAAGCGCTGTTGACACTGCCCGTGCGGCATTACACAAATAGAATAAAAGGGTGCAGGGGGTGCCTGCAGAGCCATCGCCACTGCCGCCCTTGATTGGTGCCGCCCTGAGGCCCGTGCCTCACGGGCCTAGGCACAAATCCGGCCCTGGGGGTATGAAAAGGTCGGAGGACGCGTAACGCTGCCCCTCGCGGGGCATTCTGCAGTGGGATACAAATACGGGATGCACAGAAGCCAACTGACATATGAATTTGCTCAATGAGGGGGAGACCCAGGAACTGTGGAAAGCCCCTGAAGGGAGCACAGGACTGGCCCAGCAGTAACAGTTTGCTGCTCCCAGTGGCCCAATTCACCCCTGGGTCCATCGAAGAACTGATTACCTGTACCCTAGCTGGAGCAAGCGTCTGGAACGTGAGCTCCACCAGCTCTACCCTCGCTCTGCCCCTGTCTCCGGGCTACATTTTCACAATTCTTTTTGGGAGAGATGGCTGCACATGCTCATTGAGACAAATATGTATCAAACTTTAAAAAGTACCAATCAGACGTTGCAATTTTACAGGCTTTGGGCCAGATTCTCTAAGCTTCAAAAGTGATAAAATGGAGAGTGCTAAACCGCCAACCAATCAGCTCCTGTCTGACATTTTTCAAACACAGTCTGTGACATTGCAGGTAAGAGCTGCTTGGCTGGCTGTTTATCACTTTCCATTTTATCACTTTTGAAGCTTAGAAAATCTGGCCCCTTGTTTGTTATTGTCTGGTACTTTATCTCTCTCTGCTTTTTCCTTCTCCGAGCTTTGATACATCTCTCCCTATATAAGAAGAAGTGACGGTACTCTTTACCTAGAAGGGCGCCCATCGCGGCCATCGTGGGCATTGCATGCACTAAAAAATCGGGTGCGATGCGACCGACGCGATGCCCGCGATTTCCCATAGGAAACTATGTTAAATGTCCCAATTGACCCGATTTTCCTGTTCAATGTCTCAATTGACCCGATTTTTCCATAGGAAACAATGTTAAATGGGCCACAGAGGCCAAATAGGCACCCTGAAGTGTGAAATGGCCCCCACAATTGTTAACGCCACCCCACGATCAACGTCGACCCGAAGCGTGGCGAGCGCAGCGAGCCCGCGAGGGGCGGCGGTACGCGTCCTACGACCTTTTTTCATACCCCCACTATCCATGTCGGCGTGGAGTTGAGAATAGAAAGTGTGGCGAGCACAGCGAGCCACCGAGCCCGAAGCGTGGTGAGCGCAGCGAGCCCCGCGAGGGGACGCGGATACCTTCACAGGTATCCGCGTCCCCTCGCGGGCTTCACAGCTGTCCGCGTCCCCTCGCGGGGCTTGCTGCGCTCGCCACGCTTCGGGCTCGGTGGCTCGCTGCGCTCGCCACACTTTCTATTCTCAACTCCACGCTTCGGGTTCATGTTGATCGTGGGGTGGCGTTAACAATTGTGGGGGCCATTTCACACTTCAGGGTGCCTATTTGGCCTCTGTGGGCCATTTAACATTGTTTCCTATGGAAAAATCGGGTCAATTGAGACATTGAACAGGAAAATCGGGTCAATTGGGACATTTAACATTGTTCCCTATGGGAAATCGCGGGCATCGCGTCGGTCGCATCGCGCAATTTTTTTTTACTAACGATGCCCACGATCAAAATCGTGGGCGCCCTTCTAGGTAAAGAGTACCGAAGTGACTGAACTTTGAGAAATGATAGTGTAAGCTAACACTTTACCTTTACTCTTCCCCTGTGCAGCTCTTATTGGTGGCAGAAATGGCACGGGGCACACAGAATCTGTGCCTTTTACAATCAGAGGGAGAATATAATAGTGCACCGAGCCCGAAGCATGGCGAGCGCACGCATTACATTAACTGGGGGTACATGTCGACAGTTGTCGACATTGACACAAAAAAAGTGAAAACTTGTATCTACCTTTTCCTGTGTCCTCTTCTTATGGACATTTTGACCCTGTTGACCTTTTGACCCTGTCGACCTTTTGGGGTAGACATATTGACTGTCTATCTAGACACTGCCTATCTAATAATCCACACCTGCATAAATAAACCTTTTGCTTAAATTTTGTGAAGTATTTTATTAAAAGCATAGATGGAAGCAACAAAGGTAAAGCGAAGCGTGTCATGAAAGTTGCAGGATTCTATGTGAATCTACAAACCAATAAATGAAAGTGAACCAAAGTTAGGAAACCGCTTTAACACAGGTCATAATTATTGCTTTTTCTGTGGCGCTTAGTCACTTCCTGTACATTATGATAAGTGTTTACATATTGACATATAACATTTGAATGGATCCACCCAACTCACCTTTATGGTGAACGTCATCCACATACAGGGGATGCAAGTCCTGCAAGTACTGTAAGTGGCACATTAACAAGTCATTTTTCTGTATCATGTACCCCTATTAGAAACATATTGGGCAGTTAATCTTCAGGAACTGTTGGTGAAATTTAATAGGATGAGAGAATCAGAAAGTGAGAGATTTGGTAAGAAATCTCCAGCTTTTTTAAAGCGGCAATCATTTACACTGCAAAACCAGTTTGATTTTGCAGTGTAAATGATTGCCGTTTTAAAAAAAAAAAAAATGGAGATTTCTCACCAAATCTCTCACTTTTTGAATCTCTCATCCTATTAAATTTCACCCACAGTTCCTCAAGATAGCAAGCTGTCTGTCTGTGCGCCATCCGGAGGAGGATGGTGATCACTTCTGGGAGGCAGTGCGGGACATGGGGTAGCGGCATGTGCACCGGGAGCTGGTAAGTATTTAAATGTAATACTGTATGTGTGTATGTCTAGTTGCTGTAGGTGGGGCTGAGGACGGGGCTGATACCCCGAAACGTTCCCCAAAACCCTCAATACCTTTTGCTTGCTTAAAAACGTCTCCTGAGTGCCGTTTTTTTCCGGAAGGTGGGAACTTGGATATACTTGGATATATTTCCCCATCTCTACTTAACGGGGGGGATGTGGTCTATGATTTTGCATCTAGTCTAGTCTGAGATGTAAAATCATAGACCACATCCCCCCATTAAGTAGTGGTGGGGACAGGCAAAAATTACTGACCCAAAGAGAGTCTGAATGGATATTCAGATTAAATATCTTGAAACCAGCAGGCATGAATGATAAAATTGATTGGAATGTATTCATATAATAAAAAGATAAGGATTAAAGTGAAGTATATTTTATTAATGTATCTTTGAGGTTGTTCTTGTACGCATCATTTATACAGTTTCATGGTATATATGTAAAAGGTCCAAATAATGCTGTGCTAGGTATAACAATGTTTCAAGACACTTTCTTGTATTATTGATATATAGTTACAAAAAAATGTTCCCTTTATCTTGAAGGTGCAGCAGCTTTATATAGAATATTTATGATAATAGGTTTAGAATGTTTCACTAGGTTGCTTATTTTTAGCAAGTACCTAGGGAAGAAATACTTTATCTTCCCTTCTTACGAATTAGTATATGATAATGCCTTACACAAAAGTAGGATAATTCAACAGTATTGCATGGTAGCAGAGATTAGTATGATTCTTCACAATAAGTTTTATGTGTTTCACTCATCGAACTTTTTTTGCAGTTGGTCTTAACAGTTTAGTGTGCAACACCCCGATGGGTCTGGTGGGAGAAGCGCCCGGTGGTTGCTAGGAGACGGTCAGACAGAGTTCAGATGACGTCACCGGCACTTCCGGAAACGCAACCGCCGGACGCCGGAGGGACGGAGCACTCTGCATATTACACACAAGTTCCTTGAGGCGGCACTCTAAAGGCTTTACTGCTGAGGTGGGTAGAATAAGTCAATACGGTGCCTTCCATATAAGCAAACATGAATGCTCTGCTAATATACAACTTCCAGTGGGGGCACTCCAACATAAATAGCCACACCAGAGGCTGTGCAATTGTAGCCGACGTTTCAAGGCCATCCGGACTTTTTAAAAAGGCCGGACGGCCTTGAAACTTCGGCTACAATTGCACAGCCTCTGGTGTGGCTATTTATGTTGGAGTGCCGCTGCCGGGAGTTGTATATGTATATATATATATATATATATATATATATATATACACACACACACACACACACACATATTTGTATCTTCCAGCATGTTAATAAATAATAAATACATAGCTTCTTACGGCAATGACTTATCATTCTTGCAAAGACAATCCCTGCCAGAAATGTGCTCTCATTAACTACCCTTGCTGTGCTATATAATATACAATAGGGATAAATAAAGAACAAAACTTCATACACAGATTTGTGGAGCATCTGTGCATCGATAGGGTGAAATCTGGAACGGGCCCAGCTATTCAAGTGAGATAAAAACCATGGTCCACTCACAACTCATCCGATTACAGAGATGAAAGACAGCATCTTTAACACTTGGTTTTGATTACATTGAGCTCAGGAGAGAGAGGACGAGCACACCCTCTGCTTACAATGCAACATTTTGTTTCAGAGCAGAAAGCTGTTGGGGGGATATCAGTTTCGGTATCATGTCACTGTTCCTTTCCTGTTGTACTGGGTGGATTCCACATGCCTTGCCAGAATGTAAAGCCAAGTCCATGTATTATCACGGCTATGTTCTATAAACAGTACCGTCTCACACGCCATACAAAAATTAAACACAAGGGAAACAAATTACTGACTATTCCAGCGGATTGTTTAAATAGGAATGACCCTTAATGACTCGGCAGTCCAAGATATACAAGACAAATTCGAAGCCCATCTTTTAACTCTTACACTGGGATCTACTTTACAGAAACACAAGAAATACAGAATGTAATTCCTTTTATATAGACTTAATATCCAGTTTCAAGTATGCTGTATACTGTATGCATTATACACCACGTGTGTCACTGAATCCTACTGCATACTTCCCAACATCTGAAACGGTCAAAGATGGGCAGACAAGATTTATAGAAGAACACAAATTTCAAATTTTCAAAAAGAAGTCTGCCTCCATTTTGTAGAAGCAGGTCTGACTTTTGAAACAATTGGCAGCATACAGGTTTGGGCACCTTTCCCACCTCAGTTTGTAAATAAATAAAGGAATAAAATGGGTTAGGGTAAGCTGGGTCTCTCACTGCCCAATGAGATCTAGGCAGGAAACAACGATACATAATGGCTGATCCAGCAACGTATGTAGGTCAGCGGTTCCAAAATGCAAAGCTCAAGGCACACCAACAGTCCAAGTTTTAAGACTATCTATGGGAACTTAATTATTACCTAAGCCTGGATGACCCAACGCTTCCTGAAAGTAAATATGGCTAAAACTGAACTTCTAATCTTTCATCCCCCGAACATCCCCTCTTCTCCCAGTATCTCCATCAGCATTGGTGAAACCGAGATCACCTCCACTGACCAAACGCACTGCCTCAGTGTCATCATTGACTCCTCCCCCTCTTTCACCCCCCACATTCGTGCTCTCTCACAGTCTTGCCGCTTTCACCTCCGCAACATCTCGCGCATCAGACCATTGCTCTCCACTGATGCGACTAAAAATTCTTATTCACTCTCTTGTCATCTCCCGCCTTGACTACTGCAACATCCTTCTCTCCGGGCTACCTCTCGCCCACCTTGACCCTCTCCAATCCATTCCTAATGCCGCTGCTAGGCTCATCTTCCTCTCCTGCCACTCTGCCTCGGCCTCCCCCCTCTTGCTATCTCTTCACTGGCTCCCTATTCCTTTCCGAGTTCTCTTTAAACACCTCATCACCACCTACAAGGCTCTCTCCTCCTCCACCGTTCCTTACCTCTCTTCACTAATCTCTATCCACACTCCCTCCTGTCCTCTTCGCTCCACCACCGACCGCCGTCTGACCTCTCACCTAATCACCTCCTCCCACTCCCGTGTCCAAGACTTCTCTTGCGCTGCCCCCCTGCACTGGAACAACCTCCCGCCACCCATCAGGCTTTCTGATTCCCTTACCTCCTTCAAGCGCTCCCTCAAAACCCACTTCTTCCGACTAGCCTATCCCTTCTCCTCCTAACCTCTTTCGCTCCTCCTATTCTGCCTCCACTACCCCTCCATCTGTTCCAATCCGTTCCTACTAATCCTATTGTCTTTCGTTCATCCACCCACCTCCTTTTAGTCTGTTAACTCTTATGAGTAGGGACACGTATAGAAAGAAAAGAGTATGTCCATGTGTGATGCACCTGTTGAAACTCACACGAATAAAAAGTAACTTTTATTTGTCAATTTTAAGAAAGCGAAATATATAAAAAAACACATACAACAAATACACTCTGTGTTAAAAAACGGTGGCTCTCTGATCCTATGGGCGGTATAAATCTACCTTAAATTCAAATACAGAAATGGAGGGCCATAATATTTTTATAGTGTAATGTAATATCACAGTGTTGTATCACTGAATGGTTGGCCACAATCCCTAAATAGAGGCGCACTAAATGACGATACAAGATCAAAATAGAACGTATTGTTGGACAGGCAGTGTGAATAAATGGTGCATGAAGGTCTACCTGGGCTGCTGTTGAACACAATATGTATTCCTGACGTCTATCGACACAGGTGTCGTCGTTATAGGATTTCTCCTCCCAAACACAAATATAGGCTGGCAATTATCACAGTGCACTGTGTCAATGAGCGCCTGTCATGTATACGCCTAGTTGGGGGAAATAACTGTGTACCACAATTCCTGGTCCTAGTATGCGTCGACGCAAATGTCATCACCTAGGGTATGTCCCTTCTCCAACAAATATATAGGCTGGTGATTTAATCCTGCGCAATAAATATGCGGGTGCTTGTCACCTATAGGCCTAGTTGGGGGTGACAGCCTGGTGATAACTGTGTCGAGTTTTTTGGATGTCGACTTCCAAACAAATATAATCAGGCTAGTGATTGTCACAGTGCGCTGAATCAGTGTGCGCCTGTCATCATAAGGCCTAGTTTGGAATGACAGTTTGAGGTGTAAATTGTCGATAATGCAAATTAACTCAAGACACCTTTGGTGGCCACAGAAAGTTAACAGAAATTACTAAGTCTCTCCATTACCCAAGAAAAGGGAATAGTGTGGAGACTGGTATTAATGTTATGGCGACCGCTCATACAGATGAGTCAAATTTCATCTCTGCGGAGTGTAATTGGTCTAGTGATCAGATCTTGTGGACACAGTTGGTGTAATGTCGACACTTAGTGTCTGTAGTTTAGTTGCAGACAAATAATTGACATATACAAAAAAACAAAAAACACGTGTTATCCTGCCTCCCGTGAGGGTAGTCAAATCGGTACAGGGTCGGTTTTTAGTAATATTAAAATGTCGACAGAAAAGGTCGTCACTTTCAGGGTTGTCGACTTCCAAGCAACAACAGACAGGTGGATGATTATCACAGCGTGCTAAATCAGTATGTGTCTGTCACTGGTAAGCCTGGTTTTGGACTGACAGCCTAGGGTGTAACCAGTCACTGATAGTGATTAACTCAGAACACATGCGGTGGTCATAGAAAATTAACATAACTTTCTCAGTCTCTTAAATTACCCGAAAAAACGGGAATAGTGTGGAGACCAGTGATAATAGTGTTATGGTGACCACTCATAGAGATGAGTCAAATTTTATCTCAGTAAAGTATGGTTAGTCCAGTGATCAGGTGTTTGTGGACACAGTAGGTGTGATGTCGACACTTTGTGTCAGTAGTTTATTAGTAGACAAATACAGTTAAATTTCACATACACATCAAATACGTTTTATCCTGCGTACTGTGAGAGTACTGTAATCGGTACAGGGTCGGTTTTTGGTGGTAAAAATAAATAGATAAATGTCACATGTGCACCATATATGAAACTAACGTGGCAGATAGTACAAACCACCTCAATTAGCAGGTACACTATACGGGGTTGCTCGCATACAGATAACACTGTCTCCAAACTGTGTGGAGGAAGTATTCCAAAAAACCCTAAGTGCGGGTAATGGAAGTGTTATTATGCCCCAAGGACAAGTAATAAATGTCAGAGGGGTGGAAGGCAATTCCCACACTATCTTCTCTGTGAGCTAGTGTCTGATAATTCAAAGAGGTTGCTGCCACTGTTCTATGACACGCGTGAGGCTGTCCTCACACTGTCTGTCAGTGCGCCTCTAATAGGGGTTCCTGTAAGAAAAGTACATCAATCAAAATGCATCCTAGTAAATTTTAAGATCAGAGAGCGACACCGCTAGCCGGCGCACGCTTCGCAAACAGCTTTTTCAAGGCCAACCCGTCTGGCCAAACTGAGGCTGTTAAATGCCCTCCCTGGGGTGGGCGTAATGTGATTGAAGGTTGCTGCGTCCTATGAGTTTGAGTCTGTCATAGTGGGACAGATCTGATTGGCTATGGGGCGTGGCAGCCTCCGGGAGTGATTGACTATTGTCAAATCTTATCCTCTGCTGTCTCCCAGAATATTGCTGAAATAGCCGCAGATCATATCCAGGTAACGTATGCGTAATGTTATGCTGCGGATCAATGTCGCTGTATTGTTCAGCTACACGCTGTTTTTGTGTGGTGCCCGTCTAATCAGAGATTCCTTCGTGGGAGTTAATGTCCCAGATTGTGACAGCCATCGGGCAGGAGCAGAATAGTTCATACAATGCTAAAGGGTAAGTAAATCAGCAAATCGGCAGGGAGAGGGAAGGGAGGAGGAAAGTACCAATAATCGCAAAGTACAGTTAGAGGGCAAAAGGATTAAGTCACAGGTGCCTGACGGGGCATGGTATTCTCAAAGTTGCCATGTTTGTGCCAGAGTGTTACCATGTTAATGCAATAATGTTTCTCATGGAGACACCTTATTATAAAGTATCCATCTTTCCCATTATCTGTTGACAACATCGAAAAACTAAAAATACTGAAATTTGTATAATAATTCCATTATCATTATCAGTAAGAAACGTAAAGGGACATGAGAAAGAGAAAAAGATATATTTAATAGTGATATCGTATCTCATCTGCGATAGTCATATGTCAATAAAAATGGAGACACTATAATGTGTCAAGAAAGGAAGAATTCTTTAGATGTATTAAATAAAATATGACAAAAAGTGTCAAAAAATGTGACAGTGACACGAGAGAGAGGGGTATTGGTGTACAGGGTGAAATCATAAACGGTCTGTCCACTTTGTGGAAGACTGATGTGATAATTAGAGGAATATAAGTGAGAAATATACATATATATATATTTTTTATATATTTTTGGTGTGTATCTGACTGCAATCGCAAAGAAGGACTACAGAAGAAAAAAAAGGAGAGAGAGCAATTCATCTATCATGGGTGCTCAAGTGAGATCCAAAAGATAATCCACTGTGGGGATATTGGTCAGTGAAGAAATAATAGTAAAGGTGAGTGTGACAAATAAAAACAAACTGAGTGTGGAAACCAAAACGTGTTGAGATGAAGAAAATGACCTAATATTAGTATTAATGATATTGGAGAGACTATCATGTCCGCTATCTGTTGGTAGATGGACAAAAAATAAAGACGCAAAAATATTATAATATAATAATAAGTGTAAGGCAACATAGGCAATGGTACTATACATGAGAGTGGAATTTGTAAGATAAGAGAATATGGATGAGAGATAAAATTAAAGATATGCTGTATATTTATTCTCCTCATTTAAACCGTGAGGAAACATGGCATCTAGCAAGAATATGAGTCTGGTTTCTTGTCTGAGCAATTCACTGTCCAGATCTCCTCTCCTAATGCCAAGGTTAACTTTTAGCATGCCGAATGCTTTGAGTCCTGAGGGGTCTTGATTATGATATCGGTAAAAATGGCGAGCCACTGGTGTTAGGGTTCTCATGGCTGCCTTGTCTCTTGGGGCATTTTTGATGCTGTTCACATGCTCCATAATTCGCTTTTTTAAGGGTCTAATAGTCTTACCTATGTAAATTTTGTCACAAGGACACTGTAAATGGTATACAACCCCTGCTGTGTTGCAGGTGATCTGGTCCTTGATTTTCCAGGTGGAGTGGAATTTATCAAGATAAGAGTTTTTGGCAATCATAAAAGTACAGGCCTTACAGGTCCCACATTTACGTGACCCAGTAGTGGTTTTGTCTGGTCCCTTGATTTTGTCCAGGTGGCTGTGGACTAAAATGTCACGCAGGTTCTTACTTCTGCGCCAGCTGATGTCAATTCTATTACCCAGGATGGAGGACAGATCTGGGTCCGTTTTGAGTATATCAAGGTGTTGGTTTAGAATTTTCTGTATGTCTTGCCACTCCTGGCAATAGGTCCCAATAAATCTGACTTTTTGATCTTGTTGAGTGTTTTTCTTAGAAGATGTCAGTAGTGATTCTCTTGTCACTTTTTGGGTGGTATTAAATGCAGATTTAATGGCCCTATTGCTGTAGCCTCTCTCTCTGAGACGGCCACTCAGCTCATCAGCTCGTTTGGCGAAGGTATGGGCCTGTGAACAGTTACGTTTGGTTCGTAAGAACTCCCCTTTCGGCAGCCCTTTAATTACAGGAGGAAAGTGTGCACTTCCAAAATGTAATAAGGAATTGGTGGCCGTCTTTTTCCTGTACATATCGGAGGAGATGGTCCCATCTTCCTCTATGTTCAGGCGTAAATCCAAGTAGTTTACCCCTTCCTGGCTCATTTCGTAGGTGAGGCGGAGGTTGAAATTATTGGTGTTGAGAATATCAATAAAGGTAACAAACAGGTCCGCATCCCCTTCCCAGATGATAAGTAGGTCGTCTATATATCTCAACCACAATAATATGTGCATACGCGAACCTGTACCTGGGGTGGTGGGAACGGGAGGTGGTGTTTCAGGAGTCCCATGAACTATATACCAACCACATATTATTGTGGTTGAGATATATAGACGACCTACTTATCATCTGGGAAGGGGATGCGGACCTGTTTGTTACCTTTATTGATATTCTCAACACCAATAATTTCAACCTCCGCCTCACCTACGAAATGAGCCAGGAAGGGGTAAACTACTTGGATTTACGCCTGAACATAGAGGAAGATGGGACCATCTCCTCCGATATGTACAGGAAAAAGACGGCCACCAATTCCTTATTACATTTTGGAAGTGCACACTTTCCTCCTGTAATTAAAGGGCTGCCGAAAGGGGAGTTCTTACGAACCAAACGTAACTGTTCACAGGCCCATACCTTCGCCAAACGAGCTGATGAGCTGAGTGGCCGTCTCAGAGAGAGAGGCTACAGCAATAGGGCCATTAAATCTGCATTTAATACCACCCAAAAAGTGACAAGAGAATCACTACTGACATCTTCTAAGAAAAACACTCAACAAGATCAAAAAGTCAGATTTATTGGGACCTATTGCCAGGAGTGGCAAGACATACAGAAAATTCTAAACCAACACCTTGATATACTCAAAACGGACCCAGATCTGTCCTCCATCCTGGGTAATAGAATTGACATCAGCTGGCGCAGAAGTAAGAACCTGCGTGACATTTTAGTCCACAGCCACCTGGACAAAATCAAGGGACCAGACAAAACCACTACTGGGTCACGTAAATGTGGGACCTGTAAGGCCTGTACTTTTATGATTGCCAAAAACTCTTATCTTGATAAATTCCACTCCACCTGGAAAATCAAGGACCAGATCACCTGCAACACAGCAGGGGTTGTATACCATTTACAGTGTCCTTGTGACAAAATTTACATAGGTAAGACTATTAGACCCTTAAAAAAGCGAATTATGGAGCATGTGAACAGCATCAAAAATGCCCCAAGAGACAAGGCAGCCATGAGAACCCTAACACCAGTGGCTCGCCATTTTTACCGATATCATAATCAAGACCCCTCAGGACTCAAAGCATTCGGCATGCTAAAAGTTAACCTTGGCATTAGGAGAGGAGATCTGGACAGTGAATTGCTCAGACAAGAAACCAGACTCATATTCTTGCTAGATGCCATGTTTCCTCACGGTTTAAATGAGGAGAATAAATATACAGCATATCTTTAATTTTATCTCTCATCCATATTCTCTTATCTTACAAATTCCACTCTCATGTATAGTACCATTGCCTATGTTGCCTTACACTTATTATTATATTATAATATTTTTGCGTCTTTATTTTTTGTCCATCTACCAACAGATAGCGGACATGATAGTCTCTCCAATATCATTAATACTAATATTAGGTCATTTTCTTCATCTCAACACGTTTTGGTTTCCACACTCAGTTTGTTTTTATTTGTCACACTCACCTTTACTATTATTTCTTCACTGACCAATATCCCCACAGTGGATTATCTTTTGGATCTCACTTGAGCACCCATGATAGATGAATTGCTCTCTCTCCTTTTTTTTCTTCTGTAGTCCTTCTTTGCGATTGCAGTCAGATACACACCAAAAATATATAAAAAATATATATATATGTATATTTCTCACTTATATTCCTCTAATTATCACATCAGTCTTCCACAAAGTGGACAGACCGTTTATGATTTCACCCTGTACACCAATACCCCTCTCTCTCGTGTCACTGTCACATTTTTTGACACTTTTTGTCATATTTTATTTAATACATCTAAAGAATTCTTCCTTTCTTGACACATTATAGTGTCTCCATTTTTATTGACATATGACTATCGCAGATGAGATACGATATCACTATTAAATATATCTTTTTCTCTTTCTCATGTCCCTTTACGTTTCTTACTGATAATGATAATGGAATTATTATACAAATTTCAGTATTTTTAGTTTTTCGATGTTGTCAACAGATAATGGGAAAGATGGATACTTTATAATAAGGTGTCTCCATGAGAAACATTATTGCATTAACATGGTAACACTCTGGCACAAACATGGCAACTTTGAGAATACCATGCCCCGTCAGGCACCTGTGACTTAATCCTTTTGCCCTCTAACTGTACTTTGCGATTATTGGTACTTTCCTCCTCCCTTCCCTCTCCCTGCCGATTTGCTGATTTACTTACCCTTTAGCATTGTATGAACTATTCTGCTCCTGCCCGATGGCTGTCACAATCTGGGACATTAACTCCCACGAAGGAATCTCTGATTAGACGGGCACCACACAAAAACAGCGTGTAGCTGAACAATACAGCGACATTGATCCGCAGCATAACATTACGCATACGTTACCTGGATATGATCTGCGGCTATTTCAGCAATATTCTGGGAGACAGCAGAGGATAAGATTTGACAATAGTCAATCACTCCCGGAGGCTGCCACGCCCCATAGCCAATCAGATCTGTCCCACTATGACAGACTCAAACTCATAGGACGCAGCAACCTTCAATCACATTACGCCCACCCCAGGGAGGGTATTTAACAGCCTCAGTTTGGCCAGACGGGTTGGCCTTGAAAAAGCTGTTTGCGAAGCGTGCGCCGGCTAGCGGTGTCGCTCTCTGATCTTAAAATTTACTAGGATGCATTTTGATTGATGTACTTTTCTTACAGGAACCCCTATTAGAGGCGCACTGACAGACAGTGTGAGGACAGCCTCACGCGTGTCATAGAACAGTGGCAGCAACCTCTTTGAATTATCAGACACTAGCTCACAGAGAAGATAGTGTGGGAATTGCCTTCCACCCCTCTGACATTTATTACTTGTCCTTGGGGCATAATAACACTTCCATTACCCGCACTTAGGGTTTTTTGGAATACTTCCTCCACACAGTTTGGAGACAGTGTTATCTGTATGCGAGCAACCCCGTATAGTGTACCTGCTAATTGAGGTGGTTTGTACTATCTGCCACGTTAGTTTCATATATGGTGCACATGTGACATTTATCTATTTATTTTTACCACCAAAAACCGACCCTGTACCGATTACAGTACTCTCACAGTACGCAGGATAAAACGTATTTGATGTGTATGTGAAATTTAACTGTATTTGTCTACTAATAAACTACTGACACAAAGTGTCGACATCACACCTACTGTGTCCACAAACACCTGATCACTGGACTAACCATACTTTACTGAGATAAAATTTGACTCATCTCTATGAGTGGTCACCATAACACTATTATCACTGGTCTCCACACTATTCCCGTTTTTTCGGGTAATTTAAGAGACTGAGAAAGTTATGTTAATTTTCTATGACCACCGCATGTGTTCTGAGTTAATCACTATCAGTGACTGGTTACACCCTAGGCTGTCAGTCCAAAACCAGGCTTACCAGTGACAGACACATACTGATTTAGCACGCTGTGATAATCATCCACCTGTCTGTTGTTGCTTGGAAGTCGACAACCCTGAAAGTGACGACCTTTTCTGTCGACATTTTAATATTACTAAAAACCGACCCTGTACCGATTTGACTACCCTCACGGGAGGCAGGATAACACGTGTTTTTTTTTTTTTTTTTGTATATGTCAATTATTTGTCTGCAACTAAACTACAGACACTAAGTGTCGACATTACACCAACTGTGTCCACAAGATCTGATCACTAGACCAATTACACTCCGCAGAGATGAAATTTGACTCATCTGTATGAGCGGTCGCCATAACATTAATACCAGTCTCCACACTATTCCCTTTTCTTGGGTAATGGAGAGACTTAGTAATTTCTGTTAACTTTCTGTGGCCACCAAAGGTGTCTTGAGTTAATTTGCATTATCGACAATTTACACCTCAAACTGTCATTCCAAACTAGGCCTTATGATGACAGGCGCACACTGATTCAGCGCACTGTGACAATCACTAGCCTGATTATATTTGTTTGGAAGTCGACATCCAAAAAACTCGACACAGTTATCACCAGGCTGTCACCCCCAACTAGGCCTATAGGTGACAAGCACCCGCATATTTATTGCGCAGGATTAAATCACCAGCCTATATATTTGTTGGAGAAGGGACATACCCTAGGTGATGACATTTGCGTCGACGCATACTAGGACCAGGAATTGTGGTACACAGTTATTTCCCCCAACTAGGCGTATACATGACAGGCGCTCATTGACACAGTGCACTGTGATAATTGCCAGCCTATATTTGTGTTTGGGAGGAGAAATCCTATAACGACGACACCTGTGTCGATAGACGTCAGGAATACATATTGTGTTCAACAGCAGCCCAGGTAGACCTTCATGCACCATTTATTCACACTGCCTGTCCAACAATACGTTCTATTTTGATCTTGTATCGTCATTTAGTGCGCCTCTATTTAGGGATTGTGGCCAACCATTCAGTGATACAACACTGTGATATTACATTACACTATAAAAATATTATGGCCCTCCATTTCTGTATTTGAATTTAAGGTAGATTTATACCGCCCATAGGATCAGAGAGCCACCGTTTTTTAACACAGAGTGTATTTGTTGTATGTGTTTTTTTATATATTTCGCTTTCTTAAAATTGACAAATAAAAGTTACTTTTTATTCGTGTGAGTTTCAACAGGTGCATCACACATGGACATACTCTTTTCTTTCTATACGTGTTCCTATACCTTATGTCCAGTGGTAGCACACCTCCAATAACTATTGACATCTTTCTAGTCATTGTACCAACTGGGGGTCCACCTTTTTGCCTCTCATAGATGAGGATCCTGTGCGAATAGCCCAAGCTTTGTTTGTTCTTATGAGTAGGGCCCTCCTTCTTCACGTACTCACCCTTACTCACCCTTCCTCTTTACCCCACCAGTGCTCCGGCCCTGTTCTTCCCTTCCTCTACTTCATCTTCAGTCTCCTCGACAATTTTGACACCTACTTCAGAACTGATGCTGATTTTAGTTCTACCAGCTATACCCCTATTTATGCTGTATTTTATCAAAACACCCTGTACGTTACCTTGTAATTTGTTTTTTGTTTGCTATGTACGGCGCTGCGGACACTTTGTGGCGCCTTATAAATAAACCTACTACTACCTCAGTTTGATTATATCATCTGCGCACAAGCAAAGATATTCCCAAAACTTGGACTGTTGGGGTGCCTTAAGGACTGCGATTGGAAACCACTGGTACAGGTCAGTCAGTGGACACCTGAGGCTTATGTGGTAAAATGACATACTGTAGACTGCCTCTTCCTCAGCCATTCGATTTAAGTACTGGTAAATGTGTAACAGTCAATTGCAATGTTGTTGTGCCAGACATCTGAATTCACAGTTTGCATAAATCAACCACTTGCTTATCTTTCCTTGTTGTTGTTTTATGAAGTTTGATTAAATCAAGGGGTGATAATGAACTGGGCAAACTCCATTTTGCATAGTTGTGCTATTTGATTCACAAATATGTGCCCCCTGCAGGATACAGGAATAAGAATGGCAAAAGGAGAATGTGCAGAATAAAGGGGGTTAGAACACACTGACCAATCCTTGAATTTAGTCATATATATATTTTTTAGACCTATTTCTTTTTGATACCAGCAACTATCCATAGTGGCCACTCTATCATGGAATGTCCATCTAATTGTAAATTATCTACTCACTTCAGAAATTTAGGACCTAATGTCTGTCAGCGCCGTAGACTCAACTCCTGTCTGGGTCACGGCACTCTCCTTGTTGGACGACTGGTCTGATCAGGGCACCGGGGAGCAGGGACACTCAGGAGGCAGGGTCCTGGGTCCAGGGCTCGGCGGTTGCGGTCGCCATTGCGGTGACACAACAAGGGGGAGTCAGTCTGACACTGGGGCTGAGGCTGGTGGAGGTGTGCCTTGGGAGCAGCCATGTTGGAGACCAAGATTGCTCCAATCTCCTTGCAGGGGGTTTTCCAGCCAATCCAGTGTGACCTGCTCTCCTAAAAGGGGGCTTGGTCTATTGCTCCCTTCCAGTGCTTCAGGTTATCTTCTGCTGTAAGGTTCTCTGACTCAGTGCTCCTGAATTAACCCTTACCTAACCTGCAGTTGTTCCTGTCCGGTGGTCCGTTCGTGGTTCAGAGCTCCTATCTTGCTAGCCAGGTTGCTGCAGGGGTTCGCCTAGCCCGCACCAGGGAACAGTGTCGTGTTCTACAGTGCTTTCCTTCCTAGTGTTCTTCAGCCTCGTTTTCAAAATCACATTTTGCAAAGTCTTCACAGTATTCTTCAGCCTCATTTTCCAAGTCACAGTTTACAAAGTCTTCACAGTGTTCTTCAGTATCATTTTCCAAGTCACAGTCTGCAAAGTCTTCACAGTGTTCTTCAGTATCATGTTCCAAGACACAGTTTACAAAGTTTTTACAGTATTCTTCATAATCGTATTTCAAGCCACAGCCTGAAAGTCTTCAGTCTACCTCGTCCTTGTCTTCATCCACATTTTACCATCTTACAATACCTATTAGCCCAGTCCCAGTTCCTAATTCTCCTCTATTTGACAAGAGACTTTAATTATTTATTTTTGATGCTATATTATTTCAATCATTACTATTGAACTGTATTGTGAGAATTTTTGGGTTTTTAGCATCTTTGTGTTGGAGATGAGTTATGTCCAACCCATATGCTCGTGATTGTTGGCCTTGGTCTTGGAGTATATAAAGAAAATCATTCCCATATATGGATATGAGAGGACCTCAATGAAAGAAACCTTTTTGAGTATGGTATCTAACATGTTTATTGCCGGGATGTTATAACATCCGCAGCCCCCCTCCGCCGCCCATCGCCGACATAATTATCGCATATGCTCTAACATATGCGATAATTATGGCAAAGGACAGCTCTTGCTTTAAGAGCTGTCCTTTGTGGTGAGTCAGCGGGTCCAGGTGGCTCCTCCCTCCCTCCCTTACCCGGCTTGTGCTGCTGCTGCTATGGGGGGCTGGCTTGCCTCCTCCTCCCTGCACCTGGAAGAGGATTACAGTGCAGGAAGGAGGAGGTCACAGGTCCGGGCAGCACAGCTCTGTGCTGCCCAGACACAGGTAAGGGTGGGTGCGGTGCAGGGCGGCGGAGGTTGGTGCGGGCGGTGGTGGGTCGCAGTAGAAGCCTATAGGCTTTGATGGGGTATCGCCAGCTTTGATGATTTTTGACGGTTTTTAGAGAATTCCACAATATGGTGAAACTGGGTTTTTACCACATTTTTCCTTTAGAGAATCTCCCCCTATGTAAGATAAATGTGAATTTGCCCTTGTGGTTTGTGTAATCACGTGGTGACCCGAATCTTTAATATCCAGATTGGGGAATATTACCACCGTAAAGATACCTTCATGTGCATGTCTTCACTTGTATTAAAGTAAGCAAAAAGTAGGCTTTAATCACCACCTAGAACACTGAAGGTGGCCCAAGAAGTCTGTCCATACTTCACCATCCCACCATACATAGGGTGTTTGGTCACCATCCCTACCGCATTCAAAAAGGACCTTTTTATAGACTTATATATTTTGTTGTATGTGTTTCATTTTTATGTACGTCGACTCAATTTGAGAGGAGACAAAAAGGGAATCCCATTTTGAAGATATATTGTTAGGTATGTGTGCATCTTAATTTACCTTTCAGTAGAGCGCGTATTACCATCCCAACAAATGCATCTGTTTGGCCCATTTTGAGGTGTGATGTATGTGGACACATATGTAAAAGTACATTTTCAGTATGGGAATAACTTAGCTGTCACGGGCAAGATCCTCCCTTATGAATCAATGGCATCATGGTGTATACTTGTTCTATTTGAACATGTTACTTGTATTTCCTATGAGATATGTGGCACTATAGAAATGATGAATATTATATGATATTTTCCCTTTGATGGTATATTTTTATATATGGGTCTTCAATTATCACAAGAAAAAAAAACTTTTTTTTTATTCCATTTCTTTGGCATTCACGTGCATCTATGGAGAAGTTACCCCAAGATCTCTGCAGACATTTGCCATATGGTGTGATGCGGATTTACAGCCTGAAATGTTAGAACAAGTACCTGTTTTCAGCTAACGTTGTAAAAATAAAGTTTTCAGAGAAAGATCGAAGGTCACACGGGAGATGCTGAATGGATCTTCGAGCCATGTGCCATGTTTATAAGCCTGCCGTTTTTTTTCTAACGCTATAAAAGCTTAGACTTTCATTTATTAATACAAACGACATTTAAAAACAACAACATTTAAACAACAATGGCTGCAATCCAATCACATGACCAAGATAATCTGGCGTAGACTGGTTTTACATACATTAAAAGAATAGCAGGCCAGTTAAACAGCGGAGTGTGTTTTTAATTATATTCTATGCCTGGAACTGCATCAAAACAAGGCCTGATGGAAAAGTTGTGTTCGAGAAGCCAAAAGTCAGTGATGTTATCCATCAGCCGTTTCATGGGGTCAGAGAGCATTTCTGGAAGAGGAAAATCAAAAACAGATTTACTGTAGGCTGTTTCCGTACAAAACTTGTATCTCACTTTAGGTTTGGCTCGCTAAGCACCTCGAAAGCGGTTTTCAGGAAAAAAAATATACAACGTTTTCTTCCTTTTAGTTTGCAGATCAAGAAGAAAAAAAAAGACCAAAAATTTACACAATGGTTTCAGACCACCTACAGCCATAAGAATAACTGAGTGGAAAACTTAAGAGAGTTAGAGCATAACTTTTGAAAACGTTTCGGATTTATACTGTGAAATGCAGCCACACGGTGACGTCCAGCAACTGTCTGCCTTCAGATGTCTGAAGTGCTGAATCAAAATTTCACAGAAATGTTGCCATATTATATATCCATGAAACGAGATATAAAATATTGGTTTGTCTGACGCAGCACATGTGAAAACCTCCACTATGAAGTGGTAAGGAGCAGACAATATGCCTGACAACATTTTAGAGGAGAAATTATGTTTTCAAGTGTAAATTATAATAGAAGGCAATATGCGAACATTAACCCTAAAGGAGTGATGTAAAACTAGTTGTGCAGAGAAACCTACAAAAACAGCTGTTTTAAGGATTGCCTCATTAATTATTTGGAGGATCGGCTCGATAAAGACCTTGTCGCACAGCTGTGGAGTTGCACAGCGAACGATTATTGATACACTGTGTATTCATACGGTTCGCAGTACTCACGCGCGAGGCCGTGCTACAAGGAAAACTTGCTAATTTTTCTATTCAGACTCCCAACTGCAAAACCCCCATCGCAGGACGCTGCCAGCCCCGGGAGGGACTCGGGACCGTCTCAAAAAATCGTGATGGTTCCGCAAAAATCGGGACAGTTGGCAAGTATGGTAAATTCTACAGCTTTGTACACAAGGATAATGAAAACCTGTGAGGGAGATGCATAGGGGGATATTCAATCACCGGCGAGCATCTCCCGTCGGGGAGATGCCCGTTGGGCCCTATTCAATGCTGTCTTCCCTGACAACATTGAGCAGCGTATCTCAGCAGAACAAGCCCGACATCACAAGCTGTTGGGCTCGTTCTGCCGAGAATGGCCGGGAAGTGACGAGCTGCCGGCTGCAGCTCACCTCTTCCGGCAGCAACTCGTGGCCACGCCCCCTTCTCGCTCCCCAGCAGGAGGCGGGACATTGAATCCCGCCTGCATGTTCTCGGTCAAGCTGACCGAGAACGGGACTGGGTCGCGGCGGTCGAGCAAGCTCGACCGTCGTGACCTTCACATTGAATACCCCCCATGAACCAGTGATAAGGGAGGAGAAGTGAGCCATTTTAGAAGTGGCCCATGGCAACCAATCAGCACGCTGCGCGGTGCCATTCAGGTGCTGTTTTCATACGTTTAAACACTGAAAACAGCACCCAAATAAAGCCAATCTTGCACCTTTTGCTAGGCCGTATTTGCCAGCTGCAAGAAATTTTAAGCAAATTCAGCCAACCTTAAAGTGCGCCATCATCCGCACCGAAGAAGATCGACCCCAATGTCTATAAAAAGCAAAGACAACACCTTTGAATTTGGGCCTCTTTAAAAACAAAACATACTTAAAGCTTATTAACAACCTAGGAAAACATTTCTCTAGGTGGTTCCTTTCCTTTATAAAGACTCCATCCAGCCATTTTCTCATTGGCTCCAGCTATCTGAAATCCCCAGCAGCTTTAAAGGTTTTGATAGGCTTTAATAATGTATATTGATGCAGGCTATGTGAACGAGACCTTGATGTTGCATAGATACCCAATACAATGAAATGTTGTATTGCAACCATAATGCGTATTTTAAAAATAATGTTTGTACTTCATTATATTGACCCAGTTCAAAAAGCTTGAAAAAGCGATAGAGTGGAGAGTAATACACTACCAGCCAATCAGCTCCTGTCATTGTTCAAACCCAGCACATAACATGGTTGTTATGAGCTGATTGGCTGGTTGTGTCACTCTCCACTTGATCACTTTTTGAAGCTTTGTACACCATTCCCACCCTACCGTTCCTCCCAGTGGGACACTGCAGCCCAAACATATACACGTACACATTCATATGTATTGTCGCACACATAGTCATACATATACACATATACAATAACACACATTCATAAGTACTGTCACAAACATACATTTCCTTGTAGTCATTTCCACTGAGCCAATTTCTGGGTATACATCAGCAATTTTCCAGGGTTTTTTGGCAGTGGAAAAAGGGGATATAACACTAACTTGATGCTGATACTTGGTTTGAGATAAGGCATTGCTTATACCACAGGTTCTCAAAGTTGGGCCTCATATTTTGCAGGTCTCCTTACAGAATAAAGTGAAATAATTAGCTCCACTTGTGGATCTTTTAAAATGTATCAGTCCATAATGAGTGGAGCTGTTGGGGGACCTGGAAAAAGTGATCTGTGTGGGGTCCTGAGGACCGAATTTGAGAACCACTGGCTCATACATATGCTGTATTTTAAATGGCTAAAAATACTATGGCAAGTGTGGTGTAAATGGATGTGGGATTAGTTTGGTGCAGCCGCATATGGGCTCAACTGTATCTTTATTAACCATTGTAAATTGCGCAAACAATCTGCTGCCTTTACCTATACCTCAATAGCTGAAGGATATTTGGGCAGCCTACACTGCAGTTAACAACTTTAAAATTTTTCCATCCAAGACATTTCCCAAAGGGGGGAGGCAGATAATCACTGCGGGAAGGTGGGGGATGCAGTCAGGCCCCTTTCATTACCAGACCCTATACCCTCATTGGAACCCCATCATGAGAGTTGTAAGGATGTCATTCCCTCCAACTGTACCTTTTCGGCTGTTTTTGTTTGTTTTTGTAATCATTTTCCAGCTCTATTGATTTCTATGGGAGCGCCATGAGGCCACGCCCTCTTTACCCTTGGCCATGCCCCTTTTTGCTAATTTCTACCGGTTTTCCGTCCAGCCGTGTTGAAGTGTATGGAATGTTCTGGAGAGTAGGCAAATTTACCCTTCACATGATGGGACTTCAGATACACACATCAGGAAAGTTATAGTAGAAAATGGATAGACTATGTGTAATATAAAAATGATTGCAGTCACTTGCAGATATGGTAAATAAGTAAATATTATTTGCTGACACATTTGGTATCGGCCCAAACAACCATTATTTTTGGCAAATGTGGATCAGTTATGTAGCCATTTCTGCATTATGTCACCATAAATGTTGCAACAATTAATCATTTAAGAACATTGTGTGCTATTATGATGTAGATATTATTAAAAATTACAGTCTTATTAAAAACAGAGCATGTTGTTTACTGAGGTCTTTAATTATGCAAATCATCTGCCTGGTTGGCAAAAAACCCCAGCTTTGATTAATAGCAAGAGAGTGTGCTCTTGATTTTATCAGACCTTTTTCCTGTAGTCACATGTGGATCAGTGCATCGGCTTGCCCAAGAGTAAAATTGGGGGAATAGTGGTGCAGCTCTAGACTTCACACTTTCACTGAGCCCTGGGGAAGCAGCAACCACCTGTAGCCTTTATATCTCCTATATAGCGTCCAGTGGCTTATTCAGACAATGGTTCATATTCATCATTATTTCGTTATTAACAGTTTCTTATATAGCGCAGAGCAATGCGTTGCTCTTTACAATTGGAAACAGGGAAAAAAGGAAATGTCCTATGTGTGCCTGGCTGTGTGGGTCCTAGGTCAGACTCAGCGATGATAATTTTCTCTGTTACAAGCATTGTTTTAAAATATATAGGGGGGTATTCAATGTGTGCCCACATTTTTGGCAGTCGGCAGTTCAACCTGCATTGTCGAAAATAGCCGCTGGATTGTGAAATCCACGTCCGTTTTCGACAAAATACCTGTGTATTGGACAATCCACGTGTATTTCGACTGTCGGAGCAATTCTGACAATCGGAGGATTGAATTCCAACTGCCCAGATGCAGAACTAACAAAAAGTTGACAAAAATGCATTGGTTTCGGTCACATATACTAGGCGCAGGCCTTGTTGCAGTTTATTCCATTATTTTTAATTTGTACGTTTTTATTAATTGTATTATAGTTTTCTTAGTGCTGTCACTATTGTTTTGAAACTTCTGTTTTATTCCATGTTATACTTCTGCTAATTGCACACCCTGCCAGACGTAACCTACACAGTGTGCCACCATGGCTGCTTCGGATGGTTCTTTCTTGGGCGGGTGAACAGCACCAGGATCTATTTGGGCAGTGTATATTACACTACGTTTCAGTCACCTGAATACATTTATATTTCCTTCTATGGCTTATCTACAGGGGAGGCTCCATAGGTGGTGCAAAAGAGCAGTTCAAAATTCAAATAGGGGAGGCACACTAACTGCCATTCCAAATGGACTCAATAGCAGTTGGTGCGGCTCCCCTATTTGAATTTTGAACTGTGCTGCGGTCCCACCTCTGGAGCCTCCACTGCTTATCTTCCACACTGTGACCTTTGTAGTGCGCCAAAGATGGCTGCTTCGCCTGGTATGCCTGTGGGCGGGGAGAAAAATGCTTGGAATGGATTGTTATGGAAGGGTTCTGCCTCTAGCTCAGTACATTGTAACTTCCCTGCTTTGGGCCTGATTCAGAACTGCTTGCTGGGCTACAAGTGTGCTACGCCATGCTCCTCCCTCTGTGCATGGCTGCAAACGCATTTGCAGCTATGCACAAGGGGGGGAAATCATTTGCCATGGAATGATTTTGCCTCTGCTTGCAAGCGCTGAGTTAGCCTAGACTTACTCAGCGCAAATGGCTGATGTATGTCAATCACCCTGCGAGCAGTCAGTCAGCAGTCAGTAACTGGCTGCCTTCGTACAGATGGCTCATGTATGCGCAACGGGTACTGTGTGCCTGTACGGTGGGCCGATCAATGCTCGTGCTGCAAATTCACAGCACAGCGAATAGGTCTGAATCAGCCCTTTTATGTAATATCTTCTATGTGTTGCCTATTCCACTCAGGTAAACTCTGTAGATCACCCAAAATGGCTGTCTCGTCTGGCACATTCCATGGGTGAGTTATATAACCTGCTAACCTTATTAATTAATTATTATTATTATAATATCATCTTACCTAATTCTTATTAATTTCCAAAGTCTACCATTCCACCGCTCAGTCCCCCTGATATTACATATTCCCACAATTCATTCATCGTTACAGTATTAATTACTTACTTTGTGGAGATGCATATGAGCAATATGTATTAATCAGTAAACATGATTTGAATTTTCCTATAACTCAACTTTAGGTAGTTGTATTACACTTCTGTGTACATTGGCATTGCCAGGTTAGCCAATAAAAACGGGTGTGGTACAGGATCCCAACAGTCATTAGCACGAAGTCGGGATCCTGACTGGCTGGATCCAGACAGCATGGTGAGCGCAACAAAGACCCTTGCGGGCTCGCTGTGCTCACCATGCTGCGGGCATGGTGGCTCGCTACGCGAGACACCTATTCTATTCTCCCTCTATGGGGGTCGTGGACCCCCACGAGGGAAAATAGCAAGTGGCAGTCGGGAACCCGGCTGTCGGTGTTTTGACAGTCGGGATCCCGACCTTAAGTAAATGCCTGTCGGGGGCCCAACTTTCTTGGACCCCTTCCGGCACCCAATAACAATATATCGACTACAGTACACATGCTGCATGAGATTTGGTAACAATGCTGATATCACAATGTATCAGTGTTGACAATTATGATGTTGACATTGTGAGAAAGTCAACATTAGGGTGAGGCTGTGGGCAAATGGGCTAGGGATAGGTTGCAGGGGAATACATACCTCCCAACATTCTAATTAAGTTAGTCCTCTGCTGGAGGCATGCCTAGGCTAGGGATTAAGGTGGCCATACACACGCAGATTTATCTTCAGATCTGGCTGGTTGGAACAAACACATGGTTATGGATGAGAACAAATGACAGTTGACCCTTTGCTTGGAAATGCTGGAAAACTGTCACTCATCCATAACCATGTTTTTGTTCCAACCAGCCAGATCTGAAGATAAATCTTACTAGTGTATGGGCACCTTTAGAGATAGGGATGAAAAACTGACTGGAACACTAGAGAACCCTGTAGTCATGGTTACATGACTACCAATGGGATATAGAAGGGACATGGTGCTAACTAGGCTGCAATAGAGAACCCTGGCCTCTCCTTTACCCCAAAAGGGTGGTGCACGCCTCCGTTTTCACAAACGATGGCCATGCTCGCCCACTCTCTGCCCTTAAAAAGGCAGTAAATTAACTAACGCTGACCGTCTTGTGCTGGGTTAGTTGCAACATCACAGGACCCACTCGGGCATGCGCAAAATAGGTCCTGCGCATGCACAAAGTACAGGTTATCTTTCCTTAGGCATCCGGTAGCAATAGCTGTGGGATCTGAATAATCCCCAAAGTGTATACCTGCAAATGCTAGACTAAATCCTTAATTACTCCTAAAACTCCAGTCTCCTCTTTCCCCATTCTAGCCATCCATACAGTACCTCTGTTTTTGCTTGGGGCTATGCCCAGGTCAGAGAACTTATGTATATACTCCCACAATGAAACAACAGTAAACACAGTGCATTCTGTCACACAAGTCTTGCCAACTATCATCACATCTTCTGTACTATTATAACATCTTCCATGTTTGTATCCTTATCTGCAAGACTCTGATCTATAAACAAATTCCTCCAAGAAATAAAGAGATAAAACACATCTCAAACACACCACGCTTGCACAATTTAGGAGAAATATCCCCCTTTTCTCCTTCTCAGAAGTGAATTTCCATCTTCTACTATGATTAACCAATAGTTTCCAACAAAATCTTACTGTAAACCCAGAAGGAAAGGAAATAAAGAGCTCTGTTTTGCCGTTATCATGCATGTAACAGGATCTATTTTTCACTTTGCCTGGAGTAAACATACACACACACACACACATACATACACGCACACATCTGATCCTTCTTATCCCGAGGGTGACCTATGACCTCCTGCAGGGTTTGCTGCACAGTATCACTGACTTTTGACTTCTCAGAAAGCAGCTTTCCCGTCAGATGCAGCTCCAGGCACCTTTAATAATCAAAGCCATCCCCTGATGCTATTTTCAGACAACCACATAGCTAAAAAAGAAAAAAAAAAAGCATTCACTCCCTAGCATCCACTTATTGCTTTACCTATAAAATACAGCTCTTGACATGTCATTTGTAAAGAAAATAGCTGTTAAAACCACTGCAATAAACAACGCCTAGTTTCTCCTTTCTTCAGTGAAGTTTGGGATCCAACTTGTGGCAGTATTTGGAAAGAGATTAATAAAACGAAGAGAAGGCATTCTCTTGGCCTCCTTCAATAAGATGATTCATGAAGAACGAGCTAGTGCCTGGATCCTTTATTGATCCACATTTAGGTACTTTCAAAAAAAAAGTTTTAATTTCCTAGATTTTTTACTGCAATGTGCTGTCTTGGCAGTTCACTCAAGTCTTCTCTTGCCAGGCTGTCTGGATAATGATTGCAACACAGGTTAAAACGTATACAAAGGGTTAAAACAGGATAAATCCACTTTTTTTACAACTACACATAAAAAGTGCACTAAACCCCAAAATGTACATTTTCAGACACAAACCCTGACAATAAAATAATTCCTGATATTCCACTGCAGCTCTGTTAAAGTATTTGTAGATGTATGGAGTATGTTGAGCGAGGACGTTTCATCACTGCCGTCCCCTTGTTATTAGGGATGGCCATCGACTATTGATGATTAGAAATCATTGATGTTTTATGGCCGATGTCGAATAGTTTAGACATCGAAGGGGAGAACCAGATGGTTTCCCCCCATCAATGTCAAGCATAACTGAAGAGTTTTGTTTTTATGTTTTCATCAAGGGGATGGGACATGGAGGATAGCTCCGCCCCCAACACCCACGAAGCCCCGCACCTATATTTTGATTGGTCCATAGGCCAATCTTTCAAAGCAAAAGGATGACCATTGATATGTATAAACATTGATGGTCATCTATTGCATACTCATACACCATTGATGACCAGTTTCACTTTTGCCATCGATGACAACCATCGATGGCAAAGGCAACGATGGCCATCCCTACTGTTATACAGGAAGTGTCTGTTAAAGGAAGTGCTTCTGCAGCTCAGCATAGAGATTGATTGCAGTGACATACTTCTGCAGTTCTCCAGAGTCTTGTGGAGAATTACACTTCTTGGCCCTTATTCAGATATGATCGTAGTACAAAGTTTTTTTAAAATAGGCAAAATCATGTGTACTGCAGGTGCGGCGGATGTATCATGTAGAGGTAGAGAGAGTTGGATTTGGGTGAGTTATTTAGTTTCTGTGCAGGGTAGATTATGGCTGCATTATTTTTACACTGCAATTTAGATTTCAGTTTCAACACACCCCACCCAAATTTAACTCTCTCTGCACATGTTACTTCTGCCCCAACTGCAGTCCACATGGTTTTGCCCATTTGGAGAACAAATTTGTACTGCAATCAGATCTGAATAAGGGCCCTCATCTGGCTTGGATGGTGGACACGGTTGCTGTCATCAAGGGAAGATGCAGCCTCATTTTCAATTTAATACAGCCAATGTGAAACTACTTTTTGTATGCTTTCATTGGCCATCTTGGATTCAGGAAGAGGCTGCCTCATCCCTAGATGCCGGCCACAATGGGGAGGAGTTGCTTTAGGTCAAGGATGAGGCTGTGCACACCCTGTGCATACGCCTATGCTGTCAGTCATTTAGTAGAATAAATCATTTTTGGGCATATTTACCAAATCCTGCATTTTTTTATGTGGTTCTGATGTAATAATAACGACATAACAATAACAGACTAGCCATTAGACTGTTATTTAGGCCTGGTCTCATTTAGAAGAGCTGTGGTGTATTGGCTATGGGCCTATTTAGTAAAATGGTGCTGTGTGCAAAATTGTGCTGATCAGCAGCAATGAATTAGCAGTTTGCTTTCATTTTAAAAAAATGTACTCAAAAATGATATATAGTATATACAGTATTATGCGTTTGTGGTGGAGCCAATTCAAATAGTTCTGCAAATCCAGTCAGAATCAGTCTAAATCCTAGGAAAAAAAGCATTCCAAGTAAACCTTTTCCAATGCACAGAAATGTGACGGTCCTTGGAAAAATGAGGCACCTGGGACAGGCACTCAGATGCCAAAATGAGATCTGTGTTACGGCACAAGGTATTTAAATGTACTGTAAGGGGAGCAGCACTAACAGCTTAATGGAGGGCAGGTGTCTTTTTCTCTTGCAAAACTTGATTTTTACACATCCAAGGATTTGGAAGAGATCCTGCATCAACTTAACTGTCACCAGGAGACCTTCAGCACCAACAGGAACACTTTAAAAAAGAAAGACATAGGTGTAATTATAGGGGTAACATTTAATAGGATGAGAGATTCAGAAAGTGAAAGATTTGGTACGAAATCTCCAGGATTTTTTAAAGCGGCAATGATTTACACTGCAAAATCAAACTGGTTTTGCTGTGTAAATGATTGCCGCTTTAAAAAAAAAAATGGAGATTCTTACCAAATCTCTCACTTTCTGAATCTCTCATCCTATTAAATTTCACCCTCGAAATGTAAATACAAATGTGACACATGAAATGGAACCGGTGACTTAATTAAAGCGTTAATAATGTTCCACAGAGCCGTTTGTAGCAGAAAATGAAATGCTACCGTGTAAATGACATGGTGATCTGAAAGTGATAGTACGAAGGAGTCAGACTTTGAAGTAAGTTTATGAGCATAGGCATTCCATATTAAGTGAACAATCTCTGAAATATACTCTGTAAAAAGACACTTCCCATTCCCAAAAGCAGCCAGCAGCTTTCCATGGTCTGAGAATCCAAAGATGCTTTCCCTACCTTCTCCCCGCGATGGTATGAAGCAGTGGAAGATTGGGCTCAATGCCCAAGAAGGGGCACCATCTGGCCCTGAATGTGTATGCCAAGCCGAAAGACTCCTCTTCCAATCTTTTTGAATTTGATCTCACACCAGACACAACAGTGGAACAGTCCAAGCTCTTAGGCTTGTAGACTAAGCTGTAATACTTTGAAAGAACCTGTTAACAAGATAATTCTAAATGAGACTACAATTATTAAATTAAACTAAAGGAGCCATTTATAGAGATTAACACTTGACAAGTAGCAGCAAGAATCTATAACCAGTTAGGATGTGAAGTAAGAAAGAAAAACAATATTCTCTAAATCTATAAATATATACAATCTTAAACATCTCTACAGTATCTGCTGAGGATAACTCAGGAATCCTGTCATATGTTAAAGGAGATTATATCTGTGCAATAGCAAAAAAGAGTAGCTTACTTCATAATAGATATATTTATAGAACTGAATGCAGCTACAGCAATGGAGATATACGGGGGTTTCCTGTTTAGGTCTTCGCTTCAGACCGGTGGTGGAATCTATTCAGGAAATGTTTGATCAACTATGCTGGAGTGTTCTCTATAAAACAAATCAAGCTACAGATGGTCAAGGGGGGGGGCATGATAGGGGCATGGGTGGTATGGGGGGGGGGGGTTATTTGTAATTTGCACAAAATAAATGTTTATTGAGATTCACTATGACATATATATATATATATATATATATATATATATATATATATATATATATATATATATATATATGAACCATTATATTGCACCAACACAGGTTGGTTCAGCTGCACCAATTAGGTGGACCTCTGTAGAGGATCTATAAATACAAAAATACAAAAAGACAGGAGGAAAAAGAAGACTCATTTTGCGGGGCACTCTTTAAAGGATCTATAAATACAAATTAAAAAAAGGAAATACCTTTGGTGTACTACAACATTATATTTGAATAGGATTTCCACAAAAGTATATAACACAACTTACAATACAAGTCAATGTATAAATACAGTAAAAACTACTTTTGGTAAACCTGCCCCATACAGAAGGGTAGATGTTATTTGCCATCTATACTCATACAGTTATAAACCCATAGGTGGACCTCTCATGTAATAGATGCAGGTTTTTCAAAATGATGACCCAAAACGTTTCATCCACAAAAGGAACTTCATCAGGGGTGAATTAAAAAAGGAATTGTTCTGAATAATATCTGTAATGTAGAACTAGTCAGACTGAACACTTTGTAGTGTAAGTTTATTTTCCATTTTTAATGAGAATTTCCTAAAAACGGCTTTTAGGAGCTAGGTGGTTCTTATAACCTTTTTACTGGAACAATTAGGCAGATGTTTCTTAACCGATAAATGTAACCTAGTAAAATCAATTTAAATACAAGAACGTATCATATGCTGGCACATCGCTGTGTACTGAGCGATCTAGCATTGCTTAGAAGGCTCAGGAACTCACGGTAAAAACGTTATCGGGTTCTTTCAGCATTTCTGTATTCTCTAACCCCCCTCCGCAGTGATAGCGATGCGATTACCTGGAGAAGCCTATGGGCTTCTTACTGAAGCGCTGTGTGGGGGATTCATCATGGATCCCTCCCAGCATGCCCCGCAGCTGGACTTGTCTCTCTGTGCATGCCAAGACGGACTCTTGGGTCTCAGACCCGGAAGTCCAGCGCCAGTACCACATCACAAGGGACAGCTCTTAACGCAAGAGCTGTACCTTGTGTTAATGATCGCATATATTAGAGAATATGCAATTATTAAGAATGCAGGCAGAGGGGGGGGGGGAGCGATAAACATTAGAGCATCCTGTCCTATGGGTGTAGGCCCCATAACTCTCCAGGATTTGATACATCTCCCCCATAATGATTATTTTTAATTACAGATGAAAACAATATACCCTTGAAACATTTTAAAGCACCTTGTTACCCATCTTGATATAACAGCAGTAGGGTGTGTACAGCCAATACCTGGGCACCAGTTTAAATTCTTTAGTGAATCTTCTCAAGACATTTGAAATTATTAGTGTTGAGGGACCGATTGTAAATGCCCTAAAATGTTTGCTTTTCATCTAGGATTTCACCCAAAAAAGATCAATGATTCTTATACTAATTTAACACCCCAAAAAAACCAAGATACCGTCAACGTTTCAAGCCGTGTCCAGGTGCAAGATTCCACGTTCACACTGCAGGCTGTATTTGGGTTACTGCCGGGTCTCACCTTTGCTGGCACCTGGAGATGACATCATCTCCAAGTGCCAGTGATCTGGCTGGCTGTATACTTCTAGCATGATCTTGGTAGAGTGACCCAGATCACACTGTTCACAATACTTGTGTTAGTGATGGGTTTCAGGGATGTACAATGAGTTCAAAGACTGGGGAGGCACTGGCAAGTATCAGAGCCAGACTTACACACATATATACAGTATGCATTATACAAAGCGTAAGGGATCCAGTGGATTTGTCAATAGTAATTCGGTCGACACTACTGGTCAACAGTCAATAGCTCGACACATGAAAAGGTAGCCGGGCTTTAGTTCGATATTGACAAAAGGTTGATACAAGCAAAAAGTCGCCATAATAATGATCGACACCGGAAAAGGTCAACATTAGTTTTTCATGATATTATTTATTAAAAAAACAACGTGTTCTTACTTCACTATCCAAGTGAGAAGATTATAATAGTGTGCAGAGTGTAGAGAGGCATGGTGTCCGAAGCATGGCGAGCACAGCGAACCATGCGTGGGGACGCGATACACTTATACAGTGTCCATGATGGCAAATTTCGACATAGGCACCAAAAAACCTGAACAACTCACATTGAACTATTCCTGTGAAGACCATTTTCATGTCGATCTTTTGCTTGTATTGACTTTTTGGCAATATCGTCCTAATGCCTGTTGACTTTTTTCATGCATCAACCTATTGACTGTTGACCAAATTACTGTCGACCTAATGCGGAACACTGCAAATTTGGTGCGTTTTGACCTTAAATATGTTAAGAATAATACAAAGATTATATTCATAATATAAATATCTTCTTTGTATTATTCTAATAATTTTTATTGTCAAAAGTGTAATGTGTGGGGCATCACGGACGGTGTAATGTTTAGCATTACTGCCTCACAGCGCTGAGGTCCTGGGTTCGATACCCACCATGGCTCTATCTGTGCGGAGTTTGTATATTCTCCCCATACTTGCATGGGTTTCCTCCGGGTATTCCGGTTTCCTCCCACAATCCAAAAACATACTGGTAGGTTAATTGGTTCCCAACAAATTAACCCTAGAATGTCTGTGTGTGCGTGTACATGTGGTAGGGAAAATAGATTGAAAGCTCCACTGGGGCAGGGACTGATGTGAATGTTCAAATATTCTCTGTAAAGCGCTGCAAAATATGTGTGCGCTATATAAGTAAATGTTAATAACTAAATAAATAATATTGGTTCCCTGACTACCCAGAATGCACGTCACTCCGGGTTTCACAACACAACCCTGATAGATCCTTTCACACCAAACCTGGACTTGTGTTGCCCTGGTTTGGTGTGGATGAGGTACTAGAAATAGTACATGGATGGGCTCTCACCTTCCCTCCAAACCCAGAAGGCAATGTGCTACAGCCTCTTCAGCTCTCACACTCAGGCCCTTATTCTGGTTGGTGTGGTAATATCCGCGTGCGTTCGTGCTGCCGATGTTTTGTGTCTGCGCATGTGCAGAGGCGTCTCTGCGCATGTGCGAACGGGACGCACGTCCAAATTCCGCATGAAATGTGTACACTACGAACAGGGGGTGGAGAGGGGCGTGAAGGGCTGTTTGGGCTCATTACCATATGTTTACACCCCGCGTTTCATGGGCGTTCCCATGAAAACGCTGGGCATACGTATGGTAATGCGGTCGTGACGCACGTGTAGGGGGCGGACATATGACATTGCCGGATGTCAGCTGCCCGCCCAGATCCCTGCTTTTGCACGGAGAAATGCCCGTGTGGTCTGAGGTTGCGGGAGCTGCCTGACCACTCGGTCCTGCATTCGATGGTCTGCGACCATCGAATGATGGGGGAGGTTCCCTGAGATGGAGGAGGTGTATTCATGAGAAATACACTTGCGGTCCGATCGGACAGCTTCTTACCGCATTCGGACGGAGTGAGCGATCCGTATGAAAGGCGGGGTTTAGGACGCACGGTCCTGGCCGCATATTCGGCTCCGTCCGCACAGACCAGAATAAGGCCCTCAGTGACATCACTAATGGAGTGATTGGCTGGAACCTTGCGGAATCTTGTGGAAGCCCACAAAATGGCTACCACTAACTGTTTGCATTCAATGGGTAGACTTCAAAGCTGTATTGTCAGTCCTTGCATTCCAGACAAAAAAAAATTGCATCACTGACAGTGAACAGTTGCTAGATATCCTCGGACCATACATAAATAAATGGGTAAGGGTGTTGTGGCAATAATTAGAAAGAAATAATAAAAAAAAGATGACATCACCCTCTTTAACAGCTATATTTAAAACATGTGCTAACCATTCACAGTTTGATGTTAGTGGAAATTATGACTTAACTGCGTAATTACAGTTTGCCAAGGATGGCATGGTCTAATGTCCTGTCATGACACACTGTCACAGGACCAACAATTTGTTCCAGAAGACCAACACTCTCATAATGATCTATCATTGCGGTCAGTGCTGCATACTTATGACATTTAATAATACATCTTAACAATAAAATCTAACACATTTTGAATTCCCAGTGAGGTGCGGAAGCAGCCATGGTTACAATGTGTAGAACATAACAAACTTGTGATACAAATAATTACATTATATTTCCACCAACAGACACCTATATCCTACAGTAAGGTCAGGGCATAGTCCAAAGTAATAATTTTTGTGTGTTTTCTATATTTTTTATCAAGGCCTTTATATAATTTAGTCAGTTATTTTATTTAGTCATAATAAAGAAATGTCATTATTTCATAATATAACACACTTTATTGCAGGGATGCCTGTCCTCTAGGAATGGCCAGGAGGCTCCCGAAAATCGAATCCCCTCTCGGCCCCATGGAAAGATGGGCAAGGCTCCAGCATGCTTTGAGTGCCCCCACCCCCCACCCCCTTCAGAGCCACCCACATCTCCCCGACATCAATGTTTACATTCCAAATTATTGCATGTACACACACACACAGACAGAAATTTAGGGTTATTTTGGATTGTGGGAGGAAACCGGAGTACCCGGAGGAAACCCACGCATGTATGGAGAGAATATACAAACTCCGCACAGTTAGGGCCATGGTCGGAATCAGATCCATGACCTCAGTGCTGTGAGGCAGTAATGCTAACCATTACACCATCCGTACTGCCCCACTGAGTACTGAGAGCATTATCACAGTTTGTAGTTGAAGCATTCTCTATGGATTCCAGAGATGGACTCTGGACCAATGCAGATATTAGCAGTTATTCATATAAATTCTCATATAAGAGCAAATTGTATATGAATAACTGCTGCAGTTATCCAACATAATAATAAAAGCAAAAATAAATACGGCTTTGGTTGAAGGTTTCCATATTTCAGTTCCATTTTCAGTTGTTGCCAGGTCAGAAGTTAAACACTGCAATAGTAAGGTATATTGTAGCTATGAAGAGTAAAGGCAGATTTCTGATACATATCACAGTCTTTGGCTGGAAATGTACACAAAGATGGCACGCAAAGGAAGTGGACAGCTGTTTTCTGCATACAGAGATACCAACAAACATGTCAGCACGATGGAAGCCAAACAGATAACTGCAATAAAAAAAATTGTATGGTGACATTAGCTATACTAATATTTACTTATACCAGATATGATATACTAGGGAGAAAGCAATATAGTAATTTTCCAATAATTGCAAGTGTTTGTGCACTTAGCAGTCCACAGAGTCAGTAAGAGGGTCATAAATAAAAGATGGTAGAGAAAAAATTCAGAACCATTTGCAGTTGTTCATTTTGTGGTAGAACAAGTGTGGCCAGTGGCATAACTAGATATTTCTAGGCCCTATAGCAAAAGTTTGTAAGGGCCCCTATGTACCACCCAATGGTGAAACATGTATATCCTTGTTCATTTGACAGGAAAGGTGAGCCCCTTTCAGCTGTGGGCCCCATAGCACTTGGACTCAATGCACTTATGGTTTTTACGCTCTGGGGAAGCAGAGAGGAAGGGTGCTAATGTCAACAACGCACCATCTGAAGACAATAAGATTCTGTATTTGCGTTGTTCCATCTGTATTCCTTTTATATCCAGGTTCAGTCCATTCTTTGTGGCTAAAGGTTGCTTGCAATTATTTACTGTAGTATTTTTATTTGTGCACATAAAACATTTAGTTATTGCATCAATTTGTATACAATTTCCATACTTTTAATTGCTATTTTGGGCGAAAAGCTCAAAGAATACATTTATATTTAGACCACCTCATTATAAATCATTGTAAAATAAATATTTTTAATTATTCCCTTAAAAAGACTTAGGGGGGTTTTCAATCTGTGCTGATGTTTCCGATGCTACATTCAACCTATTTAATCCAAGTGTCGATTCTTCTACTGTCAGAAAAATTTGCACCGGTCGGAAAATACATGGATTGGTGAATTACTCGCCGATCCAGGTGTTTTAGCTGAAGATGCGTCTGTTTTTGACTATTTTCCACGGATACCAGGTTCGACTTTAAACAAAATTGAATCTGTATCAACGCAAAGATGGACGAAAATGGCCGCATTGAATAGGGATGTCCGGATTTCTTGACTAGTTGCAGTCACAAATGCCATCTTTGTCCCCTTGACTGAATGTCATCTGGAGATAGGTAGGGAAGAACAGATTGAAACCTATTGGCCACAATCTTGGACAAGAGCTTCATATCTACATTCCAAAGAGTCATAGGGCGAAACGAAGTATCAGACTGAACGTCATCACCAGCTCCAATTAATTTTGTGGTAAAAGCAGATTTATAAAAAGGGTAATTAGGGCAGATAATTTGATTAACTTCATATTCCACTTGCTGTTCAACTAAAACTGGAGCAGAATGAGAACAAGAACAATGGCTTATTATGTGCTAATGCACTATGTGCCGTAATATACTATGGCATGCATAGAGAAAATCTATTTATATAAATAAGAATAAAAAATACTGTAGCAGGTCCTATGAAAAAACCCTATGGCGCACCTTTCATAACTTAATCAAGTCAGAGTATGAATGTTTTGTATTTTCTCTTTGGACACAATATTTTAACCTTTTTTTTTTTTTTTAAACTGTATGTAACATATTGTGTATTTTAGAGCAGTAGTTTTTAACGGATTCATGAAGTGCCTGTGAGCTCTTGTATTACATGCTTTGAAATATCTAAATACACCACATCCACTGCCAAGCCTCTGTCCTATTTCCTTCTCACTTCTTCATAAAATACAAGGTTTGTTTGACAAGATTGGTCTTTGGTAAATCCGTGTTGGTTGTTACTGATGATTTCTGGAACGTATTGTTGACTGTGGTCCCTTACCAACACCTCAATAGCTTCACAACTATAATTTCCCTCATAGAATGTGGGAGCAAGATTATTCTCTTCACTGCAATGATGACATTTTTTAGTCACCAGAAAAAAATACTGAAAGCCGAAACTTGGTAGACAACATTTCAGCACCTTTTATGTGGTCACCTAAGTTTACCACACCATATACCCCTTATACAAATCATGCAACACAATAGTAACCCCCTTATACTGTACTTGCCTCACACATTATGCCACATGGAATGAGCCAAAATTCACACTATGGCACACGTATTGAGTCAAAATTCACGTTATGCCACACAGATTAAGGCAAAATTCACATTTTGCCACATGGATTGAGCCAAAATACACACTATACCAAACAGATTGAGCAATAATGCACAATAATGCTTCATAAACGGGGCATTGCGCGCCACAGGTGCACATTAAAAATGTACACCATAATGCCCATTACATGTTAAGCCACACACCATAATGTCCATTACGTATTATGCCAAACACCATAATGCCTATTAAAAAATATGCTACATAAGTGCTTCTTACCTACATGCTCATTGCTAGGGGTTTCATGCTCATAGCTAGGGGTTCCATGCTCGTTGTCATGTGGGTTTACATGCTCATTGCCAAGGGGGAATACAAGCTCTCCGTAACTTGGGGACAGCCACCGCCGGGCAGAAATGACAGCCATTGACAGCCGGGCAAAGAGCATGGTGCTGCCCGGATGTATTCAGAGTACTGCAGGTCCCGGCTATTTGAAATAATACCCCTTTCACACCAGAAAATGCAGGGACTTACCCGGGCAGGCCCCTTTCACACCAGCCTAGTCTCTGCATTTTCTCGTTTGATGGGGAGAGAAAACCACCCCTGCTACCTTTAAACAACCAGCTATATCTTCGGAACCAACTGACCCATTTACATGTGGGCTTTGAATGATTTTGGTCCCGTGAAACTGGACCTTTAGGTTCCAGAGAAATGTGCCCTCAAATAACATGAACAGCCATGAAATTACATTTCAGAAATGAAAAAGTGATTTGGGTTACACTGAGATCAACCTTGAGCTTCTGTGATGCCGGAGAGAGAACTGGCAGCCGTTGGAACTGGGTGAGGGTCGGACTTAGCGGGTCCCATGTTATCCTATGGGTAAAACGTTCCAGCATTGCCTGGCGGTATCTCCGGTTGCCGGGGGCTAGCGATGCGGGGCTGGGCTCGTTGGAAAGCCCTAGCCCTCAGGGCCTATCTGGAGAGTGGGTCTGGAGCTATAGCTTCATCAGACCCATTGTTAATCCGGCCCTGGGTATATCCTGAATTCTAGCATCGCTTTTCCCTGAATACAATTGTATTAACATTAGAAACCTAAATCCAGCTACACAAGTAATTTCCCACTTTGTACTCAACAAATAATATTCTCAAATGCTGGTTATGTTCCTCTTATTTATTTGGGAGTATGAATATTTCTAAAAGGGTTCTATGTCCAAGTTTTATGTCCATTTTGTGACAGCCCAATATATGCATCTTGCAGGACATTGCTTTCCCTACGACAAACTTTAACCCTATTTTGGTAGCAGCAATTACATTTCAAAAATTTAAGATGACCGAAGCAGTTTAAAAAAAACAATTATAGAATTTTTGTGTGCACAGACGAACAGAGCAATAGTATTTGATGGTAGTCTCTCGAAAAAGGCATGATTAGGAAAAAGGTCTTCCAAAATAGCCTTCAACTTTTTAGACTTTTTTTTATAGATCTTCTGAAAACATGGTAATTCAACCACAATTGATTTTAGTTGTGCCAATTGGGGTGGGGTACTAATGATCCAGGCAAGGTCTGATGGCCCCTGTTGCCTGGCAAAGGCAGTTTCAGCAGCTCTTCTCAATCCAGCACTTGCTGCTGTGAGCTGGGCTGCAGTGTGGCCAGGGAGTTGCTAAATGTACTGTTTTTTTTGTATTCCATTCAAAGGGTGCATGGCCACTCCTCTGTGATTAGGCCATGTGCCCTGAAAAGTACCTGGGCCCCGTCAGGCTCTCTACTGCCCTAAGTGGAGCTTTTTAAGGTTGACAGGGTAGAACTTCCATAAATACCCTGTTCCAGGAATGGGCTCGATACATAGTGAATGTTATCAGTTTTGATTTTGAATTTAATTGGGGCTGATGGGAAGGGATCCTGAGGATCCCTTTCTGAAAACAAATGTGTAAGAATAGCTCATTGGCTACTATCTGCAGATGATGTTAGCAGCCGGAGATCATTTTAAAGCTGGCTAAATCTGACTATGTACAGTTAGAGGGATGCACTCATCCACATGGATCCTTGCATCTAGGGTGGCCAATCCCGGGATCGGGAACGGCGGGATCCCGGGATTTGGCTCCTAAAATGGCGGGATTTTGGGATTAGACTGCGCATGCGCATTCTAATGCCGGGCAGTGTCTGACCGTGTGTCCCTTCCCCAGCAGTGTGGCTCTGCGCAGCGTGATGAGGCCAGAGGTCACGCTGCGCAGGCCAAGCAGCTGCACAGCCCGGTCCTGGGAGGGCAGAATGACAGCATTGCCCGCCAGACAACCCGTCCGGCTCCTTGATCCTGGCTCACGGCTTCACTAAGTGGCCGCCCAATAACCCGCCCGCATCCCGGCTTAAGTGATCGGCCGCCCACCTTCCCAGCTTCACCTCCCACCCTCCCACCACACCGAACATGTAAGTAAATATGCGGGGCGAGCAGGGCTGTTTTTTTTAATTAGGGAAGCCAATCCAGGGACCCCGGAATCCCGGGATCGGGCATTTTTCAATCCCTAATTCCTGGATTGAAAAAATGCCCCGGGATTGACAACCCTACTTGCATGTTAATATACATGTATAAAAAGAAAAAACATGTTTGTTCCAAGACTTATATACTTTTTTTCAAATAGGAGGTGCTATCATCTATATTAATTCATTCTTAGTGATGCACCAAGAATGTCTTTATCTCTCTTGATGAATTTTTAAATGTTAGCCCCGATAAAAAACATATTCAGTAGGGACTGCTTTTGTGGTCAGAAATGGGGTGTTCACGAAAGATTTTGGAAAACAATATTATTTGGGTCAATGGAAGGACTGTGGGTCTAATTCGGAGATGTAAGCAAACATGAAGGCTTACGTATATCTCCAATAGTGTGACACCTGAAAAAATGTTATATCGTTCTGCAAAATCACTCACTTTGCGGCAGGTGTATTAACCCCTTCAGTGGTACTCCCGAGAATTTTCCGTGCTATGCTTCAGTGCCCAGACTGGCAAGCGCCGGAAAATTCTCATGATTACCACTGTCTGTGATTTTTCGCGCTGGGCAGTGCCACTCATTCCAACTTCCTTCCCCCCTGCTGTGTGCGGCATGGTTTGCTAATGACACACCACACACAGCTGGGGCAGCGCCGGGCAGCAGCTGATATACTGCCCGGCCCCGGGAGAGACAGTGGTGGGTTTTTCTAGGAAGTGCTACCGAAAAAACCCCCACCACTGAAGGGGTTAAGCTTTAAAAAGAGAAAACGTGAGGGTGATAAAGAGTGATAAATGTCCAGCCAATCAGCTCCTAACTGTCACCACATATGAAAAGTGACACTGTTTATCACTCTCCATTTTATCACTTTTGAAGTTTAGTTCATCTGGCCCTGTAATTGCTATCTTACACCATAATCCCACACTTTGTAGTTATCTGTGGGGTCTGTCTGTGTTTGGACTTGCATCCATTTCAGATTCAGGATCACTATCAAGTTGGCCACATAAGCAGGTTACTGACTATACAAGATGTAAAGCTCAGGCCAAGCACCCAAACTGGGTCCCCTTAGTGCAGTTGGTAATCTTCTGTCATCCTCTATAATGACCCTATACAATGTAATTAGACCATTGTCTGACATCACTCCAGAGAGTAATATTGGTCCAGTTCTATAATGTCATGTTACAGTATTTATGTCCATTTGTGACACATTCCTTGGGCGGGATGCTGTAACATACGCACCCCAGCTCCGCCGCACATCGCCGGCTACCGCACACCTAATTATCGCATATGCTGTAACATATGTGATAATTATGGCAAAGGACAGGTCTTGCGTTAAGAGCTGTCCTTTGCGATCTTGCCGGTGATGTGCTGCGAGTCCCGGCGGCTTCCCCCTCCCTCCCTTACCCGGAGCTGCTGCTGCTGGGTGGCCTCTCCTCCTCCTCCCTGCACCCGGAAGAGGATACAGTGCAGGGAGGAGGTCACAGGTCCAGGCAGCACACATGGGCCCTTATTCTGATCGGATCGGTACGGCCCGCGTGCGGCCGTACCGCCGATGTTTTTACTCTGCACATGCGCAGAGGTGAATCTGCGCATGTGCAGCCCCCTTCGCCGCAGACGTATTTCGTCCGCCGCAAAGGGGGCGTATAGGGGCGTGAGAGGCATCATGCCCTCATTTCCCTATGTGTACGCCCCGCGTTTCATGGGCGTTCCCATGCAAACGCGGGGCGTACGCATGGTAATGAGGCCATGACGCAACTCATGGGGGCGGAAAGCTGACGTCGCCGGATGTCAGCTTTCAGCCCCCATACAAGCTACCACACGGACGATTGTCCGTGTGGTCTCAGCTTGCGGGAGCTGCCGCGGCGTGCGGACCTGCCTTCGATGGTCGACGACCATCGAATGCAGGGGGCAGCTCCCACCATGGTGGAGGCGTAGCCTCCACCATTTTTATGCGGATCGCCAGCCGTCCGTGTACGGACGGCCGTGGCGATCCGTAGGGTGGGCGGGGATTCGTCTGGTGCGGTCGGAGCCGCATATGCGGCTCGACCGCACCAACCAGAATAAGGGCCACTGTGCTGCCTGGACACAGCAGGTGAGGGGGGTCCGTTTGGGGGGTCCGTTTGGGGGTCGCATTAAGAAGTCCATAGGCTTCTATGGGGTATCGCCAGCTTTTGCTGGCGAAACCCCTCGCAGCAAAAACCCGCCGGGTTTTGCTGCATATCAAAATGCGGTAAAAACCCAGATAACAGGGTTTTTACCGCATAGTTGCTTTACAGAATCTCCCACCTTGTTCGATATGTTTAGAATGTATAAAAAAAACACCTGAATTTAGTTTAACCCTTTGAGTGCCAAGTGAAATTGTCAAACTACTGTAGGTGTGATAATTGCCAAGCGAACATTTTTATTCATCATAATGACCTGTAATCTTTACCTTATATAGGAAATATAATCTTTTTTTTACACAACATTTCTTATTTGAATTTATATAACAAATGTGAGCGACGCTGGCATTTTCAGCGGATATTTTCCACATCTCTCACTGAGATGTTGGCATATAAAGGGTTGCGGAGCAACAGTAAAACTTTGTTCATGAATTGCTCTGGTTTTCTCTTTGGGGTAATAACATGAAATACGTTAAAAAGAAGCATAGCCAAATTTCACAACTATTTGATAAGACAATAGGCCAAAGCATCACAGTAAATAAAGCCCCATTCCGTCCCCTGAGGACAAAACACCATTGCTCAGTCCAGAATAAGTTTCCCATTGGCAGGACAATACACTGTTCTTGGAAATGTCATTTCAGAATAACCTTGTTCAGCATCTGCACAAATGAAAAGGGTGTGATGGGATGGGAATTCTCATTGATAAACGTTTCCTGCTATAGCTTGAAGCCATTTAGCTGGGATATAGGGTTGTTATTATTATGGAGTGTTCCTTCCAGAAGAATAGTTTTGTAATCCATGACAAAGAGATTATAAAGGACCAATACACCACAAATCCAATTTATATGCAAACGTTCCACATCCTAAAGAGACATTTGCTCTTGAGTTTAGTGTTACGCTTTATTTTCTGTTAACAGTTGTTGCAAACACAAATATTAAGGCTGACTGCAGTGCTCATTAGTTGGGGATTGTTGAACGAACGTCAGACGTGCATAGTGAGAACATCTTCCCCCCCCACAAATATATATATTTTTATCAATTAAATCCCATATTCTTGGCGGGATGTACTAAATTAAAAATGCGGTAAAACCCCCGTTTTCCGCATCTTTACTGGGCAGGGTATCGCCACCTTTGGGTGGCGATACCCTATAGAAGCCTATGGGCTTCTATCACCACCCGCCGCAACCCGCCGCAGATGCTGACTACCCCTGGCTTAACTTCCTAGGCTCCAGGAAGCCTGGCCCTGGACACGGAAGGTAAAATGCTCCTCCTCCTAGCAACGCAGCCGGAGGTCCTTCTGCAGATGGGAGGAGGAGGCTCCGGGGAAAGCCTACTTAGGCTTCCGGCAGTGGGGGGAGGAGGAGGTGCCCAGGGATGTGACGGAGATGATGCAGACCACATCACAGGTATCGCGGGGGGTCTCAGTCACTGCATTAGTACATATTCGCTAGAATCGCTGTGGTGGGGTGGCGAGGGGCAGTGATGTATTTTAATACATCCAGCCCTCTATGAGAGATTTGTTTACACTTGACTCATACACATCCTTACATCACCCACTGCAGTCAGGCTTTCATTTTTAACACTCCAAGGAATATTCACTGACTAATACCCCCTGTCACACTGCCGCTTCAACACAGGTTTTTTCCAGGTTAACCCGGATCACAGCTGATGTGAAAAGGGGCCCAAAAAAAGTGAGACCAGTTATCTGGGTTAAAGGCAGAGTGAACAGGTAGCAGGGCTGCAATTCACCCTGTGATGGTCACACCCCTGACCAAAGGTGAGATATGGTATGTGGGCTGCTGCAATCACAAAGGGCACAACATTGCCCCATGAGTCCTAAAGACCACAGGATGATTGTGGAAACTGCAGGAACCATGACTAGATCATCTGCAAGAATCTCCTGATGGTGCTTCATCACAGACCCTAGCTGCAGGGTACCATTCGAGGCACCGTTCTAGCCAAATAACAGGGAGAGTGTAGCCCTGTGCTCTGTGCTCTTTCACTCACACACTAAACTATAATTACGGTCAGTGGCAGTTCCAAGGGTGGAGCTGCAGCACAGTCCAAAATTCAAATAGGGGAGCAATACCAATGGCCAGTGAGTTAGTTAAGAATGCAGTTGGTGACGAAGCTTGAATTGCGCTGCAGCCCCTCCTCCTGAGCCGCCCCTGAATACGGCCCGGCCATTTCCATGTGCCGGCAGATAAGGTCCGCTGCCCCTATGTACAGTGTAACCAGCACTGACCCGGGAATAACCGGATTTGGACTAGAGCTGCCGTCTGAAAATGGGCTGTCCAGGTCTGACCCCGATTGGAACTGTGTTCCAAATCCCGGGTCATAATTGGGATTTTTATAGGAAAGTGTAAAGTGGTCAATGTTTGAATCAGTACTAAAGTTAAAAAAAAAAATCACTATTTGCTTAGAATTCTCCTTGACCTCCCTGCTACATTTGTCATTGTTAATTACTCACTTGTTTAAGTGCTGAGTCCCCAGTCTTCGGGACACTGTGCTAACTTGTTTTTCCTCTTACTTGTCCGGTCAGTGTTCCTATCTCTGCCTCCACTTCCTGTCTGCTCCCTGCTGGTTTCCCAGGGCTTCCCTATATTATTACTGTTGTTGTTATTATTATTATTATTATTATTATTATTATTATTATTATTATCATATTATACTTACATTTAAGTACACACTCATACAGACAGTATTTAAGAAGACAGAGGGAAGAAGGCCCTGCTCATAGGAGCTGACAATGTTTCTGTAACACATCTCTTAGAACATTAATAAGTGCCTTTAGATTTCAGCAACACCTTCCTGCACATGACACGGTGATGTATCTTTCCTCTCCGGGCCCTTCACCATGTGTGTTGGCCCTTGTTACAGAATGTCTTCCACTCATTCTATATTGAATGACCTCCAGCTTACTGAATCATTACAACACTGACCTAAACATTCTTCTGCCAGACAAAAGATGATACTTAGCTAAAAACTCTGTTACCAATAACAACACAACATCCAGTCCAATTTGTATCCAAATTATAATACATGCATCTCATAGGGGCCAAATGCAAGTCAGCCGTAATTATTACTGCATTTTGTGCAGAGAACTTAGGAGGTAATTCTGGTTGATACACTTGCATGCGCAAGGTAGAATTTAGCTCGTTATGCATGCACAACTGCCGCAGTGTGCAAGTTCATAGTGTTCCTCTGAGCGCGGCTTCGCGAGAGGGCAAAAATGGACGGAAACCTGGGCGTATACAAGGGGAGTTGACCACAAGTGCTGGGTGGTGACTTCGAAACCTTGCGTGTACACTTACAGTGCTCGGGCTGAAAAACATTTGCAAGAAAAAAGTGACTCAGGTCTTGTAGGGCTGCAGCTTAGCGGACCAACGTTCGCAACACCAATCTGCATGCACAATAGCTAAAATACATGCACCTGCACACAATACTCACCCATGCACCATACATGCACCTGCACACAATACTCAGCCATGCACCATACAAATTTTTCTTATTAAACAATTAACTAACCAAAACTACTCAGGCCCACGGTAAGCACACTATTGCATGAACATTTCTACCTTTCATGCTTCATATCTAACATATAAGTGTTCGTATATGTAACACCTTATTATCATTTGCTTTACAAACTGTTGCTGTCTGCATGTGGACACTATCATTTGGAAACATGACTACTAAATCTCTATAATAACTGACAATCATTGTGCAAGACATCTTAATCCTATACACTCTCTCTACCCACATATATGTTTCTTTTTTTTTTTTAAACCACACTTGCATCAGTCTTTTTAATGGCTCTGAAGGTGCCCATACACGTTACAATTATTGTATACATTATCGCTTCTCATTGCATCTCGGTTTTGCGATGAGATGAGATGAGATCTAGTACAAAAAGTATGTGCTGCACATACTTTTTGTACTAGATCTCATCTTATTGAAAAACCGAGATGCGATACTGTATACAATACTGTATACAATAATTGTAACCTGTATGGGCACCTTTATGTATGTTAAGATTAGTAAATGAGTTCCAATAAACACAATGAAATGAGTCAAATCATATAATTAACTAATGGGTTGAGAATGGGTTGGCTGCGTGCGTATTCAATGCAATCACCCACAGAGGCTGTTCAAACGCATGCACAGTGCAGTACCTCAGGCATAAGGCAAGAATAACAGGGAGTGTGCTGACTAGAGATGTGCGGGCTCGGATTTCAGAGATCCGAGCCCCCACGGACGTCATCATTCCGAGCCCGATTCCGAGCAGCACTCGGAGATTCCCGCCTGACTCGGTCCGTCCGCGTGATTAGAACGTCATCGCCCGGCGTCGGATTCTCGCGAGATCACGGAACCCTTAAATTCCGCAACCTCGCGCCGCCATCTTCACTCCAATCTCGGAGAAGGGTAGGGAAGGGTGTGCTGCTGCTGTGTGTTGTCTCTGCTGGGGCCCGTGCTGCTGTGTACTGTGTCTCTGCTCAGTGATCAAGACATCACCATTGCAAGGATGACTGGTGCTGTGTTCTGTCTCTCCTTTGTGCTGGGGCCTGCCTCTGCTGAGTCTGCTCCTGTATAGTCAGTCACAGTGTGATAGTCCACTGGTGCTGCTAGTGCCCCTGCCTGCCCTGCACTGCCTAGTGTCTGCTGCAGTCTGCTCTCTGCTGTTGCCACTGGCTAGTGCCTACCAGTACCTATTGCAGTATATAATTCCAGTGTGCTGTTGCCCCTGGCTACCAGTACCTATCACAGTATATAATTCCAGTTTGATGTTGCCACTGGCAGTGGCTACCAGTATTTTATTTATTGCAGTATATAATTCTAGTCTGCTGTTTCCACTGGCTACCAGTGCTATCAGTCCAGGGGTGCCCACATGTGTGCTGTATCCATCCAGGGGTGCCCACATGTGTGCTGTATTTGTCCAGGGGTGCCCCCATGTGTCCTGTATCAGTCCTGGGGTGCCCGCATGTGTGCCGTATAATTCCAGGGGTGCCCCATGTGTCCCATATCAGACCAGGGGAGATGCCCTTTTTTTTAATGAAAATAAAATGAAGGTGTTTTTTTTTTTTTTTACTGCAAGGGCTGTTAAATGCACTGTAGTCCAGGGGTGAGCCAAGAGTGCTGTATAATTCATGGGTTGTTGCTAAGTAAGGTGTGCTGCTCTTTTTTATAATTAAAAGAATACACATTTTTATTTTTACTGCAGGAATTTGTCTGACATATAATTCCATGCCTGCCGCCATGTGTGCCGCCATCTGTGCCGTATAATTCCATGTGTGCTGTATCAGGTCAGGGGTGCCACCATCTGTGCCGTATAATTCCTGGGGTAAGCCAAGTCTGCCGTATAATTCATGGGGTGCTGCCAAGTGTGCTGTATTAGTCCAGGGGTGATGCTAAGCATGCCATATCAGTCCAGGGGTGATGCTAGGTGTGCCGTATCAGACTAGGGGGGATGCTAAGTGTGCCATATCAGTCCAGGGGTGATGCTAAATGTGCCGTATCAGTCCAGGGGTGATGCTACCTGTGCCATATCAGTCCAGGGGTAATTCTAGGTGTGCAGTATCAGCCTAGAGGGTATGCTAAGTGTGCCATATCAGTCAAGTGTTTGTGCCGCACACTTGTGTGGCTTATCATAGTTATCCAGCTACCTCGGTGCAACCTTTTGCCCTAAAAACAATATTGTAAGGTGTGAGCTGTTCAGAATATACTGCAAATGAGTGGAAATGAATGTTATTGAGGTTAATATAGCGTAGGAGCAAAAAAAAAAAAAAAATTATGCGATTTTAGCAGTTTTTATGCTTTTTTAACAAAAAAATCAGAACCCAAAACCCAAGAAATCCAAACACAAAACACTTAGGAGGTGTTTTGGCAAAACCCATTAGAACCCAAAACCTCAAGGTAATCAGAACCCAAAACCCAAAACCACAAACCCGAAAAAGTGGCCGGTGCACATCTCTAGTGCTGACAGATAACGGCACTTGCATGCCGCAGTACTCAGATATACAGTCCAGGCATATATAAGTACATGAGCACTCCCCAGAGGCACGCAATTAAACACTAACAAACAATCAGATAACAAGAATAATACTCACCTTACAAGGTATTGCGTAGCCCTAAATAGTGCCCTATGTGTACGGGGAACGTGAATAACCTCCAGCAGCATAAAGTATAATCCACTACACGGATAACGAATACAATCCTCATGCCCTGCCGGTTCATGGGGAGCGTGCAGACAGTGTGACAGACTATACGTACAAACCACCATTATAGCACATACAGTGCATTTAATAAACCTGGGAGGATCCAATCACCAGATTGCCTGGTGTGGACGCCATAAAATATAGGCAATCAAAAACCTCACACGTTGGCACATACAATGTATCTGTGAAAGGAAGATACAAAGTTTCGAGAAAAACCAGCAAAACCAATAAGACCAGACACAACAGACAGTAACACAACAAACACTTTATTCAGCAGACAGTGATAATATTGTAATCTATCACCAGTAAATCAACACAGGCGCCCAATTGAGTGTATCTGCATCATAAAAGCAGTGACCAGACCACAAACACTAAGCTACGAGATCACAGAGTGGTATTTTAATCTTTAATATTTCCTTTTCTTTCTATTTCTATATCTTGTTTTAACATTTTCGCAACTTGAAAACCCTGTTACTGGAACATATTCTATAAGGTCTCATATAATTAATACAATTACACAGCATTAATACAGAATGATAACTTGCTAGTTAAAAATTTTAAAAATAAAAAATAATAAATAATTCAATAAAGTATACACCTATTTATAGGTATGTTTTTATAAATAAGGATGAGGAGTGCGTCCTAAATAAAATGATTTCTCTTTTCTCTCTTACAGTGCATGATCTCGCAGACACAGCAATGTGTGTAGGAGCACGCAAGTGTGCGGATACTTTGAGTCCACTCCCCTTTGGGTACCGTTGTGAGTGTTCACGTTTGCATGTGTTATGGGTGTAAATTCACATGTCTGCTACTTCTTTTATCGCTGGCCGTGTTGATTGCCAGAAAGCTGGTAATCAAACGTTTTCTGGGAGTGTCAGGGAAACCGTGTTCCCAGGCATTTTCAAGGAGGGTCTGTGACATCAGCTCCCACCTCGATCAGCCCGTCTCTAGCGCACCCACCGAGTAAGTCCTGGGCCAAGCATAGATTGCACACACTGGAAAAATCAATCGATGGTGAGTGGCTGGCGTATGGATTTGCTGATAATCGCAGGGCTGCAATATTTCCGCAAGCTTTTCACAAGCCGTGCACATCATTTCTCAGGGTTGCACAGGGTGGGATTTCACTGTGCCTGGGCGGCGATTACCTGATTGCATGGCTCTGCAAACTAGCAGCCCATCGATCAGGTCTGAATATACCCCATTAGCCGCTCCGTAGCCTAGAAAATTGCAAATGCAATTACATTTACATACACACAGAAATTGCGGAAACATAAAATAATATATTGGGACTGACTGTAGGACACATGCATGATGATTGGTATTTGCTCTAGTAAAGTAGAACTTGCCAAAGGCCATTGTAACATAAATACACTACAGTGATTTTTTTTTTTTGCTAAGTGTCAACGTGTCAGTCATTTGACCTTCATGACTGCCAGTCCTTTTGATGTGAGCCGTAATTGTCACTTAATGCTGTGTCACGCCATTTAGTGCCATCGCTTCCCGGACTCCTCAAGAGCAAGCTTCTCCGCCAGAAAGATTAGACGACATATAAGAGCCTCTGCTAACACTGGCAATCCCGGAGCCAATTTACAAATAGTTCCAACTTAAAGGGGAAAGTATGCTCCAGTCTCCCTTCATTGGATTTATCTACAGAGAGCATCATTTATTTGCCTTATTTAATATGTAATGCTGCCATATTTCTGTCTGAGTGACCAGTGGAACATTGGGGTCATCATTACAAGTGGTGAAACATTTGCCAACGACCAAGCAATAATATTTGACCAAACCATGTGCTAAAGATATCAAGGCCTCTCTCAAGCAGGTTGACAGATGGAATTAAGGATTTTATTTTATCGTTCCTCTGGTGGTTGGGGAGCTGCAGTCATTTTTCTGGCTGCCAGTTTCAGTTTCACTTGTATCCAGAGAGGTACTCGGGGAAACACAAAACTCCGACCCAACTTCCCAGCGAGCAGGTAACTGCCGCCATTTGCCCTGTGAAATCCTGCCTTACAATTGAGTATGCAGGGCTGTGAACAGATGTGCACGGGGACACATCCATTGAGTAAGGTTCATGGGGCCAATTTGAAGAAATTCTATGAGTCTCATGTAATTTTAGCCCATTATACTGACGCAAAGCGCCCAAGCCTGCCCCTATCAGTGCCCAGCTACATGTAAACCAGTAATACCATTTAAAATCCTAGAGATCCGAATACACCCGAGGCGTTTCCGAGCGGCTCACTTTCATCCCGCCAATAATCCCAGTCAAAAATGAGGCCGAAAGTCATCTTCCCACTGTTGGATTGTTGTGAGACCCAGACTCTATATACATATGTAGCCCCTCTCAGCCAGCTCAGGGAATTGCCAGATTCACTGAGCTGGCAAGCGCTGGTGGAGAGGTGCTGCATTTGACAGGGACGCGTGAGCATCCCCTTCACATGGTGAATCCGCTTCATGGAGATGGGCAGTGCGGGCTCCTATGGGGGAGCGGTGGGGAGGCGGTGGGGAGGCGGCAGGGAGGCGGCAGAGGGCGGTGGCGTGCTCTGTCAGAATGGGGCATGCGAGCATCTCATGAGCGCGCGCCCCCTTCTGGCAGATGGCGAGCAGTGGTGGTTGGCGATAGAACTGCCAGGAGCAGCTCTTATGAGAGCTGCTCCATCTGTAAGTTCCGGTCATCGGCGCCATCTTCATTCCTGCCTTTGATTACAGACAGCAAATGCCCTTTTTTATTTTTATCTTACTGTAAGGGCTGTTAAGTGTGCATGGTTCTTTATCAGACGAGGGGTGAGACAAGTGTGTTGTGTAATTCCTGGGGTGAGCCAAGTGTGTCATATAATTTCCAGGGGGAAGCTAAATCAGCCATATAGTTCCTGGGGAACTGCACTTTTTTTATTAAAAGACTAAAAAAAAATTATATATTTTTTTAACTGCTGGAGTGCCGCCATGTGTGCTGTATAAATGCATGTGTGCCGCCAGTCCAGGAGTGCCACCATCTGTGCCATATAATTCCAGGGGTGAGCCAAGTCTACCGTATAATTCCTGGGGTGAGCCGAATCTGCCGTATAATTCATGGGGTGCTGCCAAATGTGCTGTATCAGTTGAGGGGTGATGCTAAGTGTGCCGTATCAGTCCAGGAGTGATGCTATGTGTGCCGTATCAGACCTGTGATAATGCTAAGTGTGCAGTATCAGTCCAGGAGTGATGCTATGTGTGTCGTATCAGACCTGTGATAATGCTAAGTGTGCCGTATCAGTCCAGGGGTTATGCTAAGTGTGCCGTATCAGTCCAGAGGTGATGCTAAGTTTGTCGGATCAGTCCAGGGGTGCTGCTAAGTGTGCCGTATCAGTCCAGGGGTGCTGCTAAGTGTGCCATATCAGTCCAACACTGAGGTGTGAGGCCAGTACATGTAACTGAGGCCTGCAGACATCACTGAGGCCTGTACATGTAACTGAGGCCAGTACATGTAACTGAGGCCTGCACACATCACTGAGGACAGTACATGTGACTGAGGCCTGCAAACATCACTGAGGCCAGTGCATGTAACTGAGGCCTGCACACTTCACTGACTGAGGACAGTACATGTAACTGAGGCCTGCACACATCACTGAGGACAGTACATGTAACTGAGGCCTGCACACATCACTGAGGCCAGTACATCATACCCTCCAACATTTTATCAATGGAAATCAGTACAGGCGGCGTGGTCACGGATATAGGGGCGTGTCTACATGTAGAGGGGGTGGGGCAACACCTCAGATATCCGTGACCAGGCCCCCCACCTGAGGACGCACATTAAATTTAAAATTGTACAGTACCCCCTTGAGCTGCTCCGTCATCCGAGTCCCGCGGCTGCGGCGCCATTCAGATCACCGGGTGCGCAGGCAGCGTGCAGGACGGGTGCCTAGTCAGTGTGCTGACATCATGGGACACATGAACGCTGGCTGTCGGGATGCCGCGCAAGTCACCACTGGGAACGGGAGCAGCCGCACTGGGACACATTTATCCCCACTCAGCCTGATAATATCCGTCCAATATCCATCGCAGCCTGGAGCCATTGCTTGCGGAGTTGGAGGAGCGACCACCGCCAAAGAAAACTGGTACATCGGTACATTTGGATTTTTGCCGGTACAGTCCGTTAAAAACCGGTACTGTACCGGCTAAAACGGTACAGTTGGAGGGTATGGTACATGTAACCGAGGCCTGCAAAAATCACTGAGGCCAGTACATGTAACTGACTCCAGCACACATCACTGACGCCAGTACATGTAACTGAGGCCTGCACACATCACTGAGGCCGGTACATGTAACTCATACTTGCCTACCCTCCCAGAATGGCCGGGAGGGTCCCGTAATTCGGGTCCCCCGCCCCCCCTTCCCCCCCCCCCGGGAAGGTGGACAAGTCTCCCGCATTACGCCCCATGGTCCCCCCTTCCCCGCGTTATAAATCTCTGATTTCTTCGGGTCCGCGGGGAGGGGGCGTGGCTAAAATGACGCAAATCACATAATTTTGCATCATTTTAGCACCTTCCCCATCCGCAGACCCGCAAATGAATGTGGCTGCCTGTCATGGGGGTGGGGCTTGGTGATGTCAGTCTTGCTCCGCCCCAAAACTAAGCCACGTCCTGCCCCCCTTTCACTTCTCTCCGGGCTTCTCCTGGAGAGGAGTATTAAAAAGTCGGCATGTATGATGTAACTGAGGCCTGCAAACATCACTGAGGCCTGCACACATCACTGAGGCCAGTACATGTAACTGAGGCCTACACACATCACTGAGGCCAGCAGTGGCGGATTCAGGGGGGGGGGGCACCCGGGCACGTGCCCCCCTGTCATTTCATTTTGTAGCTGAGGACCAGGGCTTTCCAACGAGCCCAGCCCCATGTCTCTAGCCCCCCGGGAACCGGAGATATCGCCTGGCAAAGCTATAACATTTTTTCCCCATAGGATAATATAGGACCCGTCAATTCCGACCCCCACCAGGTTCCGACGGCTGCCAGTTCTTGCCCTGGAATCACAGAAGCTTGTGGTTGATTTAAATTCCAAACCGCTGGGCCTTCAATATGGTACCAGGCTGGTCCATATCGGTCAATCGGTTCCAGAGATATTGCGTGTAAACCGATTTCTTTATTTTTGAAATGTAATTTCATGGCTGTTCATGTTCTTTGAGGGCAGATTACTCTAAAACCAAATGTTCCAGTTTCACTGGACCAAAATCATTCAAAGCCCACTAAAAATGTCTTCAATATGATACTTGTCTCATGTAAATGGGTCAGTTGCTTCAGAAGATATAGCCGGTTAAATGAGATAACTGGCCAAAGGGGGCGAGGGGTGGTTTTCTCTCCCCTCACACCAGAAAATGCAGGGCCTAGGCTGGTGTAAAAGGAGCCAACCTGGGAATGCATTTTCTGGTGTGAAAGGGGTATTATTTCAAATAGCCGGTACCTGCAGTGCTCTGAATACAGCCAGGCTCTGCCAGTGTCAGTGGCTATCACTTCTGCCTGGTGGCAGCTGTCCCCCATTTACCGCGAGCATGTATTCCCCCTTGGCAATGAACATGTAATCCCACATTGCAACGAGCATGGAACCTCAGGCAATGAGCATGGAACCCTTGGCAATGAGCATGTAGCTAAGCAACACTTATGTAGCATAATTTTTAATAGGCATTATGGTGCTTGGTATAATACATAATACATGAATTTTGGCTCAATCCGTGTGGCATTATGTGAATTTTGGCTCAATCCGTGTGGCATTATGTGAATTTTGGCTGAATCCATGTGGCATTATTTGAATTTTGGCTCAATCCGTGTGGCATTATGTGAATTTTGGCTCAATCCATGTGGCATTATTTGAAATTTGGCTCAATCCGTGTGGCATTATGTGAATTTTGGCTCAATCCATGTGGCATTATGTGAAATTTGGCTCATTATATTTGGCATCATGTGTAAGGGGCAAGTATAATGGGGTCTAGTATTTTGTTGCATAATGTGTAGAAGATGTATATGGTGTTGTACACTACACCAGTGGCCACACCCCTTTTCTGGAGCGCGCCTTAGGCGCGCGCACAACTACATCCTTCACTTTTGTCACCATGGTGGGCTTGCGTACTTTAAATGCCAGGGCCTATTTTTAATTCCTTTCCCACCCTCTCTCTGCCGCTCTCTTAGCATGTACACTGGCACCACTAACACCGCCCCTCCCTCACCTAAACCCTCTTTTATCATGGTGCCCCCCCTGTCATTTTATCCTGGATCCGCCCCTGGAGGCCAGTACATGTAACTGAGGCCTGCACACATCACTGAGGCCAGTACATGTAACTGAGGCCTGCACACATCACTGAGGCCAGTACATGTAACTGAGGCCTGCACACATCACTGAGGCCAGTACATGTAACTGACTCCAGCACACATCACTAAGGCCTGTACATGTAACTGAGGCCAGTACATGTAACTGAGGCCTGCATACATCACTGAGGCCGGAACATGTAACTGAGGCCTGCACACATCACTGAGGCCTGAGGCCGGTACATACTGTATAACTAAGGTATGGAAACTACAATTTCCAGCATGCTTTACCACAGGTTTGCTATTATGCAATGCTAGAACTGCTGTTGCAAATCATGCTGGGATATGTAGTTTTCCAACATCTGGAGAGACAGGTTGCCCAGGCCTGATCTAGTGCATAGACACTGAACGATATCGTTAAATATATTTTTCAGTGACGTCATCCTGACACGGTTTCAAACATGCTGCTGTTGCTGACATAGGGGCTAATTAAGATAGCCAGCAGATTAGATTACCAAATCCAAATCCGATTAAAATCGCAAATCCTAATTTTTGGCAATCTGTCCTCGCGAGCATGAGCCAGGAAGTTTGCGCAAGCACTGCAACAAATGTGACCGCAGTCTAATACAAGAACAAGGGACTGGCGTCGGGGCAGTGGTGGGCCAGCACCCGAGCGTTTCTAGGGCAACGTAAGTGTGTCTGGACCGTTTCAGCCCTTGTCAGCGATATCTTTAAAAAAAAATCCAGTGTGTGTGCTCAGTGTCATTTATGACAAATTAAATTAAATTATATTGTGTCTTTTTAACGATGTATGTGTCTGTGCATATATGTGTCTGTGTAATTATATAATTTATGTGTATGTGTATATATGTGGGCTATAACATGAGGGGAGTGCTGAGTATATTGAAACAACTCATTTTCATAAAAATCATGGGCTTGTCATAACTTTTATGAGTTGGCATTGTTGGGGGTACAACAAACATCAGGCCTCCAGGCAACTGAGATAAAGTCATGCGGCTTCTTACTGGGCCCAAACCATACGTAAATGGAATTTGCTGCAAAAAGGTATATTCCTCATAAAGTATATGCAGTTTATTTTAGTAACTATCATTAAATCAGTAAATTGTGTAGGCGGTTTGTTTGTTGAACAAAAGCAGAATTCCTCCAATTAATTTTCTTCATTCTTTGACATAACACTGGTTGCTATTGTCTATAGAGACCTTGCATTGACCGTAAAAGCCCATTGGCTACTACAGTGCACACACTACACTAGTTCATTTGTTTGAATACTTAGAAAACAATTTAGAATTTCAGGAGAACAGTCAAATCGAACAAAGCTGTACTGCAATAAATCCAGGTAGGGGGCGCTCTTTTTTAAATCACAGTAATCAACTATGGATTTGGAAAGTGGCCAGTTGAAAATATCATTGAAATAAACATGCAAGCCTCAGCAATCCTACCTCTGTGCTGAAAGGTGTCCTTTGCCCTGTATGACAAGAGTGTTGCGGATTTACCAAGGATGGACGCAATGCGAAAGAGTGATAAGCTGACAGATAGGGACAGTTTTTTTCAGTTTTAGGGACAGATGCACTAAGCTTCAAAAGTGATCAAATGGAGAGTGATAAACAACCAGCCAATCAGCTCCTGTCTGATATTTTCAAACGCAGTCTGTGACATGGCAGGTAGGAGCTGATTGGCTGGCTGTTTGTCACTCTCCAATTTATCACTTTTGAAGCTTAGTGCATCTGGCCCTGTGTGGTGAAGAAGAAAAGTGGATTCACACAAATGGGCGATATATTAGTATCTAAAATATAACAATACTTGGGTTGATGTTGGCCGCCGATAAAAAAGAAGAGGTAAAATAAAGTTGGGTACAATAACAGAGAAAAAGTTTTACACGCATAACAGAGGTTTAGTTTTCCCAATAATTATGTGAAAACTTTAAATATTCTCAGCGTCAGATGTATCAAGCTTCAAAAAGTGATACAATGATGAGTGATAAACATCAAGACAATCAGCTCCTAACTGTCATTTTTAAAACCCAGCATGTAACGTGGCAGTTAGAAGCTGATTGGCTGGTTGTTTATCACTCTACACTTTATCACTTATTTAAAGCTAGATACGTCTGGCCCTAAGTAACATAACTGTTAATTACATTGGACATAGACCCTCATTCAGGTTGCTCCACTCCCCGGCGCATTCACACAGTAGAGCGATGTTGTGCAACTGCACATGCACATAGACTTTCAAGCACATGTGCAGCCGCTTTGTGTGTGTGTGTGGGTGCAGCAAATTTATTATTCGCCTGCCCGTTTGCACGCAGCAGTGTGGACAAGGGGTATGGGGTTGCGGACATGGGTTGCGCCCATTGGAACACCCAGTACAGGTGCCAGGAGCGGGCAGCTGACATCACCGGATGTCAGCTTCCCTGCCCACATAGGTGTGTGGTGTGGTGTCACAGAGTCTACTGCACATTCAAAGATCTTTGCCAAAATCATTGGGAAAATTGCAACCAGCATCGACAAGTGTGTATGCACTTCATGTCACTGCCAATTTCACTGGATGCACACATTGTTTAATGTGTACCCAGCTTTAGACATCTGAAGCAGTGGCGCAAGCAGGGGGGGGTTTTGAGAACCCAGAAACCCCCCCAGGAGTCTAAGGGCCCTGAAAGCTGAGGGTCCCCTCTTTCCATGGATGCAAGAATTTTAAAAATTGGCCCGAGATATCTGACTTCAAAGCAGTGGTCCCCATCCAAGCCTGTTAATTGCTCTTCCCAGTCAGATATTTCAGGTTCTGTCTGACTTAAATTTTTTCTGAGGTATGTTCCAAAAGCTGGGACTCTCCTCCTTTGAGGGACACTAGTAGCTTGTCTCTACTCTTCCCCGAACCAGAGATATCAGCCTTCCAGCAGCTGGTTACTGCTCCAGCTCCACACACCTGGTATGTAGTTTTATATACTCATTGGCAGATTGCTCTGCCTCCTGAACTTTGATCCCCTAGTCCCCTGTATCATTTGGTAGGTGGGATTCCATTAAAATCTAAGAAATCTATTTCCGGGAACTGGAGATCTCTGCAGTCTAGCAAGCTGTCCTCCCACCAGAAAATTATGAATAATAAGCCCATTCCACTATACACCCCATCTCTGCATATTAAACATCCTCTACCTCCCTGGAAGTTATGTATCAGGGCCCCTTCATTCAGCCCAATGCCCCCTTCTCCCACCTCATCTCCCACCATCTGTGCAGTAAAGGGGTAATTAGTGGAAATTACTGATCCAGGCCCTACATGCTGAGCGGTTGCTATAATACCCCCTACCACCTGCGGGACATCAAAGCTTCCCCCACCCCTACCACTGGAGGATCGACAGGGGCCCCAATACATTGCTATGCCCAGGGGTCTACACTGCTTTTGATGCCCCTGTATGTATATATATATATATATATATTTGTGTGTGTGTGTGTGTGTGCGTGTGTGTGTGTATATATATAGATATATCTATATATATATAGATATATAGAGATATATATATATATTTATTATTATTATTAATATACATTTGGTCTGTCTATAATATTTTAACTGACCCGGCATATACTGGGTCACCTAAGTGTCCATCTCTGTGCTGTGCTCCGCCCCTCTGGAAACCCCCTTCTGAAAATCCTGCGTTTGCCCCAGTGAAGAGGCATTTTACCTTTTACCATCATATGATTCCAGGTAAAATTGTAAAGTCCAAGGGTGAAATGTAATAGGATGAGAGATTCAGAAAGTGAGAGATTTGGCAATAAATCTCCAGTTTTTTTAAAGCGGCAATCATTTGGAGATTTCTTAAGGAGGCCACACACGCACCGAGGCGGGCGGTGCGATGCTGTACGATGGGGTGCGCGCTCCCGCGGCACCTCATCGTACAGTACAAAAAGTATGTGCTGCACATACTTTTTATACTAGCCTTTTCTAGCACATCATCGCATCGCATGCACATCGTATGCACAAGGCATACGATGCGATGCCATGTGTGCTAGTTAAGCCCACAACGCACGCCGGGATCGGTGCGTGTGTGGGCTGCATTACCAAATCTCTCACTTTCTGATTCTCTCATCCTATTAAATTTCACCCCAAGTGTGTGTAGTTGATAGCATCTTATTTAAAAAAAAGATTAACTGCAATAATAAAAGCAGAAGGAGATTCAGTTTATGGATGTGCACCTTTATGCAGACAGGGTATTGCAGTTTGTTTTTTCTTTTTCTTTACTTCATTAACTCTCTAAAGCCCCTTTCACATTGCAGTTTTAACACGGCATATTGCCGATTTTTAACTGCTATAAAACGGTACCAGCTGCAATATGAAAGCTCCACAATCAATTTACCGGTTACAAAATACCGATATTTTGAAATGTGTTAAAAGCAGGATCTTACACATTTCTGAGCCGTTTTCCCTGCAGTCTGAACAGCTTAGAAACGGTATTTGTACAAATGATAACCACACATGATCCCCGTCCACAAGCAGGAAAAAAAACATTTCAAATGACATTGTATGGCTTTCTATGGGTGAAATGGGTTGAATCTGAAGGTACAAAAATGGTATTGAAACTGCAATATACCATTTACAACATGCAATATGAAAGGGGTTTAACTGGCTTTTGACCCGTTTTAAGACACGTTTACAAAAACGGGTTAAAAGCAGGTTTTTGCAATGTGAAACCAGCTTTAAATGTGTCTTCTGTTTTTTGTTTTTGCTTTGTTCGGGGGGTTTTGAAAGTCGACAAGATGGTCGACTTGGTGTCAGGTTCGATCACAGAAACTCGCCCTAAGGGGCAGTGGACGGTTCATATCCACTGTACAGTATGTCCGACAATAAATTAGGGACTATCTGTAAAGAAGGGTTACAGTTATCATACTTGTGTTCGGGATGCCAGCATTCGGAATACCGTTGCCAGAATCCTGACACTGGTGACCGGCACCGGAATTTCAACAAAGATCACAATGCCAGTGCCGAAATCCTGACTGTCGGCATCCTGGACATAAATATGCAGAGGGACATGGGGTTGGGTAGAGTTCGATTTAGGCAGTTTGGAGGAAGATAGGGTTAAGCTGCAAGGGTTGGGGGGTTATATGTAGACTGCAAGGAGTGGGGTAGGGTTAGACAATGAGAAAGGAGGGTTAGGGTTAGGCACTGAGGGGGGATGATTAGGGTTAGGATGCAGAAGGGGTGGTTATTATAAGCACTGGTGGGTCCGGGTTTGGCTGCAGAAAAAAAGGGTTGGAGGAGGTTTAGCATATTTACTCCACAGGTGTCCAGATTCTGCACATTGAGATCCTATTGTAGGCACGGCTGGCAACAGAAACCCGGTTGGTACACTCATATGTCTGCCCCCCCTCCCCCAAATCTCACCCCCGAGCAGCAGATTTTCATTACATTGCGTATTGAATGTGTTTTTCTATTATAATAATAAAATGAATGAATTAATATTCAATATGTGATATAGTAAACATGTGCTGCCCTACTGCTGAGCACAGTGGGCCATAATAGCATCTGCGCTTTTATATTAAAATTACATTGCATAGTGAATATAAAATTACTGGTGGGGGTGTTGTATTCAATAACTGCCTGTTCTTATATTAGACAGAGTATATGGCAGCACTCGCACACTGTCACTTTTACCAACACACCTCACTGGTATCGCCGACACCACTATCCAGGCTCAGGTTTCCAGTCCACACTGCCTGTGTTCCTCCTGCAGCCCTGCAATACCTAGGTGTATAGACCGTCACCACTGCAAGGACAGAACAGGGAAGGACAGGTAGTAGTATACAGCATTGTAAGGTTCCGTGCATCACATGATTTCTCTTAATGCATTAGTACGGGTAGCCAAACAGGTGACCAGGCCAATGGGAGAGCGGAGAGTCAGTTCCAGTAAGTTCCCTTTCAGTAATCCAGGTAGGCAGGCGGGTGGCCGGCTGGCACTTTATAAACCATTGCCTGGTGTTGTACTGCCATAGCCATGCTTACAGTACCTGAGCTCCTTAGAACCTTCTGGCTTGGTATGGGTGTTCACTTTGACCCCTTTCCTGTCAACGTCCCCTATTGATGTTATTCTGACCCCCAGCATCCTGGGGGTCATGATGTCTATACTAGTCCTTCAACGTCATCTACAGCTGATGCTCAAGGGCATAAGGGTTTAAATTAATGCATCTAAAATAATATAAAAACAACATACAGTGTAAAGCCCCAAAAAAACACCTATAATAATTGTTACATTTTGGTGCAGATAAACATAAAATTGCCAACAGGCCTTTCACCACATGCAGTGGCAAGGAAAGACTCAGGCCTTGGCCTTTATTTATGAGTGTTGATGGTGCAACTGTTAGTAAGGCATTAAACATTGTAATAGCAGATGTGTGACCCCAATCATGTTCTGATGTCACATAATACTTATACCTCTATATATAATAAATAAAGACACGGAGACTTGAATTTGGCAGAACAGTTGTTAGCTGAATTTTATTTCAAAAGAATTTTTTATGCTAATTTTTGTTTTTATTTTTGTTTGTTTATTTATATTTAATTTTTATTTTATTTTTGTATTTTAATTTTAAAGGTGGCCCAGAAAAGAGCGGCTTTTAACTAAGCTCCAGCCAACACCCATGCATAATCGGTCTAACCTATAAAGCGGTATCCACTCAACCTACAGCACTGGCTGCCCACTCCTCTGAGTGGGTTCGCCATCCCCGGTCGGGTAATCTAGCGAAGGCCTAAGCCAAATGAGAGGCGAGCGCACCGCAACATGACCGAATACGCAATAACATAACTTGATAAACCTCTGGAATCAATAACTTGCCGCTCTTTCCCGCCAACGCGGGGTCTCTAGCAAGAGGCACCCGCCCGCCACCTAACCCAGGACTAAACCTACAACCGCTAGCAAGTCCTCGATGAACCAATACAGACCCCCTTTAACTAAATGAATCCCGTCCGGCCTAAATAGCTGATGATGCCTAAACCTTATACGCTCGTGTGGTACCACGGCCCCGCCTGCTTCAATCACCCATTTAGCTACCGCTGAATTCAATTTCTTCCTGGCCTCGTCTATGGCCCTACAGTCTCTCGCACCTCTCCAACATAACCGAGGAACCACAAAGGACCAGATCAGGGTGCATCCAGGCCAGGCACCCTTAATGGCAGCCAGGTCATCTATAATCAGGGCCCGCAATTGCAATTGGGACATTTTCCCAAGATCGTTACCCCCAAGGTGTAACACCAATATGTCTGGCACACCGAAACTCTTCACCTTCATCAGCAAGAATGCCTTTAGCTCGCGCCAGTACATTCCTCTCACGCCCATCCACCTCACCAAATGACCAAATTCACATGCGGGTCCCTCGCCTGCAACCATCAACCTGGCCGCCCAATGTACAAAGGAGTGCCCAACTATCCAAATTCTGCGTGCATCGGAGCCCACACCTATAAAGAAGGAGATGTTTGATATCAGTTAGCACCTGCCTCTAGGATGCCGGAGCGTTAATTCACTAGCTTTAGAAGGGTCTGCCAAAAGAAAAAAGGAATTTGGTGGTTGCAGCACAATTTGGTGCTTTAATGCTTCAATGCCAATTGAAGCCACTCCTGGACACAGAAGGGAAGCCACAAACAAAGGGAGGAATGGGTTTGGAAGGGAGTTTGGAAAACAAGGAATTACTCGGCCGGAGGAAAAAACGTCTGAACCTGCTGAGGGACTCTTAATTGGAGCCGAATTAGCCGAATTAGATATAGCCGAATTCAGTCCGTCAGTTCAGGTAAAAAAGCGTGAAAACTCCGGACACTGGCCCAACAACAGAGTGTGGCTAATCCCCGAGTAGGAAACAATCGGGCAGGGGTAACATAGGAGTACAACCACACAGCTGGAACCCATATATGCATAGACCTTTCAGGGCAGGAGGTGAGGCCTAATATACTTTCTGTATGTCGCAGAGCGCCAACGCCCTAGCCTCTTAATTTCCTTGACTGACCGGCCAGCGCTGGCAGCAGATGTTGCAGCTCCAATTCTGAAGGAGTGAGTGCCAAATTCCTCCGGTGACAAACCCAGGTTACCCAAGCATTTCCTGAGCATCCATGTAAATTGATATCTAGTCAGGGGAGATCCATCATAATGCACCAACCAAGAGGCAGCCCCTGCTGGTCGCACTAGTGTATAGCGTTCGGCCATTGCCACCGGACAAGCTGATTTGGGTATGACAGAGGCTATGTGCACCCACGTCCCCCTTGCTGCCTGGTCAGTCTTGGATCGCCTAATCCTGCACCAAAGCGACCCTGCATCTATGCGAATGTCTGTATATAACAGCGCAGCAATCTTAACTTTCGATGCCGCAACCAGCTCTAATATTCTAAAAGCTCCATGGAATGCCATGGAAAACGCTAAACTGAACAGCAGGGTCTCAAACTCGGAGTCCGTGAACAAATTAATTTTATCCAACAAGGATAACAAAAGAGGGAAGCTAATGGGACGCCTGCAATCAGGAGCTACAGGAGCAATGCGAGCCCAACCCTTCAATGCCCTACGCACCAAGAAGCCCTTTGTAAAATCCTGCTTCCCTTTCAGCTGCGCAAAAAATGATATTCCTGCGAGGTACCGGGCTGCAACAGCTCTAGATTTCCCTGACTTGTAAAGATGCCAGACAAAGGATAGGAATAGCTTACTACCCCGCGTACCTGGCTGTGCTGCCCTTCCGGAAAAAGCCTCCCACTCCGACCAAGCCTGGTGGTATGTTCTAAGAGTAGCCGGCGCTACCGATAATTCCGCTAGCCCCTCCAGTCCGGGCTGATGACCTGCCAAATATAAGCCGGGCACGAGACCCCAACAACGTCAGCATAAGGAGCCAGCTCTCTAAAACGATCCCACTGAAATCGCGAAAGCGCGTCAGCTACTCCATTCTCTGCGCCCGGGACATGCCTAGCCCTAAAGAGGATGTTAAAACGTAGACATTGCAGGAAAAGCTGCGACAGCACCCTCAGAACTAAAGGTGATTTTGCCTTTTGGTTGTTAATCGCATGCACTGTGCTGTAGTTGTCGCACCAAAAGAGTACACTGCGATTAGCAAGCTGCGCGCCCCAGACTTCAATCGCCACCATGATGGGAAACAGCTCAAGGAGCAACATGTCCTTCGTGAGGCCCTTAGTGAACCATGAAGGGGGCCATGCCTGCGCGCACCAACTACCGCCCAAAAAGCACCCAAACCCTGTTGCGCCAGCAGCATCGGTGAATAGCTGCAGCGAGCAGCTGTCAATCGCGGGGGCCAGCCAGATGCGAATGCCGTTGAAATCCTCTAAGAAGGTAGCCCAGACGGCTAGGTCGCGCCTGATCTCCGCGGATAGCCGCACTAGATGGTGAGTTCTGGCTACTCCAGAGGTTGCCCTCTCTAACTTCCTACAGAAGAGCCTACCCATTGGAATGACCCTACAGGCGAAGTTAAGCTGCGCTAGCAGGGATTGGGCCTGCCGCAACGTAATCTTACGGGAATCACAGCATGCGTCGATGACTCCTTTCAGCTTGGTGACTTTCTCTACAGGTAAACAGCACTGTCCCAAAACTGTGTCTATCTGGATCCCCAGGAAAGACAGGCAGGTCATAGGGCCCTCGGTTTTGTCTTCTGCAATAGGCACTCCGAATTGCGAGAAGACAGAACGAACCGTCTCTAACAACACTGCACAGTTTTTGGAACCCGCAGGGCCAACGCAAAGGAAATCATCCAGGTAGTGAGCGATCCCGCTCAACCCGGATGACCTCTCCACGCACCAATGCAAAAAGCTACTGAACTTCTCGAAAAATGCACAAGATACGGAGCACCCCATCGGCAAACATTTGTCAATGAAGTACTCCTCACCTATGCGGAAGCCCATGTACCTAAAGGCATCGGGGTGCAGGGGCATGAGACGAAAGGCCGATTCGATGTCCACCTTCGCCATCAGGGCCCCCGCACCATTGGCCCGAACCATCTCCAGTGCGTCATCAAATGACTGGTAGGTCACTGAACAAAATTCCTCTGGGATGGCATCATTTACTGACGAGCCTGCTGGATAAGAAAGGTGCTGGATAAGTCTGTACTTACCAGGAACTTTCTTGGGCACTACCCCAACGGGGGATAGAATTAGATCGGGCAGGGGAGAAGAAGGGAAGGGCCCGGCCATGCGACCTAAACGCAGCTCGGTGTCAACCTTGTCCCTTAAAACTGAGGACAAGGAGCGAGCAGACTGAAGATTTTTAAACTTTCCCCCAACAACTTCACTCTGAATAGGTAGGTGAAAACCCTCGGCAAAACCTTGCAAAAGAAATTCCGCGGAATCTCTATCCGGGTATTGGCGGAGCCATGGTGACATGGCTTCCACCCTTACCGGAGTATAGGCTCTATCTAGGGTTGCCTGACGTGGCAGGCCTTGCCGCTGCCGAGGCAGCCGCCCCTCGAGAGGGGCGGCCCCCTCGAAAGCAGTTAAAAGCCGGGTGATTCCCTGAGCAGTTTATGCAGACGTGCTTGTAACGGCACCGCTGCCCCTGATTGCAGAAGGAGTTGTTAAAGCCATAACATTTTCCCTTTGCAGCACCCGGTGTAAAGGACCTACCGCTAGCAGGGAAACGCTTCGGCCCGGCAGTGTCACTCCCCGTGGTACGCTGTGTCACCGCTGTGGCGGGAGTTGGAGCGGCAATAGCTCGCGTGTTCTCCACCGCCTCCACGGGAGTCCTGGTGAGTGCCATCCAGACTTCCACGTCCTTACACCCAAAATCTATGACATGTAAGCAGTCCTGCTTGCGCCGGAACTGCTCATCGTATGTCCTCCACGCTACTCCACCGTACGTGCGCCTCATCTCATGGACCATGTGAATGTATCGAATTACATTCATATGTTCCCTAGGCCTATCCTCCAGATAACATGCGGAGAAAACACAGAATCCCGCTAGCCAGTTATCATAGGAGCGGAAGGCTTCCGCTCCTATGCCTCCCTTAGCCTTAGCCGCTTTGTAGGCTTTTTTGGACTCGTCCGTTAAACTGAACAAGTCCACAAATTCCCCTTTCTGTATTTTTGACCTACAGCTTTCCCTAAGGCCCCTAAGTACAGCGGTGTAGTCGCAGTGTACTACCCCTGGCAAGTTGCGGCGCTTGCGCTCCCTCTTCGTAATTGATGTTGCCCGCTTACGCTTGCGACTGAGGGCCTGACGACCCGCCTCCTTTTTAGCGTACTTGGCAGCCTGCTTACGCGCCTTCTTAGCACTACCTACATCTGACCCACCAGCCGATGAGGAGGAGGAGGAAGAGGAAAAACGGCTGGATCCAGACCCCACTGTGGATGAGTATGCTACTGAACCAGCCCCTTCATCAGTATTCTCCTCACCTGTCGACTCAGGCTGCGCCGCCCAGGTGTCGTCATCCGTGTCATCTGTCAAATCCGCTTCCCTTTCGTCCACAGGGTCAGCTTCACGCTCATCGGGATCTGGGGAAACAACAGACAAAGACCGGGAGGGCCCTCCGGCCCTGCCCCGGCCAGACCTGCGCACACTGGAAGAGGTGTTAACATCGTGCCTGCGAGAAGACCTTGGCTGGGAACCGTGCCCTGAGGGGCTGATATTTCTAAAAGCCCTGACAAATTCCGCACAACCCGGAATAGATTGGCCCCTAGCAGATGATCTACGACTGTCAGACCCAGGTGAATCAGCCCCTTCAGAATCCACCTCGACTAAGGGAGCTAAAGCCCCAGCCATTGAGGACAAGGCTGCGGATAGTAATTCCGGATCAAATGCTGCAGAAGGAGGCCTGCGTGTGTTGCTGGCCCCCCCTGCTGAATAACTGTCCCTGCTATTACTCCTTGGCCTTCTATTCGCACTAGCCCTGCTCCTGACCCTTGCTCTAGGAGGGGACTGGGTCACCTCAGCCTCATCCTGACTGTAACTCTCCCAAGACGGCCTATAGCCGTACTGGGGAGTCTCAGGATCAGGGGAAGGATCTATGATCCTCTCCTGCTCCCTTGGGCTAACCCTAGCCCTTGTACTGGCCCTTGTTGCTGCCCCCCTCCGGCCTCTGGGGCGACTAGGCCCGGCCGCCATGTCAGGTGCATGCGCTGAACCACGTAATGGCCGCCGCTCGGTGGGCACATCCACACCAGCAGCAGCAGCGCGGCTCCTGTCCCTTACCACATCTGCGCCCCCAGTCCCGTGAGCAGCGCGGCGGGCGCCGTCAGCAGACCTGCGCCCACCGCGTGACGCTGCTCCACCGCGCCTGGAAGGCTGCCCGCGCGGCGAGATGCCGTCACCACCGGGCACTCGCCGCGCCGCAGCCCCCGTCGCACGGCCTCTCCCCCTACGCCCGGCCGAGGTGCCGGGCTGCTCAGACCCGAGCCCGGGCTCCGTGAACGTGTGGGGGAAGCTCTGCTGCAGCAATGCTAGGCCGCGGCGGGCGTTTCCTGCACCCGCACGCCCGCCGCGCGACGCTCTCCGCCCGCGGCTAGCCGGGAGCTCCATAGAAGGGGATGAGGGAACCGCAGCAGCAGCCGCACTGGCCCGACGCCCCCCTCCAGAGCTGCCAGCCGCACGCGAAGTGGGGCTGCCCGCCTCAGGTGAGTGTGCAGCCGCCCCCATAGTACCCAGGGCTTCAGCAAAACGGGCGGGCGGCCTAACAGCACGCCTTGAGCGGCTGGGGGCAGAACGGGACATGACAAGCTTTAAGCTAAGGGGGGAAAGATAAACTAGAGAAGGGAGATTTAAGCTCACAGGGCCTAAACTGAAGAGCAGGAAAATTTGTGCGTACTCACTGAAAATTCTCTGGAAGAAGAGGAAGACTCCTCCTACTCCCAGAGTAATGAACAGAGCCAACAACCCAAATCCAAGGTAGCCATAGGCTCTCCATGTCACATGACCTCTAAGGTCACACCCAGCTATCATGTTTAATCCCCTCCATGTCTATGCAGCCATTACGTTTTACTTTCTTTTGCCTCGCATGGTCAACATTTCACTCAGAGTTAAGAAGAGGAGTAAAAAAAAAGAAAACCACTAAGGCAGTAGAACAAACTGTATGTTCAGAACCATCACTCATCCCTGAGGAGAGTCTGGGGGTGTTAACATTAGCTCTGAGTGAGTCTAACATTTCTCACATTGTCCAGATAGAGAAGACTCCTTCATCTCCCTCCACCATTACTGCACATGGGGGGAGCAGTACAAGTAAATATAGTAATGAGGACACACTGTAATAGAAATTGAGTGTACTTGTTTCACTGACACTGAGGATGAGGATGTTTATGATGCTGTTTGTGTAAGTCAGCCAAAAATAGCTGCAGTTCATGTCTGTGATAAAAAGAAAGCCATTGTGATGCCTGGGCCAAAAATGCCACCTCTTGGGTGTGGAAATATTTTTATCCAAATCCTGACAATATCTGTGAAGGCATCTACTCTATTTGTGAGGCCAAAGTTTGTAGTGGTAGGAATGTTAGCCATCTAGGCACCTCCTTAATTTTACTGAATTTGCGGTCAATTCATGACATTTATTTTACATGATAAGAATGTACAACAATTAACACCCTCATCATTAACCTCAGGTTTTGTATATGACCAAATAAATCAAGCCATTCAGCCACAAAAGTGTTAACCAACCAAAAGTGTTAACCACTGTCACTGAATTGCTTGGTTTGTTAAACTATGAATGTCATTTTTAATATCCAAAATAAAGGTGGGTGGGAAAGCCCAAGGACAATACCATCTTGCATCACTTTTCATTTCTGCTACTGTTGAGTGGCAAGGTTACATAGTTGTTCCTGCTGCTCTGTCACTTATGGACAAAACCATGTGCACTGCAGGTGGGGCAGATGTTACTTGTGCAGAGAGAGTTAGATTTGGGTGGGGTTTTTCTTCAAAGTGAGATCTATATTGCAGTGTAAAAATAAAGCAGCCAGTATTTACTCTGCACAGAAACTAAATAACTCACCCAAATCTAATTCTCTCTGCACATTTTACAACTGCCCCCCTGCAATGCACATGGTTTTGTCCATCTAAGAAGGATTTTGTCAGAAAGAGTGAACAAGAATAAGGCCCTTAGTAACCAGCCAGTTTGCTGCAGCCTTTCACCTACCTGTAAATTGGATAAAAACAGTATTGTGAGTCCTTAGGGGGTCAGAATTTACTGGAAAAGACTGGAAATTAATGTTATTGAAGTTCATACTGTAGGAACAAAAAAAGGCCTACTTATTTGACTATAGCTTTTTTCGTGTTTTTGAAAAAAATACAAACCCAAAACCAGTATTTTTGCACCAAAACTAGATGATAAATTAGAACCAAAACCAGCAAAAATGGTCTGGCGCACATCTATAGTTATGCTATTAAGATACCTATTTTCACCAACAAAGATGCTAGGCCTGGTGAGCCGAGAGGGTTTATTTGCCGCGACTGACGCAACAGTAAAGAAAGAAAGGACACGTTTTTCAATTAGAGTTAATAGCGGTGCATCTTCTCCACTCTCTCAAAATATTCAAACATCTCCCCCTGTGTCTCTAGAAATAATGCTTCCTAGTAAAATCATTTCCATGCAGTTTGTATGCATTAAAATTCATCAGTAAGTTCAAGCCATAATGCCATAAGATATTCTGAGCATTGAGGACACATACAAACAGTCTCTTGTTTTCCTATATGCTGTATACCCAGCAATGTGTTGTCAATATGTTGATCCTGGAAAGTCTGAATTATAGGAAAAACAAGCATTTCAAATGATTGATTTCTGTTGACAAAAACCAAGCCTGTCCTGGGAAAGCCAATGCTCATGAGATCCTTAACAGTGCTTGACAAAATGAAGCCACATTGTACATCACCAGCCCATTTCCATAAACTGGCCCACAGGATTGTGCTCAGTTCCTTAATGTGGTCCCATTGTGAACACAGAGGGGTCATGGGGTCAAGGAATGACCTCTTCAGCATAACTCATTGACCTCTATATTTAACTGAGGACTTGCTCTCAATCATGCAATCACACCCACGCATGTATTAGCAGACTGAGCGGGAGGAGGCTGACAGGAAGCAGAGACATGACCTTTGTCAAAATAGTACAAGAAGAACTCTGTTGAGTAACCTCCTTGCAAATAAGACTGGTTGTGTGTGCTCAAAACAGCATATGTAACAATGGATGGAACAGAAAAATCTTATTATGTGGAAAAATATGAATTAACAACACCTCTGTATATGTGTCATTGGTTAATGTAAAGAACTGCATAGCCACAGGCCCTGAAACAAGTAGGGCAACAACAACAGAAAAAAAATCAAAACTAAGTGATCATTTTAAAAGTTATATAAGTAACATTTATGGATGACGCACATATCATGGTAAGCCGAAGCTAAACAATCTCCAGCATTGAGAAAATGCTTCGTCCTTAGGCTACAGAAAGATTTGTACTCAGAGATATCATTAACCAAAGAAAAAATATAGACATTTTCAAGTAAACCACCAAAGATATGAGGCTTCTCGGCCTTTTGGCTAAGATCAAGTGTAGTATCTGTTCTTATCAGTTGGGTCTGGAACGCCCCCTGGCAGAGAATAGAGAAAGGCTGTACCGTAGTATCCGGCTACTGAGCATGAGGTGATTAATCCACCTCATGTTCTGGGCAAGGGCTAGGGAAAGCTGAGTATCGATGCCCTGCTAGGGAGGGAATACCATTCTTTACCTGGTAGGGAGGGGAGAAGCATCGGGCTTTGAGATGGGGCTCTTGTTCAGGGGTCTTTGCCTCTGGGGGAGAGTCACTCGAAAAGCCCGGTCTAGTATCCACTCCCAGGAAGAAGGGAAAAGCTGGGACCGAGTAGATTGCTCACTGTCCGGGGGGTACATAGGACCTCGGCCAGTGAGACAGCGAAAAGCCCAGCCCAGTACTCAATCCCTGGGAGAGGTGAAACGTCGGGACTGAGTAGGTGGTTTCTTCTTCCTCAGGTGGTCTATTTGGGCCTCTGCGGGGGAGACTCACCGAAAAAGCCCGGTGGAGTATCCATTCCCATGCCGGGGGTCGGAAAGGGCCCACTGGCTGAGCGGAGAAACACTTGGTCGGACGCTGACTGGCTGGCTGCTTGGAGTCCGAGGCTGCACTGTGCCCCCGGGGAAACTCGGGGGTGCCGAACATGCACGGGTGATCCCAAAATCACCATGCACTAGTATGGCACTAGCACTGCGCACTTTCCCTCTAGGTATGCGCTTCACGTCCTTACCTCGTCCTTTTGGATGAGGTAGGACAATTTTTCACACCCCCACCCTGGCCTTCTGGCTAGGGTCCTATATTATTTATTTCTCTTCCCCCTCTCACGTTTGTCACTTTTCACGTTCCTTGTATTTTTTTGTAGTTTGTCACGTTTTTTTGGGTAGTGTGGTCGACCCTTCTGGGCCTTCCATTTCCCCAATGTGCCGAAGCTCTCGCCTTTTGGGGAGAGCTTCGGTCCCCCCGAGGACGACCCCGAGCCGCAAGGCAGAGGGAAGTCCACTGCGGGTCTCTCCAAAGCACGGGCTGCGGAGGACCCACCGTCCTAACCCTTTCGGGGGTTGAGGAATGAGGGTCTCTCTAAGCTTCGGCGAAGAGGACCCACCGTTCCCTATTTTCCCCTCTTCAGCCTTATGGTTGAGAGGGGTTAGGGGAAAAACGGGGCCCTGTCTCTTCGGAGACGGACCCATTTCGATCGCACGGCCTCCTTTGCACGTGTTTAGGCACAGCACTGGTGGTGGGGAGCACACCTCGGGCTCCTGAGTTTTTTCAAACCAAAGATATGAGGTCCCCCATTTGTGGTAATTATTGTTTTTATACACTTGGTTTTGACTGAGTGTATGGAGGTTTTCCAATGTATGAGAACTGCACCCATCCTTCCACCCTGTCTGAGATACTCAGTGGAGATGAGTGGAGCTGACTCACAATTTCACATAATTTGAATTTAAAGGTGGAACACATCATTTTGGAGAGATTACAGTCATACGGAATGTGGAATGCTAGGCCATATTTGTAAATTTGCATTTACCGGAATTTACTGTATAGTACGTAAGAGTAGAGTTGAGATGACTATGGTTATTTCATGCTGCTGTGCAGTGCTGTTAGAAACACTCGATGTCCAATACAATTTTTGCATAGTGGCCAATGAGGCAAGTATTTCTTGTAATTGCTTTCAAAAAGTTGCCAAACTAAATGAAACACCATCCTGTGACTGCATAAGTTATTTGTTTGCAATAAAGATGAAGCCATAAGAAAATCAATCTCCTATAGATCTTAGTTTGTTTAGCTTACCAATCAGAACCCTTTACACGAAACATGCAAAAACACTTGTTTTTAAGAGTTTAAATTTCAAATTGACTAACTGCTCCTGGAAGAAGGGACCATGGACCGAAGGCCAGGTGTGAGTGGCCCCTACATCGTAGGGGTCTGCAATGCGGAAAGACTAGAAGCAGCAAAGCCTCTAGAGCAGCTCTAAAATGACACTCTACGCATGTGTACATTTCGCCTGATTCTGGTTGGTTTGCAAAAGCAAACTCCTTCTTAAATGGACAAAACCATGTGCACTGCAGGTGGGGCAGATGTAACATGTGCAGAGAGAGTTAGATTTGGGTGAGTTATTTTGTTTCTGTGCAAAGTAAATACTGACTGCTTTATTTTTACACTGCAATTTAGATTTCAGTTTGAACACACCTCACCCAAATCTAACTCTTTCTGCACATGTTACATCTGCCCCACCTGCAGCGCACATGGTTTTGACCATTAAAGAAGGAGTTTGCTTTTACAAACCAAACAGAATCAGCCCATTGTCCATTCAAGGAGAAAGAGGGGCTAGGGGCATTGGCAGCAGCTCACGTTTTCACGTTTTTACCAAATTTTGAAATGCACTAAAGACCCTCCTGGCGGGGCTTCGCTGCAGGGGTTACGCCCCACAGTGATGAAAAATGGGGGTGTGGCTAGGGTGAGTATTATTCCCACAAAGTCACACTCCATTTAATGAGGTCACACCCCTTTTTCAGGCAAAGCCATACGGGTGTCCTGACTCTAAACTGAGTGTGTTGGGAGGTGTGCATCTGTACTATGCCGATTGCACTGTTAAGAACCAGATAATCAATGAAATATTAGCTTTTAGTCTATTATAGAAACGTAACTGGATCATCATCCTAGAGAACATCTGCTGTGAGTTACAATAGATATATGCAGATAACACTGATTTATAAAGAACCCCAATTTAGCTTTCATCTTCCTTTTTTGCATTTAAATGAATCTAAACCCAATGAAAAGTGCATTTATGTAAACCAGTCATTTTAAATGAAAGTCATGATAATCAATCATAACCTCTGCATTTTGAAAGGGTGAACACTCTTCTTGTGATTATGCTTTTTTCCTACGCATAAAATCTATCAGATTGTTGCACAATAGTTGCTTTGTTAGTGAATGAGCCCGGTAAACTAGTGTTATCAAGAATATTTTAATAAGAACTTGTACTTGATCTCTTAATACACAAACCCCTAATTGTTTGCAAAAACCTTGTATAGAAATCACAAGACAACAAGCTGTCTTGGAGCAAATGTCATGATTTGACTTTGTCTTCAAAGTTCAGTAAGAAAACGACATTTTAAGGTAGAATGGAAAATGCAGAAATGTAATCTAGAGACTTAAGAGTGTGGATTTATTTTATATGTCCTTCAAACAGTGACAGTGCAGAGTGCGGCGGATCCGCAAAACTTCTCTATGTGAGCGAGTGTGTGCAACGTTCATCAGCACTTTCTTTATTCTTGCAAACTGTTCAATTTCATCATAAAATATTGCTCACGTCACTTTTGTGTTTTCTTCTGCCGTCTGGAATGGTTGTGAAGACAGTCTGTGTATAGCAATATATATATTTATTTAGGGCATCACGGATGGTGTAATGGTTAGCATTACTGCTTCACTGCGCTGAGGTCATAGGATTCCCACCATGTCCCTAACTGTGTGCAAATTGTATGTTCTCCCCTTGATTGCGTGGGTTTCCTCTGGGTACTTACATTTCCTCCCACAATCCAAAAATATACTGGTAGGTTATTTTGCGCCCAACAATATTAACCCTAGAATGTCTGTGTGTGCGTGTACATGTGGTAGGGAATATAGAGTGTAAGCTCCACTGGGGCAGGGACTGATGTGAATGTTCAACTATGCTCTGTAAAGCGCAGCGGAATATGTGTGCGCTATATAAGAAACTGTTAATAAATATATAATAAATAAATAGAGCGAGAGAGAGATTTACAAATATCAAACAGACCAGCACTCCACTTTTGGACCTTTAACTTGCCTGGGTGCCCACTCTGGTGGACATATTACAGCTCCCCAAATGCGTCCACCGAGGTGCAAACTGCGAGTGCAGGGGGGTCAGTTGAAAACTGACCCGCGAGCTGTGATGGAGAGAGCTATCGGCACTGCTCGCCGTCACAGCTCACCATAGCCATTGAGTACACCCATCTGTGTGCCTACAAACATTACTTTGCAGAGACTTGCTCCATCATTGCGTCCTATAACCAGTAAGTTGTGACTAATGCTGCTTTCAGACCGCAAAACTGGCTTTGAGCAGGTGTTTTAAAATGTTTCTAAAAACGGGTCTGCCAGCTAAAACCCCTTTCACACCGCATGTCCTTAAACGGTATTTCAGTGCAGTTTTTGTTCCTTCACAACACTGAACCCGTTTTAACCCATAGAAAACAGTGGATGAAAAAAAACGAGTCTGAAACGGGTAGGACCCTGCTTTATTACCGTTTAGAAATACCAGTTCAATAGAACCGGTAAATTCACTTTGCACCTTTCAGACTGAACAAATTACCGTTTTAAAACGGTAAAAAAAGGCAAAATAACAAGTAAAAAGTGCCGTCTGAAAGGGGCATAAGCCAGGTGGTTATGAAAATATATTGCTCAATTTTTCAGCCTCCTGCAATCTGCATAAATGTCATGAGAAGTTGCAGTGCAAAGCAGCACAGATAGATAAGTAGGTTATAGCATCAGCTATATATATATTGAAAGGTTATCTTAATGAAGTGCAGTTGCCAACATTTTAATACAATTTCCAGTGACGCATTGCTGATGGGACGGTGCAAGTAAGCATGGTATGTGTTTGTAAATGCCTAGTCTTGTTTTATTACTATGTTTATTCCCAATGTAATGTATTACTGCAGAGTGTGCGACGCTATATAAATAAATGGTACTAATGAAAATGTTATGCAGAGTGCACAGCAATGTCTGTCGTTACCGGTTCACTACGCATATTGCCGGATTCCTGTCTGTACACTGTGTTCTGTGTTCTCCCCAGGTAAAGATTATTGGTAGACTGTGTCTGTGCTGCGATCGCACTGCATATGCGTGAATGTGCTGCTGCTGTTCCCGCCCGCAGTGATTGTAAGGAAGTGACGGATTGGACGTGGTAATGGGGAGTGGTTGCAGAGACACAGGCAAGTCATCTCCGTTCTTAGGGCTCGTATATGCCATCAACTGCAAGCATGTACGTGCAAAAACATGGCACCTGCGTCGCTACTGCCATGTCCAGTCCATAGGCTAACCCTTAGCGATAGTGTTTTTTGGTACTTGTTTCCAAGCACGGCGCCCCCGATGTCCATCGTAGGGCATCTGATCGCATCACATCGCATGCCATATAGCAGCATACGATGCATGTGATGCGATGCATTTTTTAATTGTACAAGCACCCTGATGGGTGCTTACAGTGTTAAATGCACCCCCATGCCACCCCCACTATCAACGCAAACCCGAAGTGCAGGCGGCAGGCAAACCCGGAGGCGGTACGCTTCCTCCGACCTTTTCATACCCCCACTATCCACGTCACGGTGGAGTAGATTTTAGATAGTGTGTCGAGCGCAGCGAGCCCCGCGAAGGGACGCGTAATACTTTACATGTATTCCGCTCACCACACTATCTAAAATCAACTCCACGCCGACGTGGATAGTGGGGGTATGAAAAAGTCGGAGTACGCGTACCGCCGCCCCTCGCGGGCTCGCTGCGCTCGCCACGCTTCGGGTTGGCTTGATCCTGGGGGTGGCGTTTACAATGGGGGGCCATTAAATATTGTAAGGACCCATCAGGGTGCTTGTACAATAAAAAATTGTATGCCATCGCATCGTATGCCATTGTATGGCATACAATGCAAGTTCTGGTGGGCATCACCATTTCTGTTCCTGGGTGGCAGCTTCACTTGCTAATAGCAGCATTTGCAAGCTGAGATAATTGCACGTATATTAAGCACTTATTCTGTTATACAGTGCCATAAGGGACCCATAGCACCCATTACTGAATACATAAACAAATAAGCAAAACAGGAAAGAGTGACTTCCAGCTGAATACAATAGAGGACAAGTACAGGGTACATAAACATGGCTGTATCAGCAAACAATACTGAAATAAGTGTCAGGGTGGCAGAAAGCCACAGGATTTGGTGCCATAAAGGATGGTTTAAGTAAGAGAACGAAAAGCACGTGAGGGAAGAGGGTCCTGCTCGTGAGAGCTTACATTCTAAAGGGGAAGGACAGACAGACAGGGGTGACACAGATGGGGTAGACAGGTGGTAGACAGTGGGTAGACGGTGAGAATACATAGGGACTGGTTCTGAGTCGACTCATCTTTGTTCATAAATGCAAGTGAGTCATATGGAACTCTGCTGGGTCTGTTTTTCAATCCTTCCAGTAAATGATGCTATTGGGGCAGCAACAATTTGAGCACACAATACTGCACTAACTTGTAGGAGTGCCATTGGAGCGTCACAGGAATATATTTAAGCAGTGTGGGATTCAGAGTCATGCCTATGAGGAGGGAAGCTCTTACATATAGCAATGGCCGGTATAAGTGCAGATGACAATGATGACAGTTGCAGCAGCTTGCAAAAATGAATAGGCAGTACACAGTGGCATCACAACAGAAGTGATGGGGGGCCCCCAGGTGTTACCAAAGTGCCGACTCGTGCACAGTGATAGGAGCTACACTGTAACATTACCTACAGCAATCGGCTCCTTGCCAGAACAATGCAGACTGTATGGTGATCGGGTGCAGCCCAACATCTCCAGAGCCCCCACAGGGGGCTCTGGATGTGGCACTGAGGCCACGTCCCTACCATCAAGGCCATACCCACTTTGACTAAAGATATATCGGTGCATCGTTCTGTGTGTGCGGCGGATCCGCCGACCGCCCATACAGCCGCACAGGGAGCCACCGGTGACTGTCAGCTTAATGTTATACGCCTGCCCATCTGTGATGTCAGTCCAGATGGATCGGGCAGCATGTATGGAGAACACTGCCCGATCCATCTTTAGATATATCTGCAGGTGCCATTGTTATTTGACCGTTAAAAAAACGATACTGTACCGGAAAATTAGGTACAGTTGGAGGGTATGACATGGATGTATACATTTGCTCTGTGATTCCCCCCATCTCCCCCTGCACCCCTTGCCCATCGCTTCAGCCACTGCCGGTCGCGTTGGAGGGTATGCATCTAGCTAGCATAGTCTATAAAAAGACAAGCAAAAGCTCAATGGTTGCTAGGGGCAACTTCTCCAATTCTCTACTTATTCACACTTTAGCAGGTTTGATTCATTACGGTCTGCATCAGCCCAAACTATAGTATATTATGACCCAGGCCGGGTTTTTTATATAACTTATAAATTCTTTAAATCCGCTGTGTTTATGCTGCAAATAGAGCATATAAAAACACATTCATTTCAGACAGCTTCCTAAGCACTGTGCTGCATGGTACGGCAAGCACAGATGGCACGTGACGCAGGGTGTAGCAAGCCACATCATGAGACTCTCTTTATTCATGTCATTTACATTATGGGTCATCTGTTTGGGAAATTTTAGCAGGCTCCGTGAGAATAATTGTGTTTCTCTCAATTAGCAGGGAGTGCTGCTCTATTTTCCAGGTCGGCCCTGCCCAATTAACATGTCTGCCAAATGATTGCAATCAACTAATTCATAAAAGAGAAAGGATGAACTGTATGGAGCACTAAATGCATAAGCAAAAGGAATATTTAATGTTACAGTGAAATGGTTAGAAGTTTGTAAAGGACAATTTCAGAAATATTAAATGTTCCGAACGGTGGGCGTAATACACTTTTGCCTATGCATATGCTGTGATTGTTCAGGCTACTGAGTTGCTCATCATTGCAAGTGAAGCTGCCATCCATAAAAGGCTATAGACGCAGCATTGACGCAATAACGGGGAACACCAACTCCCCAAGTAAATCAATGATCTCGCAGACTGGCCACGGCAGTAGCGATGCTGTCGCCACTTTTCTCTGCATACATGAGCATAGTAGGGATGGCCATCAATGGTTCAAAATCATCAATGTATTATGGCCGATGTCTAAATACTTTTGCCATCGATGGGGGAGTACCAGATGGGTTGCCTACAGCAATGGCACAGTAGAAACCATGTTTTGTTTTGGGGTTTTTCTCAATGTGCCAGGACATTTATTTTATTATATTTATTAACAGTTTCTTATATAACGCACACATATTGCGTAACGCAACTCTTTACAGAGATGTGGGGGTGGGCTTCAGGGTCATGGAGCATAGCTCCACCCCCAAAAACCCTGAAGCCCCACATTCTAATTGGCCTATGGGCCAGTCAGTCAAAGAGAATGGATGACCATCAATAGCTAAAATCTATGAATGGTTGTTCATCGCATAGTTTGTTACTATCGATGGCTGGTTGCAGAATCACCATCGAAGGTGACTGCACCAATGGCCATTGCTAGAGCGCAGCTGAAGGCAGATTCCCCCGTCCCCAGTAAACGTCCATGACATGCATACATTGTTGCAGCTACTCCCTGTTACCGCTTCCATGCAGTCACTTCCCGTCAATCACTCAACATTAAAAATCTCGCTGTAACCGGCCTTGCAAAGGTACCTTGGCACGTGCACAGTTCAATTGCAGCATATGCGCAAACGTGTCCCTTCACGGCAATGGATCTGCTGTGTTTGGTGGATACTAATGAATGCATCTGATTGGTTGCAAAAATAAACTCGTTTATTTAAAAACATAACTGCAGGGGCAGTGCTTAAAACATACTTTGCATGGAAGTAACATAACTCTCATATTGCAGAAATAAAGAATAAAGAAGATGGGGGGACGCTGTGTGCCAATAGCAGGAAATGTGCAATTGATGTCCAAGGGCCTATTATGAAAAGTGGAGGAGGCAAGGCCATGTGACACTTCTGCCAAATGCCAGAAGGGCTGATGGTCTGATTGGCCGTTCTGGCCACACACACAGAGATGGGCTGGCTGGGCAGCTCTGCCTCCTGGGGTCAGCTCAGCCTCGTGACATACAAAGACAGGGAGTGTGCAGTGAGGTCACACTCTGTTAGCTGTGCAACACTGATGCAATCTATATATGAATGCACATACACATATATTATTTACCAAATAGAGTTTACTATAGATCAATATAATCTCCAGTCCCTGGGGTGGAGAGACAATGACATATTAAATCCATGTTTCAAAACTCACCATTACCTAAACTCCACAGAGAGATGTGCGCTAAGCTTCCTCAGCCTGACATCATGGCATATCAACAGATGCACAAGAGGAATGGAAACACTGGATGTACCAACATCAATCACTTCAAGGCTGGAAGAAGTGTTCAGTAGGAGTCTCTTTTCTGCAGCAATTATATTTGTGATCAAGCGCTATTCATGCAAATGTTGAATAGAAAACAATAAAACTGACACATTTCTGAATAAAGTAATTGTTCTAATAAAACTGCAAGGGAGAGAGCAAACCAACAAGACTAGTAATAGAGAAATTACCATTGCATATTGCAAGTTCTGTTCATTAAATGACTCATCCAGAGCAGCAGCCACCCAATATCATGATCATAAGGACACTCCCAGAATGCACTAGGGAATTGTCTACTTGTCTATCTGCTGGTAATGTGTGTGTTATATAATATAATGCAGTATACTTATCCCGGGATGCAAATATTAGAGGTGAAATAGACCAGGGTTGCCTACCCTCCCAACCCCCTGGAAAGGTGGGCAACCCTCCCGGATTCTGAGGGTTGGTCAAATTTGTCTTGCAATCCAGTCTAAATTAGGCCCATCGCAACCACTTGCAGGATTTTTTCCTTGAAATGCTCAATGGTGGCTTTGCTTGTCCCGGCAGCTGCATACAGAGGCGCAGTATCGGATGCAGAATATTCAGCCCTATGGTCGTGCATCATGGGTGAAGGAAGTAAAACATCAGAGCCATTGCAGCTCCATATGTGATCACAGTCACAGTCTCAAACATGTCCCTAATACGGTTCAAATGCCCAAATGGTCCCTGACTGTCAATCACTTAGCAAATAAATAATCTTTGCCACTGCCATAGCAAGACCATCGTAGCGCATGTGCAGGGTGACTACCGACAATCAATCACATATTGGGTTTGCATACATCTCTGAATCAGGTCGTGTGTGTGTAAATGACAACCATCTAATGATTTCTCCTGCAGCAGAGGCATGCGAGGGGATGTTTTTCGTTACATATCCCCTCGTATTGTTACCGAGTGGAATCATCGGCACCAGGGGGCGGGTGTTGGGATGGGCAGTGGGCAGCGTGGTGTTTGGTAAATTGCGATGTTCGCAGCTTACTGAACAAACCAGAATCAGGCCCTATGTTTTAATCCTGACATGTGACCTACAGATTGCTGAACATTAAACACATGGCTGGAACAGGAAGATGAATGAACGTAGGTTTACATTTACTTTGTATTAAAAATCTGTACAGTTTATATTCATCTTTACACAAGGAATAAGGGGGAAATTCTCTAAGCTAAAAATGTGGCAAAAACCCCGTTATCGTTTTTACCGCATTTTGGGATGCTGTAAGCATCCCCCGCCGGGTTACCTCGGCGGGGGGCATCGCCAGAAAAATCTGGCGATGCCCCATAGAAGCCAATGGGCTTCTATCGCAAGCCTCCGCCGCCCCGTGCCGACCCCCCGCCGCCCCGCATCGCCCCCTCACCTGTGTCCGGGCAGCACAGGGCAGTGCTGCCCGGACCTGTGACCTCCTCCCTGCACTGATCCTCTTCCGGGTGCAGGGAGGAGGAGAGCCCGGCGCAGCAGCAGCAGCGCCGGGTGTGTGAGGGAGGGGAGAGCCGCCGGGACCTGCTGGGACCCAGCGACTCTCACCGCAAAGGACAGCTCTTAACGCAAGAGCTGTCCTTTGCCTGAATTATCGCATATGTTACAGCATATGCGATAATTAAATATGCGATGGGCGGCGAAGGGGGGCGGAGATTCTTAGAGAATCTCCCCCTTTACCTGTTAGAGTCATTTGGGGTACTCATGCCATACCCTCCAACTGTACCGATTTACCCGATTGTACCATTTTTTTAGCCTTTTAGCCGCAGCGCTTGACAGGCGCCTCCTTCCTTTACCTCTCTCTCAGCCGAGGAGGCCGTGGGGTTTCTGGGAGGTGTAGTTTCGGACACCGCCGGCTATTCCCCAGGGAGCTTGAGGGGGAGCTGCGAAACAAGACTACAACTCCCGAGGTGCACCAAGGGGGGACACTGCGGGCCCACCTCCTCCTGCTCGGGGATAGACTGGTGAAGAACGTCATGCTGTCTGGAGTGTGCACTGGACAGCGCAGCAGGAGAGGACCAGCGCTGGGCGGGGGACGTGGGGCAGGGCAGGTAAAGTGATTATATTCTACTAATACACACACAGAGTTATTGAAAGTATAGGAAAGAAGGTGTAGCCATGCCCCCTTTCCCATAGCCATGCCCCACTCTGATTTTTTTTTGCCCATCAGATGTTGGAAGGAATGTCATGTTATATCATTTATCATTTATATTTATAAATGATATTTTTGTATAAAAGGTTGTAATCTTCAATAAAGAAGCATTGCCATGTTATATGACTGAAAAATACCATTGTAAAGTTAGTGGCAACAGTAGTGGACAGGCTCAGACAAGCAGAGACCTGTCACTAATTCCATTCTGTATGTTTGCATGAATTTTCTTTGCAGCTATGAATATTTATATTAATGAGAGTGTGGCCAGTCCGTGTGCTGGCGGTGACCATGCTCAGTGCGCTCTTGAGAAACATCCCATAACATAAACAAACTTCCAGCTTTGAATGCACTGTCTCTGAATGCTGACATAAGGGAATATCTGCACTTACTAAAAGCTAATAGTAATATTGCCTGAGGCATTTATGACACAAAAAGGGAGGGGCACAGCCAGCTGACACTTGATTTTACAGAACAATGGTATATGTATTATTACATTCACATTTCAATTAGGCATTTACTCTTACATTATAGTTGGAGTTTTGAAAAATGCATGACAAGCATATGAGTCAGTATTTGTGCTCACACCAACTGTAGCATGGCATTTTTCAGCCATGGGGGTATTCAATCCCAGCAGATATTTCGGATCCTCGGACATATCTGCCATTTTCGCATAGAATAGATCGAGTTTGTAATCAATCTTTCAATGTTCTTTTTTTACTTTCGGAAGCATTTAGATTGTTGGAAACTGTTGTTACTTTGCAAATTTAGCATCTCGAATGCACATTTAGCTTTTCAAAGAGCAACTGTTCTAATTAGTGGTCCAAGTCGACAGGTGTTGACTTTGACATAAAAATGTGAGAAAAAACTCATGTCAACCTCACGTTTGACCCTGTTGACCTTTTGACCCTGTCGACCTTTTGATCACCTGGGGTGCCTTTGGGAAATTGCAGGGGTGCCCTGGATTGGTGGTCCATGTCCATGAAATTATTTTTATGATAAATGTAATAGACACATTGTGGACAAACAAAAATGAATCCTTTCTATTAACATACCTGAAACTGAGGATGATATATATGAGATATAAACACAATTGACTTACATTTTTTTCTGATTTTATCAATGAGAAATATTTTCCATAAGGGTGCCGTGAAAAGTATTCTGATATTCAGGGGTGCTAGAGCGGCTGCCGGTATAAGAGCTCTGATTGGCTCACTTAACTTCCGGTTGTGGCCGGGGATGGTTGCATCACGTGGAGCTCCGATCTCCCATCCACGTAGCTCCACCATCCCCGGCCTCTGGAGCAGCGTGGTGGCAGCGGGGGGCAGAGAGGAGGAGGCGGCCGATGAGAGCAGAACGGAGCAGAACGGAGGAGGCGGTCGGAGGTCACCTGCGGCAGGAGAGGCTCCATAACCACGGCCTCCGGAGCAGCGTGGCGGCAGCGGCGGGCAGAGAGGAGGAGGCGGTCGTTGGGATCAGAGCGGAGGAGGCGGTCGGAGGTGACCTGCGGTGGGAGAGGGTGAGAAGTGAGCACCGTGTCCCCTCGGCGCAGGATGCGGCGTCACCCGGCCAGAGGCGGACAGAGCTCCCGCCTGCAGCACCATTGATCGAGCAGCACTCCCCCCCAGCAGCACCATCGGGCAGCGCGGCCCCCCCACCCGCAGTAGCATCTTCTCCCCCCCTGGCAGCAACCCTCCACCGGCAGCACCATCTGAACATTTGTCCGGGGAACCAACCCCCCCCCCCAGAAACAACACAGGATCAGAAGATCCCCCGCACACTGCATTGGGGGAATATGGCTGAACAAGGCAGTTTGGGGGCAGGGCAGGTCTCCACATCATATCAGTCTGGCAGGATCCCCCCCCAGACAGGCCGCACCGGCCCCGGGTAACTCTGCAGGCCCCCCGAGCCCCCCACCCCCCCCCCCCCCTTCCTGACTGACTCTACCCCGGCCTCACTGACTCTTTCTGCCCCCTCCCCCCGCCACCATCACCACCACCACCCCAGGAAGATACAAGTTGGCGCCGCAAATGGCTGCCTAGGATCTGTGCACTCAGCCATATGTAACCCTGTGTCCCCTATGTGGTTACTGTACTGTCTCTGCTTTAATTGCAATGTTTGTGCTCATACTGTTACTGCTACCTTCCACAGCTACTTCAGCGACCAGTGGCGCCGCGGATGGCTGCCTAGGCGCTGTGCTGATCTGCGGGCTGCGTTCCCCACATGTAATGTCTCAATGTAATGTATGTAATGCCCCCACCCCCCCCCTTTTTTCATCCCTGCTGATGCTGCACTGTATATCCACAAAAAATTCCTAGTGCGCGCAAGCACACATGGCCAATAAAGTTGATTCTATTCTATTCTATATGGTGCTGCATTTTAATTGGCTGACAGCATCCTGGGTTGAAGAAGCCTGCACTCCGGGCCCTCTGAGCTGCAGCTCAGCGGTAGAGGAGATCGGGGACATACCTCCCAACTGTCACGATTTTAGAGGGACAGTCCCGATTTTCGGGTCCTGTCCCGCTGTCCCACCCGCGGCAGGCATTGTCCCGTTGCGGGGGGTGGCAGTTGGGAGACCCCCCAATCTAGTAGAATAGACGCTGTGCGCATGCGCACAGCGTCTATTCTCGTATGAAAATGAGGTTGCGGCTAATTAGCATAAGCCGCACCCTCATTTGAATATGCCCCGCCCCCTTTTCGGGCGCTCTATTTCCTCCAGGCAGAAGTTGGGAGGTATGGGGGGAGCAGGAGCCAGGTTACGGTAAGTAAAGTGAGGAGGGGAGCCCGGAGTGGAAATGAGTCCTAGGCCCGGACTGTCTTGCTATCTGGCGGGACTGTCATGCTATGGAATCCTATCCTTATGTATCCCTCCTATTATCCCTATAGATTGTAAACTTGTGAGCAGGGCCCTCCTACCTCTATGTCAGTTTGTTACTACCCAGTTTGTTTTATCTCTGTTTCCTATTGTAAAGCACAACGGAATTTGCTGTGCTATATAAGAAACTGTAAATAAATAAATAATACTGGATGACAGTAGAAATTTCTGAAACTGCTACCATACAGTATGTTCCTATCTGACTTTTACTGATCTGCACTTCCAGGTATAACTTAAACCTTTGAGTGCCAACTTCTCTGTGAGAGATGTGCAAAATACTGCATCTGCTAAAAATGCCAATGTCGCTCACATTTGTTATATAAATTCAAATAAAGAATGTTGTGTAAAAAAAGATTATGGGTGACATTCTATAAGCTGAGAGAAAAGCGCGTATATTTTTCGCACTCCACATCGCCGCTCTTCGCACTTTCAGAAATCGCATTTTTTAGTCATAATTCGCATATTTAATGGGATGCGCATTAGAGGCTAAAAAGTGCGATTGAGTGCGATAATGGGCGAATATTCGGCATGAAAATGTGCGATTTTTAGGCATGAAAATGTGCGAATTTGAGCTTATGTGCGATTTTGGGTTTGTATAAAAAAAAAAAACACATACTCACCGATCCAGGATCCTGCGCTGATCTCCCTTCTGCTGCAGAGCCGGCTACCTCCGCACTGACAGCGGGGACAACCGGCTGTCGCCGATGCAGCTAACAGCTTCTGTCGCGTTGTCCCAGCGCGACACAGGCTGAGAGCGTGATTGGGCGATGCGTCTCCATGGAGACGCATAGCTCAGCCCTGATTGGCTGAGCTATGCGACTCCATGGAGACGCATAAGCCGAAGACGCTCTCAGCCTCTGTTGCGCTGGGACAACGTGACAGAAGCTGTTAGCTGCATCGGAGACAGCCAGTTGTCCCCGCTGTCAGTGCGGGGGTAGCCGACTCTGCAGCAGAAGGGAGACCAGCGCAGGATCCAGCTCAGGAGGGGGGACCCCACGCAATTTTTTTCTAAAAAAAAAAAACATTTTTTACCGCAGAATGATCTGTGCAGGGTTCTGGCCAACTCGCATATCAGAACCTGGTCTGAAAAAATGGCGATTATTAGACACCTTAAAAGTGCGATTTGCGAAATCCCATTCCATTAAATAAGTGAATTGTATACTTTTCTATTGGAAAACATCTGGATGCGATAAAAGTGCGAATTTTTACCGCACTTTCAGTACGCATGATTTATCGCAAAAAATATGCGATTTAGGGACCTTTTCGCATCAGATTAAATATGCGAATTCACGGGAAAATGCGAATTAGCCGTTTTTTGGAGTACAATTCGCCAAAAAACACAACTCTCATTCCATAGAATGTCACCCCAAATTTCCTATATGAGGTAAACAATACAGTTCATTATGATGAATAAAAATGTTTGCTTGCCAATTTTCACACCTATTTTGGCTAATTCCCTCGCCTATAAAATGGTTAACAATAGGATATGTACATATTACGCTATATCAGTAATATATCATATACAATGAATAACAAAATGGCAATCATGTTATACTTGAAAAGGAGGCTAAAGGTAAAACAGTATTATGAAGAACTCAATCATTATCATCCCCATATACATGGTATCCATCTTGACATCAGATCGAAAGTTTATATGACATCAGGAAGGATGTCATTAAGTATTAGATAATACAGATGTAGCCATGCTCATGGTTGCCACCCCAATCGCCACAGATGACTCTTATGGCAATTGGCGTGAACCCGCCAGCATGCGCATGCATATCCGCTCCTGCGGTTCTTGGATACAAATTGATATCACAGCGTGGCAATTCCGTGCCGAGGGTGCAAATTTGGCGTGACAAACAGGAGTGAGCGGTGGAAATCCGGCAACGAAGATCTACATCTGTAGATACAAATGGCAGAATGTAATACAGTCCGAGTTCACAGGAGGTCAAACTCATAAGTTTTTTTAAAGCACCAATCATTTACAAGGCATGGTTTTGCTTTAAAAAATAAAGTCTGAATTCAATCGGCATCCGTTAGCTCAGGGGAATTCGGACTGTATTACATCCCACTGAAGATATCAGATTGATTGATATTTAATACATACAGTATGAGGTGGTTACATATTATGCAGATATAATAGATGTAGATAGACATTAGCTCAGTGATTTTCAACATTTTTACCTTGCGGCACACTAAATAAGATTTTTAAATTGCCAAGACACACCATGAGATCCCCCCAAAACACATTGGCCCCCACAGGAAAAAAAAACCTATTGGCCCCCATATAAAAAAATGGTACTCTTTACCTAGAACGGCGCCCGCGATTAGCATCGCGGGCGTCGGGGGTAAAAAATCGCGGGCATCACGGTCATCGTATGCACATAAAAAACGGGTGCGACGCGATGCCCGCGATGCCCGCGATTTTCCCATAGGGATCAATGTTAAAAGTCAGATTGGACGCGATTTTAGTGTTAAATGCCTCAATGCCCGCGATTTTTACATAGGAAACAATGTTAAATGGGCCACAGAGCCCTAATAGTCCCCCTGAAGTCTTAAATGGCCCCCACAATTTTTAACGCCACCCCACGATCAACGTGAACCCGGAGCGTGGCGAGCGCAGCGAGCCCGCGAGGGGCGGCGGTACGCGTCCTCCGACCTTTTCATACCCCCACTATCCACGTCGGCGTGGAGTTGAGAATAGAATAGTGTGGCGAGCGCAGCGAGCCACCGAGCCCGAAGCGTGGCGAGCGCAGCGATCCCCGCGAGGGGACGCGGATACCTGTGAAGCCCGCGAAGGGACGCGTTTACCTGTGAAGGTATCCGCGTCCCCTCGCGGGGCTCGCTACGCTCGCCACGCTTCGGGTTCGGTGGCTCGCTGCGCTTGCCACACTATTCTATTCTCAACTCCACGCCGACGTGGATAGTGGGGGTATGAAAAAGTCGGAGGACGCGTACCGCCGCCCCTCGTGGGCTCGCTGCGCTCGCCACGCTTCGGGTTCACGTTGATCGTGGGGTGGCGTTAACAATTGTGGGGGCCATTTCAGACTTTAGGGTGACTATTTGGGCTCTGTGGCCCATTTAAATTTGTTTCCTATGGAAAAATCGCGGGCATTGAGGCATTGAACACTAACATCGCGTCCAATCTGACTTTTAACATTGATCCCTATGGGAAATCGCGGCCATCGCGGGCATCGCATCGCACCCGTTTTTTAGTGCATACGATGGTCACGATGGTCGCGATGGGCGCCGTTCTAGGTAAAGAGTACCAAAAAAATAATCACACTTGTCTCCACAGGTAACACAATTACAATACATCAAACCTTTACATGAAAAGAGGAGACCAGTAAATAACAGTTGAACTGGTGGTGGCTGTAAACTGGTTTGGGCATCTCTAGATCTGGGGGCACACTTGAGAACAGCTCAAGGCCACGGCAAGGTGGTTGAAAAACACTGTATTGGATAATAGAGATATATTGAATAATTGATATTAGGAGGTAGATGGAACATAGATAATACACTGATGAACAGATTTCAGATAAATACAGGATAGTAGAGATCTGATATCAGAACGTTTGATTGATAGCTAAGATCTACAAGCTGGCTACATATTAGGTAGACAGATAGATAGCTGTAGTCAGAGTCAGACACTGAACAGAAAATGAGACAGAGATAAAATTCTGCACATGAACATTCAGGTCTCTGTCCTCATTTCTGGCATAGACTTAAAGGGTCTTTTGTTCCCGATATGAGAGGTTTCATACAATAATGTTCATCATTGATTGCATGTGAAGGCTGCTCTGAGGACACTGGGCGAAGAAGGCACTTGTGAGGGGAACTGTAGACTTTCTCATTCATTTATTACATTAATATAACATTTTATATACACTGGACTTTGTTTTCTTATCAATAGACTTCCTGAGCAGTGAGAAGCGCACTCTGGGAGACAGAAGGGGGCTCTTTACTGCCAGTCTGGAAATGCTGCAGGGAAAATATGGAGTTACGCTTTCTATATTCAAGGCAAATAATCCCAGGGCATTTCATGCTTACTTTACATGTATTAAATTAATTTTATATGCAAGAATTAAGATGTTATAAAGTCACAGTTGTTTGACTAAATATAATTAGCCAAAGACACAACCAATATGCCTAATTAAGTCTTGTAATGCATTGCAGACATTTTTTCCTTAATGGGATCAAAAATACACCCAGACTGAACTGCGGAATTGGTATGGAAACAGTGACATCATCGCAGATTGTAAGCTCTTTATTACAGACTTTTTTTTATAGCACTTTATGCCTGCACATAAGCACTTGTTCTGGTATTGCCCATAGTTGCCTACCCTCCTGCATTGTGCAGGAGACTTCCTGAAAGAACAGCAATATCCCTGTCTCCCTGCAGAGTCTAGGAATTTCCCTAATTGAACATAACCCACATTATGCAGCTGTTACATTTTTTTTTGGGGGGGGGGAAGAAATCAGAGTTATATGCATTGGTTGTATAGCACATTGGGGAAGAAGTATTAAGCCTGTTGAAGAGATAAAGTGGAGATAAACGGGAAGGAAATAACGCACCAGCCAGCCAACTCCCAACTGTAATTTTTCAAACACAGTTGATTGGCTTATTGCGTTATCTCCTTCCAGTTTATCTCCACTTTATCTCTTCACCAGGCTTAATACATCTGCCCCAATGATCCCTATGGCTACATGCATTTTAGATAAGTTTCTCAATGCCACTTATATAGCACCATTTGTAAAATACAATACATGAACAATCCTGACATGTATCATTAGATCTTACTAACTGCTTTGGGACTCATCTACATTTGGGTGTAAGTCATTTCATGACACGCCTCTCAGATGCAGCACAGCATGTCTGTGCCTCTAGGTGACACTGTCACAATCTCCCTGAAATGCTTTTTCCAAAGTAGGCAAGTATGGTAGCCTTGTGTCATGTCCAAATTCACAAAACCTTGGCACATTGCCATTAAGTAAGTAAGTAAGTTTTTATTTATATAGCGCACTTTCTCCAACAGGACTTAAGGAGAATTAAAGTGCCCAATTTATCCTTCCCCAGGAAAAAAGACTGTGGGTTGGCTCTTTATACAATCTATGCATCTACGTAAACAGTATAGGTTGTTTAATTAAAGAAAAATAGTTATGTTGCCTTGGACTACATTCATGAGGCATCATCATGCCCCTATATTTCTTGATCACCCACTGGATTTTGTAGGATAAGGTCATAGAAATGATCACACAATTTTTTTATTATTATTATTATTATTATTATTATTATGATTATTAATATCCTTTATTAATATCGAGCCACAAGGGATCCACATGCCCAGGTACATAAAAAAATAATATAAAACAAGAAAATAGTGACTTACAATTAGAGACAGCATAGGACAAGTACAGGGTATATAGACACCAACAGACGATACTGAAATAAGTATTATGGTGGCATAAAACCAAGGGGTAAGATGCCAAAGAATGGAGTATGGAGTAAAAGATGGTTCAAGTAAGAGAAGGCACATGTGGGGAGATGGTGCTGCTTATGAGAGCTTACTTTCTAAAGGGGAGGGGCGAACAATGAACATGTAAGCAAGGGTTAAACTGGCCATACATCTACAGATTGATTGACTGGTTGGCACAAAATCCTGGTAGTATTTGAATAATAGTTTTGGGCAGTTTTCCAGCATTTCAAAGCACATGGTCAACTGTCATTTGCTCTCATCCATTACCAGGTTTTTGTTCCAACTAGACTGAATGGACAATAAATCTGTAGATGTATGGCCAGCGTAAAAATGGACATTTGGCTGGGATTGGTAGGTTTTGAGAGCCTGTTTTAAGTTTTATAGAGAGGTAGAGAGTCTGCTAGTTAGAGATAGGGAATTCAAGAGAAAGGGAGCAACACGAAAAAAATCTTGGAGGCAAGAGAGAGAGGAAGTAATCAGTTGGCAGGAGAGGCGACATGCATTAGTGGAGTGAAGGAAATGGGTCGGAGTGTAAAGGGAGATAAGATAAGATATGTAAATATGAGTGGGTAAGGGCTTTGTAAGTGAGTTTGAGAAGCTTGAATTGGAATCTGAAAGGGAAGGGAAGCCAGTGAAGGGCTTGTAGGAGAAGGGATCTGCATGTAGTATTTTTTGCGAGGATGGATGCCACATGGGGGAGATTACAGTAGTCCAGTCCGGAGATAACCAGTGAGTGAAAAAGGGTCTATGTAACATCATAGGTGGAAATTATTTTGAGATGAAAATAGCAGATTTGGGAGAGGTGCTGTATATGTGGTTTGAAGGAGAGCAAACAGTCAAGGATTACTTTAAGACAGCGCACTTGGGGGCAAAAGGAGATAGTAGTGCCATCAATAGATATAGGGTAGGACAGGATGGTGGGAGGATGATTAGCTCAGTCTTAGACATGCTTAATTTAAGAAAGTGCTGGGACATCCAAGAAGAGATATAAGAGAGACAAATGGAGATACGAGTGAGGAAAGTGGAGGAGAGGTCAGTTAGGAATTGTATATTTGAGTATCATCAGCATAAAGTTGATATTGTAAGCCAAAAGAGCTAATGAGCTCACCTAAAGATGGACGTATGGACTTACAGAGAGCAAAAACAAGAGGACCAAGAACAGAACCTTAAGGGACACCTACGGGGGAGGTTGAGTCATGAGAGGAAACAGAGAAGGAATAGTCATAAAGGTAGGAGGACAGCCAGGAGAGTGAAGGATTTGCAGAAGAGAGCTGTACAGTGTCAAAAGCAGCAGATAGGTCAAGGAGAATAAGCAAAAGAGTAGTGGCCCTTGAATGTTTCAGCAAGGGAGTGGAGAGGATGAAAGCCTACTTGAGTGAGAGTATAGTATGTTCTCATTACTTTAATTATTCTTTTTCTAAGTTTCCCTTTAAAGCAGATTTGCAGAACTGCAGAACCTTTGCCCAGCCACACCCCAATTGGATGAGGCCACACCCCTCCCAGCATCATTACAACTATATATTCACACCATGATGGCTAGGCTCTTCCCATGTCGGCCCCATTAATTTTCTCAACACAATATCTAGTGTAATCTACTGATACTACTTACTAATTACCTTAAAAAAAATATACAAAAAAAACTTCATTCTGATTTGTTTGTAAAATATAAATAGATAGCAGGATACAACCAATGTACAACCAATATACAGGCACAGTACCTCTCAGCTGGCTAAACAAATACTTGCAAATTACTTCAGCAAAAAAAAGTCACTGGTGGAGCCTCGGACTCTACTTTCACCAGTTTTTCTTGGCCATTATCCACTTTTGCACTTATGAGATATGGTACTTCTATCATATACAGCAATATAAAAAAAAGTATTTGCTTACTTTGGAAAGTTAAATAGATGGTGTTTTTTGTTGTCGTTGAAGCATAAAAACCAGGACATATCTATAAAATGCAGCCTTTTTTGGGGGAGTAATTTGTGTTTTATTGGAATTGGCTTTAACAGACATTTTTCTATCCATGTAATAGACATTTAAGCCATTTAAACCAGGTTATAATAAATCAATGCTGGCAGCTGAAGCCTACATAACCAGTATAATAAATATAAAGGAGGCCTTTCTGTCCAATTTGCCTGGGAGGGCATGTCAGTGTATGTCAGTGAGCTCTCTGGGTTTTTCTGAGGTTCAGACTTAAAAAAAATACGTCTTTATTTGTTGCTTGTTAAAAGCCTTTTGAAAAAAAAAATCTTATATGGCTTTCAAATGGCTGAGGAGGGGATAATAACAGCGGACATTTATTGCAGTGCCAGACAAATAGTGACATTCAACACATAGAACATTACAATGTTCATGTGAACATAAAAAACTTTTTAAACTCGAGGTCAACTATTCATCGGTGCAGTATAGAATAGGCATCATACATAGCTCATAATTCAGAAGTGGACACCATAGGCACACCCGGGGGGATTTCCAGTTGCCTGGAAACCCCCTCCCCACTGCCTGGCCAGTGGCCCCTACATTTAGTATAAAGGGAGCAATGGAGCTGCTGCATATGTCCAGTCTGGCAACTATTTTCAAAATATTGAATGTTAACTATGTAAATGTATTTTACCCTGCTGACTCTCATCTTGATGCTTAATGATCCTTTAAACTTTTGACTTATTGTTTAAAGTGGAAAAAATCCAGCTCTTGGTCTCTCCCACCCAGAGCCTTCACAGCTGATTTAGGGTAGCTGTGGACCGGCCACTCTGACAGAGAAGGAAGGGCCCAGTCCACTCATTCCGCCAATGCCCCCCCTTGACTGCCTCAGCTGAGCTGCCCCTGCTGAATCCCACTGCTCCCGGAGCGCAGGCTTCTCCCTCACCTCCATATGCTGGCGGACATTTAAAATGCGGCACCGTCTGATGAGCCAATCAGAGCTCATGTACAGGCAGCCACTCTGATTGATTGCTGGGCCACAAGCCCCAATTGGCTTACAAGTTAGCGTCATATTTAAAATGGCCACCAACGTCCAGAGGTGTAGGAGAATCCTGTGCACAGTGGGCGTCAGCTGAGCCAGCACAGTGGAAGGGCGGTTGGGGGAGCCTGCGGTTCACTCTCCCCCAAGTGACCAGCAAGTGGGGAGGTTAATGAGGGGGCGAGGAATAGAAATCAGTCCCGGGCACCACAATTTCTAGTGGCAGCCCTGGATACAGGGAGTGCATGGGCAAATCCGTGAGTCATGGCCATGCACCCCAAAAAGAATATGAAACTACTATAGGCTCCTCCAGCATGCACATACATGTCCCCTCCTCCAAAGCTCACCAGGCTCCTCATGCAACACCCAGCCCAGGTAATTAGTTTCTGTTCCACCTCTCTCAATGCCACTGCCCCATCCCTTCCCCAAAGTATACATAGGGACAGACACAATGCTATAATTGGGGCAGCATTGATGGTGTAATGGTTAGCATTACTGCCTCACAGTGCTGTGGTCATGGGTTCGATCCCCACCATGGCTCTAAAGCTGGCCATACATCAGAAAGATCGATCTTAAGATCGATTGCGCTCATGATTGTGTACAATTTCCCTTGAAATCCCCGGCAGTCCTTGGTGGTTTTTGGACACACAATCTACACACAATCGATCATACAATCAATCATACAATCCATCTACTGCATGATTGTGTACACAAGATGTGCATACAATCCATCTTACAATCAGTCATACAATCAATCTGCTGATTGATTGTATGATTATGTACATAAGATGTGCACACAATCTGCATACAATCCATCTTACAATCAGTTGAGATTGTATGATTGGGTACAATATCTTTCTGATGTATGGCCACCTTAATGCTGGGTACACACCAGGACGACTAGGGCCCGATTCTGTCAATTTAGATCCAATTCCGACCGGTTGTATGCAGATTGTATGTACTATCGTGTGTTTTTGACATTTATTTGATCCGATTCCGATCCAATGCGCGTTCACGCCGCTCGTTTGGTCGCATCTTTGGTCCTACGTGCTGCAGGTAGGATCCGTCAATCCCAGGCCGACCGACCGTCAATCGTATGCAGATCGTGAGTGTTTTTTGCCGCCTCCGTCGTCCGTCCGTCGGTGCGTCCGTCGTTTGATCCAGCCTATTTGAGTGGCATTTCCTAAACACTCCCCCGGCGCCATGTTTTTCCACATAGCAAACAGCGCTGGCGCAGCAGTTGGACTCTCCTTCTTGTCTCATCTCCCAGAACAACAACCTGGTATGTTTGCACTCCCAATGCTCTTCTATGCATGCCCACTGATGCCACCAATGTATATAGTGTGTATAAAGCACTGGTTTGGCAACCGTGCACCCGACCATGTCACTGTTTTTTTTGGGTGGGCCCCATGTGTGTGTGTATACATATAACCAATGTCCACCATTGCAGTATTCCAAGCACTCCTCTCTGCTAGGCCCCATTCACCTGTGTGTGTGTGTGTTTGTGTATATATAGATATATATACATAAACCATTGTCCACCATTGCAGTATTCCATGCACTCCTCTCTGCTAGGCCCCATTCACCTGTGTGTGTGTGTTTGTGTATATATAGATATATATACATAAACCATTGTCCACCATTGCAGTATTCCATGCACTCCTCTCTGCTAGGCCCCATTCACCTGTGTGTGTGTGTGTTTGTGTATATATAGATATATATACATAAACCATTGTCCACCATTGCAGTATTCCATGCACTCCTCTCTGCTAGGCCCCATTCACCTGTGTGTGTGAATAGCAATCTGCACAATAAAATGTATAGTGGTTTTCATAAAAGTTTATTAACATTTTAAATACTTAAAACATAAGAACTAGGTAAACTGGTAACTATAACTATAAAAATTTAAATATGAAACAAAACATGGGTATAACTATAACAACTAAAATGGTTTTATCTTTTTACAGTCCCAATGTCCAACGCAAAGGAACAAGAGTTTCTTGAAGGGTTTATTGAAAAATATCGTTCACACGAATGCCTGTGGCGAACAAAATCCAAGGAGTATTCAAACAAAATGAAAAGAAACCAAGCCTTGGAGGACTTGGCACGCTACAGTCTTCCATTTCACCCAGAGGCCAATGTTGAATGGGTGAGGAAACGCATCCAGAATCTGCGCACGGTGTTCTTAAAGGAACACAAGAAGGTGGAGGCTGCAAAGAAGTCTGGTGCTGGAGTCGACGAGATGTATCAAACATCGCTCTGGTACTATGACCGGTTGACATTCACCCTCAGCCAGGAGTCGATGAGGACAGGAGTAGTCCTTATGGTAGAACATGAAAACCAAGAAGTCACGGCGCAGGAGGAGGAGGAGAATTCGCAGTCTGCATCGGTGAGTCTATTTTTTTGGCTATCTAATTGATTCCTCCTGCCAATCCACAGCGCCCTCCCCATTAAAGTAGGCCATGTACTGTTCCCTCACCTGTTTGGCTCGTGCACTCCCTGTGTAGTGTTGTGTTGGGGTTTGCAAGGAGGATATCTGCACTACCTCCTCTGGCAGTTCTTGGTCTTCTTGGAGTGCTGTGCCTGTAGCCCTTTGCTGTGTGGCTTTTCTGCGGAGCAAATTGTGCAGGACACAGCACGCCGTGACAACCCAGTCAATTTTGTCCACCCTCAGGTTAATGGCAGTGTGGAAAATGCGAAACCGGCTTGCCAGGATGCCAAAAGCATTTTCCACAACACGCCGTGCCCTGGATAGCCTGTAGTTAAAGATCCTTTTGTCATGGTTCAACCCCCTTTGCGCATATGGCTTCATGACATGCTCGTGCAGGCCAAAAGCCTCGTCAGCCACAAAAACAAAGTTAAGCCCCTGTTTAGTTTCCTGGACAGACGGCAAGTGAAGGGTGTTCGCTATGAGCCTTTCGTAGAACTTTGTGTCCTTGAAAGTGCCACCATCCGATGCACGGCCATTCCTTCCTACATCCAGGAAGATAAACTCATAGTTCGCATTAACAACAGCCATTAGTACAATGCTAAAATAGCCCTTGTAATTAAAATAGTAGGAACCACTATTGATAGGCTGGGCTATGCGGACATGTTTGCCATCAATGGCTCCACCGCAATTTGGGAAGTTCCATCGCTGTTCAAACTCCTCTGCGATGACTTTCCATTCATTCACGCTGGTAGGGAACTGAAATTAGAAGTAAATAGAATTGATTAGTAAACATGTTCAATTTTTTTACAGCTTGGTGACTACCCACCTGCAACCCCAGACCTATCTGTCCTATCTGAGAATGCATGCACATCGAACGAAGTTCCTACTCTGGCACGCACTCCGCCACCCACCCTGGAACCCACTCCACCACTCCCCCGTGCCAAAAAAATGCGTGGCAAAGGAAAAAAAGGAGAAGCAGCGGCACATGAAGAATTTATGATGCGGGCACATCAAGTCCTGCAAAGAAACCCGGACAAACATGACAACTACTTCACTTATGTGGCAGAGTGTGTTCGCAACATGGCTCCTAACCAGCAACTTACTTTTGAAAAGTTATGCATGGAGTTGGTGTATAATGGCAGTTTAGGGTATCTCAACAGTGGCACTAAAATAGTTGGCATTGGTAGTGCACCAGACACACCACTGTCATTAGAATCACCAGTGCCTACTCCGCCTGCCACCGTAGCAGGCCAGTCGAGCACAATTCCAACACATACCCAGTCAACACCTACACAGCCTTCTCAACCCCCCCAGTACCGTCAATTCTACAGTTCTTTACTGATAGAAGATCCAGAGTGTCCTGTTTTTGAGGATCTGTCTTAAAAAATAGGCTACTTTATCATTTACCATCGACATGGTCTCAGCTGCAGGTATGTGATGGCCACTGCTCACATGGCGTATGGCGCACATCAATGGGGCCGGGACCATTGCATCTGCGCCATGCGCCATGTGGGCCGCAGCCTTTACATATCTGCAGCAGACATCCTCTGCCGCACAGTACCTTATCCCTACTGTTGTAAGGGCATGTTCCAGAAGTTACCAGAGTGTGTTTTTTTTGTTTATTTATATGCTGCTACCTGTACCTGCATTACCAGAGGGAGAACAGGATTCTCCTCAATCTGGATAGCAAACTCCATTTATTGCCCTTTTTTCTTTGCCAATAGTATGGGGTACTGTGCGGCAGACATGGTCTCAGCTGCAGGTATGTGATGGCCACTGCTCACATGGCGTATGGCGCACATCAATGGGGCCGGGACCATTGCATCTGCGCCATGCGCCATGTGGGCCGCAGCCTTTACTTATCTGCGGCAGACATCCTCTGCCACACAGTAGCCCGTACTTATTGGGAAAGTTTAAACTGGGTCATACATACTTAAATCTTTATATATAGTGTGTGTTTTTGTACAATATCTTTTATATATGGTATTATAATATATTTGTGTTGACACAATCTATTTACTATTTTACATGTTTTAACCATGAAAGGCCTAAAAAACCTGTTTCTGTCCTAGGCCTAAATTATAAATAAAAATATTTTGTTTGCACAATAAAGTGTACAGTGTATATTTCATCCTTACCTTGCAATACTGGTACTGCAGCACCTTCACAATGGCTTTGCAGGTCTCCGGGATGATGAGGCCCAAAGCTTGCGGGGAGATGAGGGATCCAAACTTTAGGTCAGCAAGAGACCGTCCTGTCGCCAGAAACCTCAGGGTCACCACCAGCCGTTCCTCAGCAGGGATAGCCATGCGATACTTGGTATCCTGCTTCTCGATGTGGGGAGTCACCAGACGCAGCAATTCCTGGAATGTGGCATCATCCATCCTCAAGAAGTTACGAAAATCGTCTAGGTTATTCTCCCTGATGTCCCTGAGCAGTGGCATGTGCGAACGAGTCTGACGCTGAAGTAGCCACTGCTTTGTCCAGCATGATCTTTCTCTCCTGCGCTGGGCTCTCTGACGCCTGAGCTTCAAAACTGCATAATAGAGCAGGTACTGTTGCTGGTGACTACCCATCACTGCATTCTCCATAGTGCAGGGTTAAAAGACACTTTGTAATGGCAGGCAAAACAAAGTAATGTGTAAATAGCTATGTCCAGCAGGTATAAACCAAGCCTCACTAGTAACAAAGCAGAAATACACTGGTTTAAAATGGCTGCTGCTATTCCTATCCCCCTCTGCTAGTCCTCCCCCTCTGCTAGTCCAGCCCCTTCATTACAATTTCAAAGGCCCATCTGACGACGGTCGCATGTGTTCTTGCAAAAAAAACAAAAACCAGCGATCCGACCGTCTTAACGACCATCGCGGGCACATCGGGATCGGATCTAGATCGTTCCGCAAAAAAACCCACAATTTTTGCTAATCGTTTGCTGGGGACTGCCTGGGAGCTCCCGGGAAGTCCAAGGGAAATCGTTCCATGGTCGTCTATCGGTCGTGAACGACGGTGGTCGTCCTGGTGTGTACCCTACATTACTGTGCTGAGTTTGTATATTCTCCCCATACTTGCGTGGGTTTCCTCCGGGTACTCCGGTTTCCTCCCACAATCCAAAAATATACTGGTAGGTTAATTGGCTTCCAACAAAAATTAACCCTAGAATGTCTGTATGTGCGTGTACATGTGGTAGGGAATAAAGTTTGTAAGCTCCTCTGGGGCAGGGACTGATGTGAATGTTGAAATATTCTCAGTAAAGCGCTGCGGAATATGTATGCGCTATAAAAGAAACTGGTAATACATAAAATAAAATAATAACATGCATTGGAATTCGTGTAACAAAAAGGGGTCTCTTCACATGTTGCAGATTTTTAAATACTGCAGTTCTGATTTACAAATATGCCGTGTGTCATAGTGTCAACATTGTTAAGTCAACACTCCTAAGGGAGAGAGTTTATCACCAGAACATTTAATAATGACAAAATATTGGTTCATTATCATCTCACAGTCAACAAAGTAACAAGCTCCGACTGTGAACAGTATCAGGACAAACATTGTGTAACAAGCCTTTTAAATTTAAATATGTTTCTTTTCACTCTAGACTGCAGCCAGTGATGCAGAAAGCAGTATAACTGTCTCATTCCCAAACTAGACTGTAAAATTCAGTTTAACCAAAAGCAGATCACAATTAAAAAAAAAAAAAGGATGAAAATCTTAATTACACAGTCAGTAAATTAGAGAAGTGAATCTATTGGATTATGAGCCAGGCAACCACCTCCTGGTGGGTCTACCAAAGGTCAAAGGTATTTGCAAGGGTTTTTAATAATAGGAAACGCCTCCAGCTATGTAATTCCTAATATAGAACAGATCCCAAGCTCTCCTGTCCAAAACAGGAACCCGGCACCAGGCTAGTTACCGTTAAAGACTCAACCGTACAATGAAATGTCCACTTAACTGGCTAATATTGTTTTACCAAGAAATATTTCCTTAAAATTGACAAAACAATGTATGATCACATTATGTAAATAATAGGTATTTACACCCAATTCCGTATAACCTTATTGACAAATAAGCAAATATGTTGAGAAAATTAGATGAAATCAGGGTAAATACTGTAGCTATGAGTTACATAATTCAGTCATTTTATGAAATACACACTTTTTTGGGCCAATTTTGGAAAATATTTTCTAAAAATAGTAATTTTTTTTAGACGCATAAAGTTATTTTTTAGTCTACAAAACATAATTTACTTACAGTTCTTGTAGAACTTCACAGTCCGTTCTACAAGAATTGCAACCAGCAGCAGGGGATGTGGGGGCCTATGGATACCCATCAGAGGTGAGGCTTCTGCAGTGCAGTCAGTCCAGAATCGCCTATCGCAGCCAACCCTGACAGTGCCTGTGGCTAAAGAAGCAAAGTCCGAACTTTCCTGAGCCAAATAAGCCCATGTTGCAAAAAGATCGTATTCTAGGATTGCCCCAGCTCGGTAGCCAGCCAACAGGAAGATTTATGGAAGGTTGTCACAGAAACCAGGGTGCCAGTGGGGTGGGCTAAGCCCAGGAACTGCAGGAAGATTAGCTTCCAGCAGCTGCCAGAACATGGTCACATCAGATGCGTCTGCGTCATGGAAAGCCCAGCTAGTGTGGTGGTTGCATCTTGCAATATGTAACTTCATCACTACCAAGTGCAACAATAATTTAAAGCAGCAAGTTACAATATATTCAATATTATTAATAAGTTTTATATATATAATATAAAGCATTACTGGCCTTATGAGCAGGAGACAGAGTTGAGCAAAATATATTGTGTACAAATAAATGAATGGCGTATAATAAATGGCCTCAGAATTATGACTAGACCATATAAAAACTATGCCCACGGTGTTTATAAGGAGCATTGTCAGAGTTGGGGCAGCTGGGAACTGCTTGAAGGCAAAGCAAGAATAGGAAATGTCATTTTTCAACAATTATAAGCTTAAAAAATTCAAACACTGATAGGCTATAAGTTGTGTTTGTCTTTATCATGACCAGCGCTGTAGACAGCTCTACCAGAGGTATGCGGTCAATGGGAAGACAATGTCTAGGTCAACAGCCAATGTCTAGGTCAGCAGTCATGACCACTAATGGTTGACAGTGACTAGGTCAACACCTTCAAATGGTCAACATACCCAAGGTCGGCAATGACAAAAGGTTGACCATTAGTGGTCGATCTAGTGACTGTCGACCTAAACAATGTCTACCATTTATACCGTAACCCTACCAGGACTGGTAAAAATGATTGGGGTGTCCTAATAGTGAAAGACATGGTCAAAAAAGTATTTGTGGGGCTAACTGCAGCCAAACACACAGCAGCTGTACTGCTAATAGACACTGTTGCTGATAGGCAAAGGAGAGGGGGAGGGCAGTAGAAGACCTCTCCAACAAGACAAGCCTGTGGAATTAGTACTTGCTCCCCCTTCCATCTCGGCAACTCTAATTGTGAGTGTGAACATTCCAATCAAATTGAGCACATTGCATGTATTGGCTCTCTGCTGTTGTAGTTGTGGGCAGAAGAGTCATTGTTTAACCTGGGAACCTCTGGATTCCACTGATGCTTTTTTGTAGCTATTACTGTATATAGCTTATATATTGTATCCTATGTTTCCACAAATGTTTTGTAGTGGGTATAATTACTAAAGTGTGGGTTCATAGAGCTGAAGGAGTTGCCCACAGCAGCCAATCAGATTCCACTTATTCCAGCCATAACCTCTCAACTGCCAACTTCAACAACATTGTTCCAATTTCTCATAGCCAACACGACTGGGCATTACCTATAGCTTTGTCACATGGCTGCATGGTAGGGCATCACTGTGTGTATTGGGTGGATAACGGGCATACCAGGACTGATCGGATGGAGTACAGACATATCCAGGTTTGCTTGTATCCTGAAAATGGTTTCCCATCTTGGAAATATGAACATGGCAATGGAAACATTTAGAATGGATAACATCATCCTCTTTTTCAGTATAATATCCACGGTTTCAGATACATGTCTTAGTGACTGCTGAAATACTTTACACACATGTATGATGTGTTTTCTCCCAAAACACAACGTTGTACTTCAATATAGAATTTATCACCCAAAGTTTGTAGCCTATATTTTATCATTTGCTTCCTGATTCCCATGCGGGTCATCCAAGGTAATGCAAATTTCCTATTAATATTTTAATGAGTTTGAATGCCAAATCACAGCTGATGCAGAATCTGAGACTTGAACATCAAAAAGCAGAGACTGCACGTGTTCCCTAATTAATGACCGGAGAACACTGAGATCCTAGTCTGAGATAAATAAACACTTGCTGTACAACAAGATTCCAGATTATTAGTTGTGCAGTGTGTGTATCCGTGCCATGTGTAAATGTGTGATATATGTTGGAACTATGTGTGTTCAGCCCTTGAGGCTGTAGCAGAGTTACTTAACCAGTGGACTGGTATTATTGAAGATAAAGTAGGTGAATCCGTAATCACTGTTATACACACTGGTAGATGGAGAAGAGCAGTGTGTAATACGGCTCACTTGCTCCTCTACCTGTAGGAACATGGTAGAGGAGCAGTATGCTGTGACACCATCTATATAGCAGCTAATCACAGTTCTCATTGGAGTTAAGTGGAAGACACACTATTGCACTCTTACATAGTCTCAAGATAGCTCCACAGTGTCCATCTTTGTACATGGAATGAAGCTTCCCTGGAAGAGTAGCAACATGATGTCTCCAAAGTAGCACACTCCACATTCAACACTCTTCCTTGCTAGAAGCTTCTCCATGTTACACAAACACTCAAATAAAGCTTATTCATAGTGTCCTGAAAAAAAAACAGGGTTAACCATATAAAGGAAACATTAACATGTCACATGACTTCCACTCCCCTTTTTTTCCAGGAACTGTTGACATGTACTGTACTTAAAAAGTTAAATTCTGCATTCTGTCTATTAACTGATTGTTATTGTGCACCACTCATCAGCCACAAAACCATCATATGACTTAAAGGTCAGGCTGATTACACAGCAGGAATGTGTTGTTTATTTGGCTCTATAAAAGGGTCTACATTTGCCAAAGCCTGTAACTAGGTTATTGGAGTGTCACTGTGTTGTACCGCTGAACAGTACTTAGTACAGGAGATACTAATAATCATATTAATTGCTGTCTATCTTGTATCACCTTTATCCTGTTTCCTTCAGTGAAATCTACTTTGGTTCAGTGTCAGCATGTGGAAATACCTCCTTGCTCACATCCACTGTGCACCTACCAAATTGTAGACATCTGCAGAATGTCATAAGTTAATGTGATGCGACACTGTTCTGTAGCACATTGTCAGAATTCTCTTCAATAGCAATGTGGACTACATAAACAGATACTTTTTCCATAATTTCTAAATTAATTGGTATCTTATCTTGAAATGCTTGGACCCCCTGTAATGCTTGGTGCTGTGTGATAGATCTACAGTTTGGCACCACTATATAGCACTTGATGTTGATGGGATCTTGCCCATTTTTGATACTTAGCTCACTCAAGGCCTCATTTAGGTGTAAGGCCTCCCTGGTTGATTCAGTCAATGCCAGAGTTTTGCTTCTGTAGTGGACTATGCCTCTGTGGACTGTCTCCTGCTTGCTCAACTGACCACTGCACCTGCCGGCAGAAAGTAGTATCCTGACTATAGTAGTCATCTTCATCCACCCTTCATTCGGTATCACAGAATAATTCAATGCAGGGTTTCCAGACCTGTAGAAACCCAACTTCATGGAACATGACCCTTTTAAGTACTTCAAGATACTTTTTAACAACATCCAATGCTGTCTACCTGGATTTTTAGGAAATCGACTAACTTGCTTACTGCATGTTAGATATCATATCCCAACCCTTGTATACATCAGATGTCCAATGGCGTTTTAAAAAGGGATATTTTTCATATCTTCAGCCTCTTTCCATATTTTGTTGATGGGAGTGTCACACCAGGGGGCTGAGTCGACGAGACTGAGACCTCTGGTGGGGACCTGGACCGGTACCTGAACCGGGGATCTTGAATAAGGATATCGCATATTATCCGAAACGCGTTGATCAAGCCGTTCACCCCAATCATCCCACGAGGTAGGAGCAGTGGAACCTATCTGCACGGCGTCACCCACTAGTCCTGGACCTCCGACTCGGTTTGTCTGCAGCTAACCGCATCGTACGGAAGAAGCCGCCGGCAATTTACCCACCTGCACCGTCCGTGTTGGGATTTCTTCCTTTCCTGTTTTTTTGTCTATGTATGCTGTGGATCCTTGAACTTGTGAATAAACCAACTTTGTTACCTGTTCCTGGGTGTCCGCAGTGACCTGACTAAAGTAAAGATACCTTGATGTGCATACGAGACTGAAATCTTATGTAAGTCAACTCCGTGTCGTTTGTTTAGCATGTCGACCTTTTTGTCTATATGAAGGCTACACAAAGAAACTGCTTGTATTAAATTGTAAGTTCTTTACTCATTGGCATCAGGAAGATTTGTTGTTGCGGAGAATAGAAACACACTCCAGGAAATATAAACTTTATTGATTATCTGTAACAGCGCTGGTCACTTGTTTCCTTTCGCCAGGTTGGAGAGGACCCTTGCGCATGAACTGCGCGACAGTGCACCCGGAGCCAATAAGAAGTCAGAGGTAAAATACAACCGAGTTTATTTAGCAGATGGTTGTAGTATGACAGGCAGTAGAGTATGCAGGAATAATAACACAGTTCATGCAGATTGCAATACTTTACAGATATGATGAGAAATGGTATCGATGGTGAAACATCGGATCCGGATATCGGATGTGGAAACTGTGGGTCCGGAATGACGGACGGAAGGCTTGGAAGCTTGACTGTGGGTCCGGAATGACGGACGGGAGCTTGAACTGGAGATCCGGAATATCGGACTAGCGATGAAACATCGATGGTGGATGATGCTGGAGCATCGGAAGGACCAGAGTCCCGGAGCTAGGCTTGGTCGCTGGGCTGAGAGGCAGGATCACAGGCGGTGGAATAACCTGGACTTCACAGGAGATGGAACAACCTGGAACACACTGCAGCATGGAAAACAACACCAGCAGAGAAATACACTTGCACGGAGACAAGGACAGCTGACCATACACTGGAGACAACTGAAGCACTAGCAATGGTCCTGAGAGCTCCCAGCATACTTATCCCCACTGGGTGGCCAGGATTGGCCGAGGAAGTATGACAGGGAGATCAGAACCAACAGGATTGGACAGCACAGACATGTGACTGGGAAGAACATGGCAGCCCCCATGTCTGCTATGGCGGGAAAGTGTGTTTGTGCACACCATGCTGGATACTGGGAGCAATGGCGGCGGACAGGTGGATTGCCGTGCACTGGGGACTGTCACTGGGAGACAGGAGGCCGGCAGAGATGACGTCTGGACCGCAAGCTGAACCTGCGGAGGCACTTAGCCGGTAAGAAAGTCTGTCTGACAGCTCGGATCGTGACAGGGAGTAACTATAGGCTTGGCATTTGACATCTAATACTTCTCATATATATATTTTAATTTTATGTCTGCTGTTCGATGGATATGGTACCTTTTTACAGGTCTTGCTTCATCTTCAGGCCTAATATAGAATGCGAGGGACACAGGTCTTCCATTTTGAACCTTTATTTCCCAATTAACCACTTCACTTCTGCAATGTGTTGTCTTTCTGGTCTACCAATAGTAAATCCTCAACATACATGACAATGATAAAGAGTTTCTCCTGTATATACTTATGGTAGAGCTATTTCATGTACCACTCTGCTCCATGCAATGCCTTTTTTTAAGAGGCAAACTTCCACTTCTTTGAACATTTTCTCGTTACAGTGCTTTGGCGATTCCATATAGGAATAATAATCCAGCTAATAAAGTAACATGTAATTTTCACTCTGATATGGCCAGAACTAGTCATAGTCAATATACATTGCCATGGGGAATACACACATATGGTTTTCAATAAGCAATTCCATCTCTTTGCCTATCGCTGACTTCAACCTTTGACTGTGGTTTTTGATTGTCCAGTGGCTCACTACTGTAAATGCAATATTTACACATTTGTCATCATACTTTGTAGGTGGCTTGCCGATATTTGATCGTGCTGATTGTGCTCAGAATGGCCCGGCAGGGAACCGGGGGGGCTTCACCGGCATGTCTCGGGGGTTTATGACCAGCTCACTTTTTAGGGAGGTGGGGCCTGAACCAAACCTTTAATGCCACGGGGCAGTCAGCTACTGACTAACCCAGTAGCACATGTGGATGCAGGCTGGGAGCAAGGCTCCCTTCGGCTCCGTTTGCAGAGGAGCTGTGCGGGAAGGTGGGCAGGCTGACGTCATAACAATTCATGAAGTCACACCAGACCTGCCCACCACATCATGACAGTTTTATATTGATTTAAATTGATTTAAAACCCACTGACATGGAGAGTATATCCGACTGCAAAATCCATCCATCGGGTCTCAACTTCAATTGACACATGACTTTGATGTCAGAGGGGATTTTGCACAGCAAAAAATAGAAGGGACAAACTGATGGCAAACCCATCCAAGTAGAAGCACTGCACAGATCACAATAATCTGGGCTGGCTTCTTTCGGTAAAAATTGAAAGAATTTTTTTAAAAGAAAAGTAAAAAAGAAAGAAATGCCCAGCGTCCACTCCCCCACCCAATAATAAAAACAGCCCAAGTCATTTCAGCTTATCCTGGTACTCAAATATTTTGGGGAAGAGCGGTGTGGAACACCTCTAATTTTTCAATAACCAGCACCAGCATGGCCATAGTAATCACCTTAAACTGGGTATAGCCAACCCATATAGTGCGTTAACACTGCATATAGTGTCGGCACCCCGATGTCCATATAGTTCACCCCCTCCTTGGCACTGCATATAGGTCCTAATTCTGGTTAACTCGGCGGAGACCAATTGATTTAGAATAACCCCAATACTGTCCCCCAGATTATAGGTCGTGGTCAATCCTTGGCAATGATGCTGAGTAGCAGCTTTCTATAGGTGGCAGAAACATAAGGATCTAACTTTTAGGCCAATGTACTTCTACTCCCTTCCCCATACTGTACTGTGGTCACAGTGAGAGCAGAGAGAAGACACATGTATGCCAATCTCAGGCATCCTCAGACAATCTGAGTGCACTGCTCATATACATCTGTAATTTGAGCAATTCTACCAAATATGCCAACAACAGACTCAACATTCTAAAGCCATCGCTAGCAATCCCCTATTATTAATCTTGTTTCACAACAGTCAAAGTTCTGTACAGTATATGAGCACAAACAGGAGGCAGCGGCGTAGCTACGTTTTGGGCGCCCCCCCCCCCCCCGCCGTTAGGGGGGGGCGCCCCCCGCCGCCCATGCAAACCCCCCAATCCCCCGCAGCCTTACCTTTCGCGCTGGTCCCGGCGGCTCCGTTCTTCTGCTGAGGACCACCACAAAATGGCCGCCCCCAAACAGCAGACAGTTTCTGTCTGCTGTATGGGGGTGGCCATTTTGTTTTGGTCCTCAGCTGAAGAACAGAGCCGCCTGGACCAGCGAAATAGGTAAGCCTGCGGGGGATTGGGGGGAGGTGTAACTATAGCACCGCAGCCCCCATATGCACAGCGCCCCCCCCCCCCCCCCCCCCCCCCCCACAGTGGCGGGGGTTGCGGTGCTATAGTTACGCCACTGACAGGAGGACACTCTTAGGTAGCTTGTACTCTCCAGATTAAAACTGGGAGTGTTTGGAAATGCTACAACAACTGTCTATTAGACATTAATATGGCTACTGGGAAATTACACGCAGTACCAGAGAGCGCCGAGTGGAACATACAGTATAACACGATCCGTCTTGTGTCAGTTCCTTTATCTGTGATGACAACAGGATGATGAGACAGCTTTCTGAGACCAGCTGTAGAGATATATTTACACACAAGTTTATTATCTTATCTGCACGGTCTGGTGTATAATTACAGCAACAACTAGGCCCATAGACATTGGAATATTTACTGCTTTCCGTGTTTACAATAAAATTAGATTTTTTTTTTTTTAAGAAGCTAGAAGCAGTCTCTTGTGACTTATGGGGAGATGGAGTCCTGGGGAAGAGGGATCTATCACATTGCACTAACATTTCTCATCCGTCTTCTGCTGATTTAACTCAGTATAAACCATTCCGTCATTCAAGATAAACAAACATCTGTAAACACTGTATTCCATAGCTGCGGTGCTGGCTTTTGTTAGCATTTCAGTTGTTGATTAAACCCCTTAATTGGAAACAACAATGACAGCAACATGTAAAAATAGCGAATAGGAACAACGTCATAAAATAAATAAAACATATACATCAAACCTTTAAAGTAAAAAAAAAAAAATTTTTTTGATTAAGCTTGTCCCAGGCCTTCTGAGATCAGTGTCCTATTATTCAATATCTAGTCTATAGTAAGAGAAAATAAGAGCCATTTATACCCCTTTCAGACATACTACCAGGGATTTTGGACCCGGTTCAAACCCGGGTTTTTAAAAATCCCAGGTCCATTGCAGGTGCGCAGGACCCGGGATTTTAGAGGACTAAAATCCCGGGTAGAGCCTTTCAGACATACGCTAGTCCCGGGATTGTGCGCGTGCATGTGAAAAATCCCGGGATTTTGCCGTATGTCTGAAAGGGGTATTATTAATAGTGTAATATACATATGTGTGTAGCGGCCTGGAGAACAGTAAGCAAAAAAAATTGGAACGCTTTAGTGAAAGTGTCAAACATTATACATTTTTTCTTCTTAATATCATTATATCACATTTGTGGGGGAGATGCCGTGGCTCCTAACTGCCATTTTACTGTCTGTGTTTAAAAAATGTTGGTAGTGTATCTCGCTAGTGTATCTCACTTCACTTTAACACTCTCTAAGGCTTGGTACATCTGCACTTTTTTATGGTAGCACATTATTTAACCCTTTGAGTGCCAACATCTGTGAGAGATATCATAAATATCCGCTAAAAATGTCAGCGTCGCTCACATTTGTTATACAAATTCAAATAAAAAAGTGTTGTATAAGTAAAGATTATGGAGGAAATGTAATAGGATGAGCGATTCAGAAAGTGAGAGATTTGGTGAGAAATCTCCAATTTTTTTAAAGCAGCAATCATTTACACTGCAAAACCAGTTTGATTTTGCAGTGTAACCGATTGCCGCTTTAAAAAAAACTGGAGATATTTTACCAAATCTCTCACTTTTTGAATCGCTCATCCTATTAGATTTCACCCTATATTTCCTATATAAGGTAAACATTACTGGTCATTATAATAAATACAAATTTTGCTTGCCAATTGTCACACCTATTTTGACAAATTCACTTGGCACTCAAAGGGTAATATACTAGTTGTTTGGGGAGTGCTCCATAGAGGGCGCTGCAGAAAACTTGTGTGACAAATAAACCAGTGATTGCAGAAGAACTGTCACTGTGTGTATGTGTGTCTTCTAGATTGTATTACATGTCAGTAAAACTCTTCATACCACATGATAAGTTCCTATATTTACTGAAAGTACTGTAGTCTACAAGTACATGCAGGCTGCCAGGGAGAAATCGCTAGATCCCTACCCTACAGTGCTCTCTTCACAGGGTTATGGCACCACCAACATCTGATGGTGGGGTTACCTACTGGGGACAAGTTGGTGAGTTGCCCAGAGTGCTCATTGAGGATAAGGGGGTACTGCAATCTGTTGCCTAACACAGTAGACATTTATAATAACTCCTGCACTAGGATACCTTATATTTCAGGTATGCTCGTCTGCCCTCCCTGAATGGCCAGGAGGCTCCCAAAAAATTGGATGATCCTCCCGGCCCCCCAGAAAAGTTGGACAAGCCTTCTCAATGCCCCAGACCCCTCCCCCTCTATCTTTCTGTCAAATACCAGCAAATGTCTGGGTGAGTCAGACCCGCTTGTTGCGGGCCGAATTCACTCCCCTATTCGATGTTTGGGGTTCACTCCAGGATGGGAGAGCAGGGGGCGAGCAGGGGGTGGATGCAGGCGACCATCCAGCATTTCATGAGCGTGCCCACAAAAACATTGGGCTCACCCATAGAAATGCTGGGTACACGCGGACACAGACATGATGATTCCTGCTTGGGGCAGGTGGCTGAACATACGCAGCCTAGTGGACAGGTCTGAATCAGGCCCAGAGTTCCTGCAAGATCAGGAATCTCCTGCCTGAGTCTTGGAACTAGTTTAGCAATGAGAATGAAACTGCTCAGTATACTCACTGCATCTCCCAACTTCCTCTAACAAGTGGAGGCAAAAAATGTCTGAGCATAATGATTACCTTGGAGTTAATTATGAGCACCATTTCCACCAATTTCTTCTATAAAGAGTATGGGCCAAATGTAATAGGTCCAAGTTTGACTCCTCTGGTCACCTTTTTTACAATTTTGCATTGGGATTTAAAGCATACTTGCCTACTTTTACTTTCACCTCTCCGGGAGAAGCCCGGAGAGGCATCCCGTCAAGGGGGCGGGGGCAAGGCTGACATCACTCTGCCCCGCCCCCCATGTTGGAAAAACTCAGTGATTCGCGGGTTGCTGCAAGTGGGTGGGGCTTAAATGAACTGAAATGCAGTGATCACATCATTTAAGCCCCACCCCCTCACCACAGACCCGCGATTTGCGCTAATTAATCCAGCGGGCATGGGGGGGAGTGGGGGCTGTGAACAAAAACCGGGAGACTTGTCCACCTTCACGGGAGGCGGACCTGATTTTCGGGAGACTCGGGAGGGTAGGCAAGCCTGATTTAAAGTGCCAATTGTTTCAAAGACAAAGGCTTGCATTGTTCTGCATAGAGAGACATAGAAACATAGAAACATAGAATTTGACGGCAGATAAGAACCATTCTATGTTTCTATGCCATGGGCATCATGGGCAGCATGTAATGCCATTCGAGCTCCGCCAAAATGTGGAATGACGGACAAACTCAGATGTTTTTTTAAGGGACAATCGCTTACAAGGCATGGTTTTGCTGTGGATAGTTAAGTACCAAGTCTGTATGCACAATAAAAAAAAAAAAATCATGTCAACCATGACCATGTTGACTTAATGCTTGTGTTGACCTTCTGTTGATGTCAATCATGGGTCTGTCGACCATTCTTAGGTGTCGACCTAGTCACTGTTGACCAATAGTGGTTGACATAGATATTGTCGATCCAGAGGAGGCCATAGAGTTCTGTGGTATTGGAGGGGGAGGTGGGGGGCATTAGAAGTACTGTTTCCTGGAGAATCAGGGGAAGGTTCAGTAAAGAATTAAAATTCAGACTTTATTCATTTTATTGTAAATGTAACAGGGTGTGAGAATCAGAAAGTGGGAGATTTTGGGAGAGTTTTCCCTTTTTTTTTTAAAGCGGCAATCATTTACACTGAAATAAAAAAAATAGGTTGATTTTGCCGTGTAATTGAAGAAAACTCTCCCAAAATCTCTCACTTTCTGATTCTCACACCCTATTACAATGCGCTATGACAGAACCAAAACCAGATAACTGTATTATCTTTGTTGCCTGGAATGAACTGAATAATGTGTGAAATGTCAGCTGGCCCCTGTACTCACTGCTGATTGTTACCTTGAGCGCTCAGCACTAACCCTGACATTGTTACTAATCCATGCATTAGAGTACTGGAAAAAGAAGACGAGGCAAGATAAAATATAAATGTGAACATGTAGGCACATTGGGCAGTATGGATGGTGTAATGGTTACTGCTAACCAAACTGCACATGGCTCTAACTGTGTGGAGTTTATATTTTCTCCCCGTGTTTGCGTGGGTTTCCTCCGGGTACTCCGGTTTCCTCCCACAATCCAAAAATATACTGGTAGGTTAATTGGCTCCCAACAAAAATTAACCCTAGAATGTCTGTGTGTGCGTGTATATGTGATAGGGAATATAGATTGTAAGCTCCACTGGGGCAGGGACTGAAGTGAGTATTCAAATATTCTCTGTAAAGCGCTGCGGAATATGTGTGCGCTATATAAGAAACTGTTAATAAATAAATGTAGCTTTGTATGTAACTGTATTGACAAAGAATGAAGGTATGTGTATTTGTATAGCATTTTAAGGCAGTGACAATTTATACAGCAAGACAGAAGGGGTGAGATTTAATAGGATGAGAGATTCAGAAAGTGAGAGATTTGGTAAGGAATCTCCAGTTTTTTTTAAAGCGGCAATCGTTTACACCTAGTTTTACAACTGGTTTTGCAGTGTAAATGATTGCCGCTTTAAAAAAACTGAAGATTTCTTACCAAATCTCTCACTTTCTGAATCTCTCATCCTATTAAATCTCACCCAAGATCACTAGAGATGCAGTGTAGTAGCTGATGGGCTTGTGCAATTTCAGGTATATATATATATATATATATATATATATATATATATATATATATATACCAACAAACTGCTTTATTGCAGAGATAATCCTCATAACTACTATGGCCAGGGCTCTATAGTGTGGGTAGGCACAGTATGGGGTGTTATGGCCTAATGTAAGGAGGCATCACGGCCATGACTACTTAAGAGGTTGGGGGAAAGGAAGTGATCTGACTGGCAGACCCAGGTTGTACCACTCCCCCCTCTCTGTGCTACTCACTGTGGTGGAGGCAAAAGCGTAACTCTGGGAGGCAATGGAGTCATTTCCTGCCAGGCTCCTGCTCCCATGGGGGCACCTCGTCTACCCTGCAAGTTTGAATACGTTCATTGAAAGTCATTGATATCGCTTCTGTGGCTGACTCCCCATCCCAGCACAACCATAGACATCACACCCTCTTTTTTTTTAAACATAATATACACATATATACACACACACACATATATTTTTGTAAGGTGCTGTGTGTGTGTGTGGGGGGGGGGGGGGGGGGACCACCGATATTTATCTTACCTCCGCGCATTTGGGACATACTTATGCCACTGGGTGGTGGAAGCAGGGGTAGTAGGCGATGTGGGGCCATTTAGAGCCTTTCAGCTGTTAGGAACCCTCTCGGTGCCATCTATATAGCTACTGGTCCTGCTCCTATGAGCGTTGTAATGTTAAGATTGTTTTTATGCTTTTTACTATATTTGTTTTTTATATCTCACTCTTGTATGATGCTGCATAAACAGTGCCGTGCCTAGAACATAAAGGGTATTAACAACCTGAATATGAAAGGAGCAGAAATACTTATGTGGATATAAGGTCAACGTATATCTTTGGTCATGAAGCCAGTTCCCACGTTAGAAGCCCTGTTGGAGATTCTTAATGTGTAATATGGCCACACACTGTTTCTCTGAGCTACATGACTGTTTAAGATTAGAATATAATCGCCAGTCAGTTAATATCTCCATTTATGGACTAATTCTTCTATCTGTGTAGAGATTTATGTTGGACACTTGATATGTTTTATCATTTTTAATGGAGAGATGTCATTTTTTAACTTCTATGCAAACATTAATATTCAAACAGGTCCTGAAGTTAATTTCTATTTTGTTCTGTTCTGGTAGCAGAAGTATTAGCGCTGCCCTGGATATTTCTGCTACACTCATGTTATGCAGGGTCAGCAAGATACAGTGAATGTGGGTGGATTGCGGGTTGGAGATAGGGATGGCCATTGTTGCCCTTGGCCTGTGGGCCAATCAAGTACGGGGCGGGACTTTGCGGGTGTTGGGGGCAGAGCTATGCTCTGTGTCCCGGCACTATGAAAAAAAACAACAGCAAAACATCGGTTTTGCTGTGCCATCGATGGAGGGAAACCATCTGGTTCTCCAACATTGATGCCAAAGTATTCAACGTCAGCCAAAAAGCATGGATAATTTAGAATCATCGATGGTCGATGGCCATCAAGAGGGATATTTATCAAACCATCTAAAAAGGTCAAATTATATATTCGATAAAATTATTTATTTATTTTCCGTTTCTTAAATAGCGCATGCATATTCCGCAGCGCTTTACAGAGAATATTTGAACATTCACATCAGTCCCTGCCCCAGTGGAGCTTACAATCTATGTTCCCTACCACATGTATATGCACGCACACATACATTGTAGGGTTAATTTTGTTGAAAGCCAATTAGCCTACCAGTATATTTTTGGATTGTGTTAGGAAACCGGAGTACCCGGAGGAAACCCACGCAAACACGGAGAGAATATACAAACTCCACGCAGTTAGGGCCATGGTGGGTATCGAACCCATGAAATCGGTGCTCTGAGGCAGTAATGCTAACCATTACACCGTCCATACTGCCCCAAATGATAGCTAGATTCTGGTTGGTTGCTTTGTCCTCGTTAAAAGATCTACTGATCTCGACCAAGACATTTGTGATTGGTGATCTGCCAGGAATCGGGGAAATTCTGCATGTTAAAACTCTCTGACTGGCAGATCATGTTCATTTTTTTCAATTGGTGAATCATGGATTCTCAACATGGAGTTTCTGACACAGGCATCGGGAGAACGTGGAATTGGGTCAATACATTGCGGATGTATGGGCCCCATTAGACATATCTTACTATGAATTGCAATACTGTGCTTAGATATCAGAGCTGCATCCTGAGAAGCTCAATATTTTAGAGTAGTATATTTCAGATAGGACTGAAGGAGTACCTCATTAGAACATAATACTTATCACACCAATAATGATAAATACAAATTCTGGGGGCTTGGATTTGCACAAACGTTAAACTGTAACAGCTGCGACATAAAGTAGTAAAAGCTGATAGACGATCATTGCTATTATTAAGGGCAGAATGTATCAAACCTTGAGAGAAAGTGAAGAGAGATAAAGTTCTAATAAATTGTCTCCTAACTAGTATTTCACTGGGTGTATTTTAAAAATGACAGTTATAAGCCCATTGGTTGGAAACTGTATTGTTCTGCTCTTTAACTCTCTCCAAGGTTTGTTACATATCCCCCATAATCTTTATAAACAACTACTTTTCTAGAATTGATCACTGAGGCCTCGTTGGTTCCGGTCACAAAATGGCTGACAAAACAGTATGTAAGCAAGGCAACATAATCTAACGCCTTTGCCTTCAGCTTTTGTTCTCTGCATAACAAATAATTCTAGAAAAAGTCATCCTCATGCTAAATCGACTCGTCCAGCCTGGATAAAATAGCATACCTTCATTACTTAATATGACTCTATACACTTTTTGAAATCATACAGTGTAATTCCAGGGTGTGGTTTAGCTTAAAATAGTAATTAGGAATATCCATGGTCTGTGAGGTATACAATGAGCTGACTCCATATACGTATATGATACTTAATTCACAAATACAGGTTGAGTATCCCTTATCCAAAATGCTCGGGACCAGGAGAATTTTGGATAACGGATTATTCCGTATTTTGGAATATTTTAATATTTCAATGATGTATTTTGAAGTATCTTGCATTTATGCTGTATAAACACATAATATACACACAAATATATTTTATTACCACATAAAATACTCACAAATATATTTTAATTGTTCAAAAAACAAGGTTTCAAAACGTGAAACAAAATGTGTGTACTATCTCAGCACTGAATTTGAATGCCAAGCAATAATTGTCTTGCACATATATAGTGCCAGTTACATATTATGTCCCCAGTGATGCTGTTACAAATGTCCCCAGTGAGTTTTTAGCAAAAAAAAAATAAAATTTCACTTTCTGGAATGTCCGTATTTCGGAATAATTCGGATAACGGATATTCGGATACGGGATACTCGACCTGTAATAGGAGCAAGGATGCATTTCTGGTAAAACAGCTGTTATACAAATCATAACAACCACGTTATGGCTGAACAGGAAACTGAGGAGGTACAAGAAAGACATTTTTTTGTGCCTGCGTCTGGAAACTCCAGATCTGTACAAGACATTAATATCCTTCATTCTTATAGCATTAGTTTAGCAACTCTACTAGGGGACACTTTTATGCTTGCTCAGCAACTTCAGTCTTAACCCATTTTGTTTGTTCCTGTGGGGAGTCTGTAAACAAGGTGTATAATGTACTCAAATACAATGGCAATGATGGGTGTAGCATTATTTGCTTTGACTCTTTTTAATTGTGCTTAATTACTAAAACGCTTTGATAGATTTAAGTTTGACTATTATTGAATATAAATTTAATATGGTTGCTGTTATTTATCACTGGTGCTAAAGGTAGAACAATTACTCGCCACATAGTATCTGCAACATTGTAGTGCTCAATAATTTCCGGGGAAGAACTTACCCACAAAGGAAATGCAAAGGAACTTCGAGACTTCAGAGAATCCTATCACCAGTAATACCAGCCATACATCAGGATGACCAGGATGAATCATCTCACAATTTCCCTTGAACTCCACCATAGCTCCTGGACTCCAAATTTCGTGCATTTTGACACACACAATATCATAACGATGTAATTATGATGCAACAGGTCTCGTCAGATCATATATGGAGCATGTAATATCATGGGATCCATCTCATGACCCGCAGACCCACACCTCGGATCGCAACCGTACCGAAACACACCACGGTGTGCACACAAAAACACACACTGCATCACACGAGCCATCAAAACCGAGCATTTGGCCCTAAAATCGCTCTAATGTATGGCCAGCATTAGTGTTATTTTTATTTAAATGATATGAAACTATAACTTATTGAATGCACCATACTGAAAATAAACAAATCACCCTTCAAGATCCACCTGGGGTTCCATCCGGCACATATATTACATGCATAATATCATGTATGGGTACTCTTTACCTAGCACGGCGCCCACGATTTTGATCGTGGGCATCACAGGTAAAAAAATCGCGGCCATCGCGGCCATTGAATGCACTAAAAATCGGGTGCGACGCGACCGACGCGATGCCCGCGATTTCCCATAGGGATCAATGTTAAATTTCTCAATTGACCCGATTTTACTGTTCAATGCCTCAATTGACACGATTTTTCCATAGGAAACAATGTTAAATGGCCCACAGAGGCCAAATAGGCACCCTGAAGTGTGAAATGGCCCCCACAATTGTTAACGTCACCCCACGATCAATGTCAACCCGAAGGGTGGCGAGCGCAGCGAGCCCCCGAGGGGCGGCGGTACGCGTCCTACAACCTTTTCATACCACCACTATCCACGTCGGCGTGGAGTTGAGAATAGAATAGTGTGGCGAGCGCAGCGAGCCACCGAGCCCGAAGCGTGGCGAGGGGACTCGGATACCTTCACAGGTAAACGCGTCCCTTCGCGGGCTTCACAGGTATCCTCGTGCGCTCGCCACGCTTCGGGCTCGGTGCGCTCGCCACACTATTCTATTCTCAACTCCACGCCGACGTGGATAGTGGGGGTATGAAAAGGTCGTAGGACGCGTACCGCCGCCCATCGTGGGCTCGCTGCGCTCGCCATGCTTCGGATTGACGTTGATCGTGGGGTGGCGTTAACAATTGTGGGGTCCATTTCACACTTCAGGGTGCCTATTTGGCCTCTGTGGGCCATTTAACATTGATTCCTATGGAAAAATCGTGTCAATTGAGGCATTGAACAGAAAAATCGGGTCAATTGAGAAATTTAACATTGGTCCCTATGGGAAATCGCGGGCATCGCGTCGGTCACGTCGCACCCGATTTTTTAGTGCATTCAATGCCCGGGATGACCGCGATGGGCGCCGTGCTAGGTAAAGAGTACCCATGTATGTATATATGTGCTTAGGAACCTCTCCCTTAACCCCCTACATCACATGGCCGCTACTGCTGAAAATTAATCCCTGATCTACTGCATTTTGAATGTTGGTATAATTCAAACTGGAAGTGTGGGAATAACCCAAGAAAGTGTAAAGAGGGAAGAAGTTGCCCATGGCAACCAATCAGCTTCAAGGTAGCATTTATAAAGTACATTCTATAAAATAATAGCATAACCTCCAACATCTGAAGGACAGAAACTGGTACAAAAATTGGAAAGGGGGCGTGGACAACGGTACAGTACCGGCCAAAAAAAGGTACAGTTGGAGGGTATGTAATAGGTAGAAGCTCCTATGGGCAACTTCTCCACTATTTACACTGTTTGTAGATAGACCAGTTCTTGATAATTGATAACATTAGGATTAGTCTCTCTCAATCATCATTCTTAGCTACTCAAGATCATAGGATCTTAGATTGAAATTGATTGGATAATCATTAGACACATTGGTAATTGTGATGGGACAATGGTTATTGTTAGGCTTTTTCTGTAGACATACTTCCATTGATGGCAAAAAAGATAAGGGCACTCATCCCAATTGTTCTCATTTCTTCCATTGTGGCCACGTATGTGTGTCTGTTGCAGAGTAGTGTCTTCATACTGGATTCTTTCTTTCGCTGGATTCATCTTGGCTTTTAGTGGGGTAAGGTTAAAAAAAGAGACCATTTACAAAATTATTTTCCAGTTAGGACACACTAATATAAAGTGCATTGCTAATATAAGGTTCAGCTACATTCCTAACTAATACCTAACTAGGAGGATAGAGAGAGTCGTAAAGGGGTTCCCCAAACCTAGACACAGAAGCAGATTTATACCGCTTTCAGACCGCACTCCGAACACGGCTTATTGCCGTGTTCGCGGGGCCTAAACATGGGTCACGGTGCGGTCTGAAAAGGCCACCACGGGTCGAGCAACACAGGTGTTCAACCCTGGTAATGACCAGGGTTGAACACGGCTATGACCCGTGTCAAGTGCAGTGTGAACGGGTGCATGGGTCGAGCGACCCGTGTCCCGTTCACAGTATAGAGGAGGCAGCACTGTCAGCTCCAAGTACTGCCTCCTCCCGAGCCCCCGATGACGCGCCGCCGCCCAGCACCGCCCCATGTGACGTCACCAACTCGGCAATATGCCGTGTCGGTGTCGGAACTTTCAGACCGCATTGCCGTGTTGCTCTGGGGATGGGACCCGTGTCCTAATCCCGTGTGCGACACGGCATTTGCGGTCTGAAAGTAGTATAATTCACATCTGAGCACTGAGGTGTGCTTCATGTACCCAGCAGCAGTACGCTCATATGAATACACGCTAACCAGCTCCATGCATGGGTCATAGGGTCAGTAATTAGGTTGAAAGTCAATAGGTCGACCACTAATGGTTGATAGTGAAAGAGTTGACACATGAAAAACATTCATTATGTCCACATGGTCAAAAGGTCAACACAAGCAATAGGTCGACATGATCAAGTAGACATAATAATCTCAACCTTTTCCATGTGTCAACCTTTTGACTGTTGATCAAACAAATCCCCAGCTCCTTATCAGCTGCGGGATTTGAAACTAATCATATATATAATATCAATTCATAATTAATTCAAATTAACATGCAAAGGATTGGGTCTGATTCTAATGTTGCCCATACACTAGTGCGATTTGGGCCCTGGAGATCGCATATGATACATCGTATGCAAAAGGACCGCATACGATGTATCGTGTGCGATCCTTCCCAACAAGGATGTGTGTATCGCGTGTGATCCTTCGTAAACAAACCAATTGGCCCTCATTTGAAAAAAAACAATCACACTGGTCCCCACAGGTAACAAAAACAAAATACATTTGCCCTCACATGACAACAAGAGACCAGTGAATAACAGTTGAACTGATGGTGGTGGCTATAAACTGGTGTGGACATCCGAGATCTGGTGGCACACCTGAGAACAGCTCAAGGTACATTAGTGTGCCACGGCATGATGGTTACCAAATGCTGTTCTATATGATTAAAGTAGAAGCTGCTTTTGTATGGTACATGGCAGGAACTTAAATAAACGGATTAGTAATTAACCTTGAGAATGCATACATTAGGGACAGTTTGTGTGTACAATTAAATTAAACCCACGTGTATTTGTTTTTGCAGACATGAAGTAATTGGGTTCTATCACTATGCTGCCTGTCTAGGAGGGTGTGTGGTTCTATGCCGGCTTCCAAACTCCCAATCATTCATCAGCCGGCCTAGCTTGTCACATCGATTAATGAGGTGCAAATGAGAACCCCAAGCAATCAATGCTAAGTGCTCGTCCAGACAAGCAAGTAATGATGGCTTGGTTACAAGTTGCTCATGCTTTGCTGTAGACAGAACGTGATGTAAGAATACTATTGCGCCACTGAACAGCGGTCCTGTAGGCTTCAGAATCAATTACCTTGATGCCCGTGCGATATTTAGCGATGTTTGCGCATGCCACATCAGCAGATTATTACTATGCACAAGGCTAAAGACATTGCTAGCCCCAGAGCTCACTGTTGCTCATTAGCCAGAATTTCTGTGTACCATACAATCATGTATTGACCTTCCATTCCTAATGCAAAAGGGTTAACACCTGTGTAAGCAAGTATCCAATCATGATTATATCAGCAAAGTTAAATGTTTTTTTACTTGAGATAAGAAAGGTGACTTGTCCTGCCTAACAAAATTGAATGAGGGCCTTTACTAGGACCTTTGTTTAAGGGCTTGCCCTTTTCTTTCAACACTTTATTTAGCAGGCTGATGTTTGGATAAAGCTTGATGGGGGAGAGGGTCATTTGTGGAGGTCTGATGGAATAAGCAGGTCACATTCAGCCTAAAAAAGGGTCTTTCTGTCTATTGTGTACCGGGAGTCACAAACATTTACAGTTTGCTTTTCCTTCTTAATATCGTCTACCATTGAAATGCCAGTGTTTGCATGTCTAACATTACAATATGAAAGGATCTCATACAAAGAAAGAAGGTGTAATTGGTTTCTATATTATGGTTAAAATACCTTTATAGCTCCATAGTGTGACACTGCAAAAACATTGGAGCCGGGCTTAAAGTGGTCATGCAGATGTGGGGGAACTCATTTCTCTATGCCACCCAGCGGCGTAACTATAGCACCGCAGCCCCCGCCACCGCGGGGGGGGGGGCACTGTGCATGTGGGGGCACCGGGGGCTGCGGTGCTATAGTTACACCCCCCCCCCCCAATCCCCCGCAGACTTACCTATCTCGCTGGTCCCGGCGGCTCCGTTCTTCTGCTAAGGACCACCACAAAATGGCTGCCCCCATATAGCACACAGTTCTCTGAAACTGTCTGCTGTATGGGGGCGGCCATTTTGTGGTGGTCCTCAGCAGAAGAAGAACGGAGCCGCCGGGACCAGCGCAATAGGTAAGGCTGCAGGGGATGGGGGGGGGTTGCATGGGCGGCGGGGGTACTGGGCGGCGGCGAGTCAATATACTATTAGTACAATTAGGTAGCATCAGTGGCGTAACTTAGTTTTGGGCGCCCCCCCACCGTTAGGGGGGGGCGCCCAAAACTAAGTTACGCCACTGATGCTACCTAATTACCCCCCTCCCCCCATTAGGCAGGGACAGGGCCAGTGGTAGGGTTTTTGGCATCCCCTGCCAACTAGAATGCTTTACTATGAGAATGACTGTGCAGGGCCAATGTGGAGGTTAAAATGTTCCACCTCACCTTTAGAGGTGGTGGAACTCAGTTCCACCCTGTTCCCCCTCATTTTAACCCCTGCATTGGAGTATTATATATAGGAGTGCTCATTACATATAGATAATGAAACTTGTACTAATAGTATATTGACTCGTTTTGTAATAAGTATAAGACTGTAGATTTATTAATATTGCGCTAAGGAACCTTACGGGCGCAGGTAAGGTTCCTTAGCGCAATATTAATAAATCTACAGTCTTATACTTATGTGTTCTGTGTGTTTGTGTGTGTTGTACTGTTTTTGTGTGTGTGTTGTAATGTATGTGGTTTTGTGTGTTATATTGTATGTATCTGTCCAATGCGTAAGTGTGTGAGGTGTGCTATGTATATACAGTATGTGTGTGTTGTGTCTTTGTGTATCTGTGTAAAGTTTAAATGTGTGTTTTGTGTGTGTTGTACTGCTTTTGGGTGTGTGTGATGAATGTGGGTGTGTGTTGTGCTGTTAGAGGTATGTTATGTGTGTGTATCTGTGCAATGTTTTAGTGTGTGTTCTGTGTATTGTACTGTTTTTTGGTGTGTGTTGTAGTGAATGTTGGTGTGAGTTGTGTGTTATGTGTGTGTGTGTTGTGTTGTGTGGATATCTGCCGAATGTGTAAGTTTGTGAGGTGCGCTCCGTATATATGTGTGTGTAGTGTGGTGTGCATAAACTGGCAATGTTTAAGTGTGTGTGTTCTCAGTGGCGTAGCTCGGTTTGGGGCGCCCCCCCCCCCGCCGTTAATGGGGGGCGCCTCCCCCCCCTCCCCACCCCGGCCGCTGGTGCCACCCCCCCCCTTCGCCGCAGGCTTACCTGTCTGAGCGTCCCGGCTCCCCTCCTGGCTTCAATTAATAATTCTATGCAGACGGACCACGATAAAATGGCCGCCCCCATACCACAAACAGTTTCAGAGAACTGTCTGCTTTATGGGGCGGCCATTTTATCGTGGTCCGTCTCCATAGAATTGATTGAAGTCAGGAGTTGTGTGTTTGTTGTACTGTTTTGGGGTGTGTGTTGTAGTGTGTATGGATTTGTATTGTACTGCATGCGGTGTGTTTCCAGCGATTTCAGCCCCTATCTCCCCCGTGTGTACACAGCTTAAGTGTGTGAGGTGCTCTACATATAAATGTGTGTGTTGTGTGCTATGTGTGCGTATGTGGTGTACTGTGTGTGTGCGCGTGTACAATGTGTACGTGTGTGTGTGTTATGTGTGGTCTATGTATCTCCTCAATTATTACATAATTGTTTAAAGCCTTCACCATAATGTTAGAATGTGTCTGTCATACTCAATGACAGCAATGAAATCAGGTGTGGAGTTGTTCCTTCGACCACGGTTTCCCAGATCGTCGATCTTTTCCCCAGATCATCAATGAAGGAAAATTAAAACTTGGTGTTTTTTAAAATTCTAATTGAAATTTCCCAAAAACGGCTTCGAGGTGCACACCACCGGGTCCAGAGGTATCTTTTTGCCAAATTTGGTGTCTCTGAGTGCCACGGTGTGTCCGCAATGCGACGGACACGCACACACACACACACGCACACAGACTCTTCAACTTATTATATAGATGGCAAACAATTGATCAATTGAAAATACTGCATTTTCCTCCTCAGTGAATTCATGAAATGTCATGTTGTACATTATGACTCAAAGTACTCTGCTGTCACCCAGAACATGTTCATACATGGTTATATGAGAATCCTAACAAGCAGTATAATGATATGTAGCTAAAGTGCTTAGCAACAACAACATGTTACTGTATATGGTACTTGTGTATTATCTGGGCACCCGATTTTATCATTGCCTGACACTACTTAAGGCATGCGATGCGATTTGTCATTGTAAAGACCAGGTTTTTAATTGTATAGTCACCCATGGGTGATTTCATACCCCCACTTTACATGTATTCTGCGTACCCTCGCGGGGCGCGCTGCGCTCGCCACGCTTCGGGCTCGGTGGCTCGCTGCGCTCGCCACACTATATAAAATCAACTCCATTCGTAGTTGGATAGTGAACGTATAAAATCACCCATGGGTGACTATACAATTAAAAATTGGGTCTTTACAATGAAAAATCGCATCGCATGAATTGTATGCCACTATATTGCATGCGATGCGATGAGATGCAATGAAAAAATCGGGCACCCAGATATTACACAAGTACCCTGTATATTAATACCACAGGAAACTTGCAAGCTGTTAAAGTACCTGTTGCCACACAATGTAGACAGCCATTTTGTATTCTGCACCGAACCATCCAACCTGACCTCTACCACCCGGTATAAAATGCTCTGCTCTTTGTATTCCCACCTATATTTCCTACACCTATCACCTGGTAGCAGCCTACCTATAGTGAGTGCTAGGCTGCTAAAGCCAAGGCTGCTCAGATTCAAAGTGATCAATTCAAAGTGTTATTCCAATATTTACATTGAAGCTGGAGTTATACAGGAGTTATACAGAAGGGAAACATAAGGATTACAATGGAGAATAATCTGTCAGCCAACTCTTCTGCTATGGACTGCATTCATCTACCTACTTACTCTGTATACCCTTCAGACTACATCATCCACCGACGCATCTGGACCACATTGCTCCCTTATTGCTACAAATATCATCTGCTGCTCCCTGAAACATGTGAAATCTAATTCCATTACTTTCATATGGAACTTACCACTGTTTTAATACTGCCTTTTATGCCACTGTATTTTACTCTTTCTGTTACCTTCCTGTTACCTCCCACTGTATCTCACCATGGGCCTTATTTTGGTTCATTCTTTCTGACAAAATCCTTCTTAGATGGACAAAACCATGTGCACTGCAGGGGGGGGGGGCAGATGTAACATGTGCAGAGAGAATTAGATTTGGGTGAGTAATTTTGTTTCTGTGCAGGGAAAATACTGACTGCTTTATTTTTACACTGCAATATAGATCTCACTTTGAAGTAAAACCCCACCCAAATCTAATTCTCTCTGCACATGTTACATCTGCCCCACCTGCAGTGCACATGGTTTTGCCCATCTAAGAAGGATTTTGTCAGAAAGAATGAACCAAAATAAGGCCCAATGCGTGATGCCCATCGCTAAGAATTGTATTGCTCCGTAGCATGTTTATATCTGCTGCGCTATATAAGAAACTTTAAATAAATAAATAAATAAGGTTCTAACGGAATCTCAGCACTAGGGCCCTTATTCTGATCGGTGCGGCCGGAGCCGATTATGCGGCCAGGACCGTGCGTGCGAAACCCCGCCTTCCATACAGATCGCCAACTCCGTCCGTATGCGGTAAGAAGCTGGCCGAACGGACCGCACGTGTATTTTTCACGGAATACGCCTCCTCCATCTAAGGGAACCTCCCCCATCATTCGATGGTCACAGACCATCGAATGCAGGACCAAGTGCTCCACCGGCACCCGCAACCTCAGACCACACGGGCATTTTTCCGTGCAAAAGCAGGGATCTGGGCGGGCAGCTGACATCCGGCGATGTCATATGTCCGCCCCCTACATGTACCATACGTACGCCCAGCGTTTTCATGGGAACGCCCATGAAACGCGGGGCGTATGCATATGGTAATGAGCCCAAATAGCCCTTCACGCCCCTCTCCACCCCCTGTTCGGAGTGTTCACATATCATGCAGGATTTGGCCGTACGCCCCGCTCGCACATGCGCAGAGACGCCTCTGCACATGCGCAGACACAAAACATCAGCGGACCGAACGCACGCGGATATATCCGCACCGATCAGAATAAGGGCCTAACTAACTAACCCTTAAAACTTCAAAAATGGAAAAATGACTGCATCACCCATATCAACCAAGCAGATTCGAGCTATCATTTTCTAGAAAATCACAACTTGATCTGATTAGTTGCTACGGGCAGCAACCCCACTTTACTTTTTAAGAAGTTTTAATAAATCTTGCATCAGTTTCGGGGAATGATCGATATTGCAAAAAATGACAATGCTGCTTAAAATATATAAATCAGGGTGTATTCAATGGAGCTACAGAAATAAATGATGATGAAAATATTATTAACAATAATAAAAAAAAACTTCACAACAAAAAGGACAATGCATTATGAGTGTTAGTAAACAATATTATTTTCTTTTATCATAAATGACTTTAACGCCTCCGATTCTCTGCTTGTTCTCTCTGTGCTATAAAATTATCCCTGGTAATTACAGATCACACTTTAAAAACATGCACATTTTTCTGGTGTGCTTAATGATGTAGTTAATGCTTTAGAATGTGGGTCCTGGTACTCGCATCAGCCGTTTCCATGACGATTAGTCAAAGCTCTAAAGAAATCCTTCCACTATTTTGTGACCTCTCCCCAGTCTTTTCCACTCAAGGCTTTTTCTGTTGATAGACAGACGGGGACAATAACAATTGTGTGATGGGGAGGCGTGGGAGAGCTCAGTTACTGGAAGAGAGTGGGAGAAGAGATACTGCTCCGCTGTGTGACCCACTCTAACTCACAGTTCTCATTTCTCTTTTCTTCTGAACGCATTTTTTTTTTACTCTGTACAACATGGACCATTAAAAAGGAAAGAAAGAAGCCCAGAAAGAGAATTTTTGTAGCAGCTATGTGGGACCTGGGTGAGAACTGCAATTTGAATACTGAGCTTTCAAAACCCCTTACTCTGGCTGGGGTGTCAAACTGCATTTCAAAAGGGCCGATACAGTGAGAGATTAAAAAGAATTATTCTGCGAGATAAATAAAGGCCACAAGAAAAGGAGAAATCTACAATACATTCTCACTGCGCACAACCAGTGGCTGGACGTGAGCTGTGCACAGCCAGGTAGAACAACTGGATTTACCTTCATGACCATCAGTATTCTATTACTACATTATTACTCAGATAATACTCACAATATATGAGAAATGTTTGTGAACCAGTTGTGTCTGACTGAGTGACATCTGCGGGTAACCAATCAGACATACTTTTAGGCCCATGTGCTTATTTTTGAACATAAACAGCACAATGCAGTTTTGAGTTTGGTGCAAGGGAGTAACTACCATAGGTGCAGGGAGTGTAGCTGCTACGGGGCCCAGAGCTTAAAGTGGCCCATCTTTCCTGTCAATGTTCTCCTGCATAAAACCTGACCATCTCTCATCCTAACCTGTTAATGCTCACTTCTTTCCCTTCTGTGTCACCCCTGTCTATCTAACCCTCCCCTTTAGATTGTAAGCTCTCACGGGCAGGGCCCTCTCTCCTCATGTGCCTGTTAGAATATATAAACCTCTGTCACCCTGATGATTGCTTCAGTGTCCTGTTCCCTGATGCAACTATCCATATTTACCATGTACTTGTCCTAAACTGTCTTGTACTGTAATTCGGTATGTGTTTTTGCTCATAACTATGCTCTGTAAAGCGCTGCGGAATTTGTGTGCGCTATATAAGAAACTGTTAATAAATAAATAAATAAATAAATGTTAAATTTTTCACTATTGGATGGTACATACAGGCCCTTAAAGGCCTTTTGACTAAGATCAAGTGTAGTATCTGTTCTTATCGGTGGGTCTGGAGCAGCCCCTGGCAGAGAATAGAGAAATACTGTTATACCCCTTTTACACCAAAAACGCCGGGTCGCACCCAGGTTTTTGGACCCAGCTTCAACCCGGATGTGACCCGGCGTTTGGTACCTTTTACATGGGTGGCTGCCCCTCCTGCACACCCCCCTACCCCACAAGAGGTGGTTACTTAGCCAGCGCTTGGAGATGACATCATCTCCAAGCGCCGGGACCACAGATCACTGCACTGGGCCACGGACAGTCACATTGGGCTTAAGCCCAGCACCAAGGTAAGCTGCTGGGTTTCCCCCAGCACCTGGGCACCCTCCTTCTGTGAGGTGAATGGATGCTACACACATGCATCCATTCACCTCCTCCCTGCCTCCGCTGCTGTCTGCAGAGTACAGCAGACAGCAGCGGAAGCTGTGTGTGCCCCTCCGCCCAACCTGCAGATGCTGCGGTCCGGAGGTTGCTGTAAATGGGAGCCGGGTTGGATGACCAGGCGTACCCGTTTACACTGCCCTCTACCCAAGTCCTAGCCGTGTTCAACCCAGGTCAGGACCTGGGTAGAAGTCCCGTGTAAAGGGACACGGCTTGACCCATTTACACCGCCTCTGACCCGGGTCTGACTCGCCGCTGACCCGGGTTTTTGCTGCGGTGAAAAAGGGGTATTACTTAGTATCTAGCTTTGGCTGAGAGGGGTTAGGGGAGTAACGGTGCCCTTCTCCTTTGGGAGAGGGTCCATACGTACGCACCTTATGCGTGATTTAGGTCACTTCACTGGGTGTTTGGAGAACCACATTGGGAGGAAAAAATAGGGGCCCTTAAAAACTTTTGCTATGGGGCCTACAAACATAAAGTTACACCACTGGTCTGGTGTGTGTTGCTGCATACTGTAAAAATACCAATATACACCCATATGTATCTTATGCTACACTTTCTAGCTCTATACTGTGGTTGCCACTGGTCGTCATCATCATCAGTGGACACGATGGGCTGAATTCAGATTAGTATGTAAACCTGATGGTTCATCTATTGGTGGGTGATCTATGCATGGTGCAGTTCCGGTTCTGCACATGGACAGAATGAGTCCTCGGATTACGCTTTCCGTGCCTCACAGGGTAGGAGCTCCCCATTGCTACAAAGTGCCACCTAATGGGTATAAATGGAGATGTGACTGAAATATAGATGTGTGACTACATACCTGCAAATGAAAACACACCAGATACACATTTTGAGACTTAAATCTTCTTAAGTGTAGAGAGAAGGACACGTGGAGAAGTTGCCAATAGCAACTAAACATCTTCTAACTAGCATTTATTAATACAGGCAACTTCTTGGCTCTTTAGGTTTGATACATCTCCCTTTACATACAGTATACAGTATATGCGTTCACTAGCAACAAGATTGCTGTCTGTCCCTGCAAGAGCTGTCAATAGATGAGTGCAGATACTGCCCCGATTTGCTTTGAGTGCTTTATGGGATAGAGGCGAATCCAGGGCAGGGGCAATCAGTGCAATTGCTGTATAGCAGCAGCAGTAAATCCTGCAGGAAGAGAGCAACCTCCCTTTACAACCTGGGCTGGGGAGGGTCCACGGGCCTGCTGAGCAGCAGCAGTGTGCATCCTTTATTCCTGCTTATTGTGCTGCTGTGCTGATGTACAAAGGGCAGCTACAGTGGAGAGGTGAGGTAGCCCTCTACCCCTGATCCACCCATGCAATGTGAGTGGGTCCACTGCTCCATAAGACTTTCTTTGGTGGGCATTTTGCCGCCTATTTACAAATGACAGAGCTGTACAAGCTGGTCTTGAGAAAGTATAAGGGACAATACTTATTTAATTAAGTCTAAAACAAGCATGACTGGAGAGATTTCTCTTTGACAGCCCAGTAGGCTGGGCACTGTACATATTGCTATGCACTCCACATGGCCCAAATGTGAAGTTAATATGATTTTTACCACGTGCTTAAAAATGATACAGGGTTTGCAAACACTGCACAACGGATGTGGCTTGATTTATCACCCTCAGCACTACAACATGACGAATCCTGCACGTTGGATCTAAAGATAAGATCTGAAGTGTTAGCAAACCGCGGACTCAGCTACTGCTCAGTAATCTTTCCCTACTACACAATGGGCCTGATTCTTATTCGCTACCCCGCGTGTTTCATGGGCGTTCCCATGAAAACACTGCGTGTTCCCATGCTAATGCGCCCATGACACGGGTGCGGGGGGGGGGGGGGGGGGGCGGTCAACTGACATCAGCGGATGAGGTGTCACCAGAGAGGTGTCTTACATCTGCGAGCGCTGTAGAACTCATTCGATGGATGCCAACCATCGAATGTTTTAGCACCCGCACCCAAGACTGCAAATGGATGTTTATACTAAACATCCATTCGCAGATGTGCGGGGGAACTCAGCGAGGAGGGAGGGGGCGACCATTCGTGTGGGCGGCAGGCGGCATTTCATCCACATGCAAAGCTGTGGAATTCGTACAATATTCCTCCGTTCCAATTACTGTTGTGTATGGTGTGAGCTGAATAACACTGTACTCTACTGTAGGTTGTTTTCGCCATGACTCATTTTACATGTACAGTATGGCTGCATGATGACCACGTCTTCCCTGTCTCTCCACATGGAGAATAAGGCACAGCAACCAGCATACTGTACATGGGGATAAATACATAGTACAGTACAGAGTTCTGCCATTCTGTAAACTGTCTTCTCATGCTGGGGCATGTCATCATATGCACAAGTATGCTACAGACAAATAGCCCGGAGCTCTGGGATGGGCCATTGCTCCTCCTAATGATTTGTACCCAGAGGCCTTTGAGTGATGATGTTTCATTCTGACTGACAAAGGAATTCTGAGTCATATCACAGTCATATATAATGTTCATGACAATAAGGAGCTGTTTACACTGAAATATATAATGCGAACGTTCTGCCTTCACACAAAGTGGTTTTGTACAGTAAATGTGTACACTATAAAAGTACTGTATATTGTTTAAAAAAAAAAAAAAAGACTATGGGTTCGTATATAAATGACGTAAATCAGTGATTAGATCCTGGATGCTGCAATTGCACAAGTATAGAGGACAATGCTTGTTATCTATACATCATCCTTTCGTTTTGGTTTTATTATCTTTATCTAACATATATGGCTGATGGTACAATATAAAATTTGTTTCAAACCTCTCTATAAACTAAAGTGTCACACTTCTTTTAGTTATTATATGTAGTTATGTACACTTCATGTGTGCTGTGTGGAGACAACGCTCTCCATAACATTGGATAGTGGGTACAACAGACTATACATATACAGGGGCAGATTTATTAAGCCTGGGAAAAAGAAATAGTGGCTGATGATAATGCACCAGCCAATCAGCTCCAACCTGTCATTTTTCAAACTTAGGAACTGATTGTCTGTTGTATTATCACCAACCACTTTATCATATCATGCAGTGAATTATTGCTCCATGTGTCAGCATCTCACATCCAGGGAGCCATTATTTTCCTCTCCCTTGTCTTGGTTGAATGTTGCCTAGCAACAGGAACGCCGCAGCTGTCACGCGGGGAGTCACATGATCTAAGCAAGCCACAGAAAATGGTGGACAATGATGCGCTGTCAGAGATAAGGTGTGGTGTTCACTCCTCCTTCCTTGGTTGAGTGTAGTTCCAAGGCAATAAAAGACTCATATATGGGGCAAGAAAGATAAAAATACGGGTCAGAAGATTCAATGGACAATGAACCAAAAGTTTGTTATTCCTTTTTACTGACCTGTATCACAGGCCCTATATGCCCGTAAAGGTATCTTTAATTTGCACCAGACTTTCCCATTCCCATAGATTGCATGCTCACCTCAAGGCAATGCCCTATTTTCACCAAAAGGTTTCTTTTTATTTTGCAAATCCAAGCTGGTTCAATCATGGTGTAAAAGGTTATTTTAATCCAAAGTCCAGTAAGTGATACAATAAAAAAAAAAAAACAGTTTAAAAGAGACAATCTGAATTCTACATGATATATATTGATCATTACTTAAATGTACATTATATATGTCTCTATGCAATAGTGTTTAATAAAGTTTTTATTAAAAAAAAAACAGTTTAAAAGAAACAGGTTTCCGGTGATCACTTCACTCTCCTTCCTTCCAATCTCCTCTCACCTGGGTTTAGAGAGAGGTGGCACCAAATGAGGGATCAAGACGAGGGGTTCATGATACTGGAACCAAAAAATTACTCCACAGCACTGACTAATTTTTTGGTTCCTACCCCTCGTCTTGATCCCTCATTTGGTGCCACCTTGGGATATCATGGGATAACCACGATTGAACCAGCTTGGAGTGGCGTCCCATCTTTGAGGTCCTGAGGATTTGCAAAATAAAAAGAAAACTTTTGGTGAAAATAGGGCATTGCCTTGAGGTGAGCAATCTATGGGAATGGGAAAGTCTGGTGCAAACTAAAGATACCTTTACGGGCATATAGGGCCTGTGATACAGGTCAGTAAAAAGGAATAACAAACTTTTGGTTCATTGTCCATTAAATCTTCTGACCCGTATTTTTATCTTTATTGCCCCATGTATGAGTCTTTTATTGCCTTGGAACTACACTCAACCAAGGAAGGAGTGAACACCACACCTTATCTCTGACAGCGCATCATTGTCCACCATTTTCTGTGTCTTGCTTGTATTTGGATGTGGGGTTGGTAGCCCAGGGTGGCACACGGTGCAGCAGCCAGGTTTGGCGCTGTTATAACTTACAAGAATCTTGTTGTCTCTTGTAGTCCTCATTTTACCCCACCACTGCTGCTGAAGTCCACTCTATCCTTCAATCCGCTTCTCCCTCCACCTGCCCGCTCGATCCTATCCCCTCCAATATTATCCGTCGTCTCAGTCCATCAGTCTGCTCTCACCTGGCTCACCTCTTTAATCTTTCCCTATCCTCTGGGATCTTCCCTTCCTCCTTCAAACGCGCTCTTGTCTCCCCAATTCTCAAAAAAAACAAATCTGGACCCCAACTCTCCATCCAACTACAGGCCCATCTCCCTCCTCCCTTTTGCCTCCAAACTCCTAGAACGTCTGACCTATAATCGTCTCCTAAGCCACCTTACTGCTAACTCCATTCTAGACCCCCTCCAATCCGGGTTCCGCCCTTTACATTCCACTGAAACTGCCCTGACCAAAGTCACTAACGATCTACTATCGGCTAAATCCAAAGGCCTCTTCTCTATCCTCATCCAGCTTGATCTGTCGGCTGCCTTTGACACTGTTGACCACCCTCTCCTGCTCAACACCCTCCGCTCCTTTGGCATCACTGGCACGGTCTTCTCCTGGTTCACCTCATACCTCTCCGATCGCTCCTTCTCCGTCTCCACTCCGAGCTCCTCCTCTCCTACTACCCCCCAGCCAGTCGGTGTTCCCCAAGGGTCAGTCCTTGGCCCTCTCCTCTTCTCCCTCTACACCACCTCTCTGGAAACCCTCATCAGCTCCTATGGTTTTCATTACCACCTTTATGCTGATGATACCCTAATCTATCTCTCCTCCCCCGACTTATCCCCATCACTCCTGTCCAAGGTCTCCGAATGCCTCACGGCCATCTCAGCCTGGATGACCCAACGCTTCCTGAAACTAAACATGGCTAAAACTGAACTTCTAATCTTCCATCCCCCGAACATCCCCTGTTCTCCCACTATCTCCATCAGCATTGGTGAAACCGAGATCACGTCCACCGACCAAACGCGCTGCCTCGGTGTCATCATTGACTCCTCCCTCTCATTCACCCCCCACATTCGTGCTCTCTCACAATCTTGCCGCTTTCACCTACGCAACATCTCACGCATCAGACCATTCCTCTCCACTGACGCGACCAAAACTCTCATTCACTCTCTTGTCATCTCCGCCTTGACTACTGCAACATCCTTTTCTCTGGGCTACCTCTCACCCGCCTCGCACCTCTCCAATCCATTCTTAACGCTGCTGCTAGGCTCATCTTCCTCTCCCGCCGCTCTACCTCCGCCTCCCCCCTCTGTTTATCTCTTCACTGGCTCCCCATTCCTTTCCGAGTTCTCTTTAAACTCCTCACCACCACCTACAAGGCTCTCTCCTCCACAGCTCCCTACCTCTCTTCACTGATCTCTATCCACACTCCCTCCCGTCCTCTTCGCTCCATCACTGACCGCCGACTGACCTCTCACCTAATCACCTCCTCCCACTCCCGTGTCCAAGATTTCTCTCGCGCTGCCCCCCTGCACTGGAACAACCTCCCGCCACCCATCAGGCTATCTGATTCCCTTACCTCCTTCAAGCGCTCCCTCAAAACCCACTTTTTTCGACTAGCCTATCCCTCCTCCTAACCTCTTTTGATCCTCCTATCCTGCCTCCGTTCCCCTCCGTTCCTACTTATCCTATTGAATTTCGTTCGTCCACCCACCTATTTTTAGTATGTTAACTCTTATGAGCAGGGCCCTCCTTCCTCACGTACTCACCCTACCTCATTACCTCACCTGTGCTCCTGTCCTGTTCTTCCCTTCCTCTACTTCATCTTCAGTCTCCTTGACAATTTTGACACCTACTTCTGAACTGATGCTGATTTTAGTTCTACCAGCTATACCCCTATTTATACTGTATCTTTCAACACACCCTGTACGTTACCTTGTAATTTGTTTTTTTTGTTTGCTATGTACGGCGCTGCGGACACTTTGCGGCGCCTTATAAATAAACGTACTACTACTACTAGTCACATGATCTAGTATGTTGATTGGGCAGCACGTACGTTTTAATGGTTAGTATTACTGCCTCACAGCACTGAGGTCATGGGTTCAATTTCCACCATGGCCCTAACTCTGTTTGTGTATTCTCCCCGTGCCTGCGTGGTTTTCCACCGGGGACTCCGGTTTCCTCCCACAATCCAAAATTATACTGGTAGGTTAATTGGCTCCCAACAAAAATTAACCCTACAATGAATGTCTGTGTGTGCGTGTATATGTGCAGGGGAATATAGATTGTAAGCTCCTCTGGGGCAGAAACTGATGTGAATGTTCAACTATTCTCTTTAAAGCACTGCAGGATATGTGTGTAAATATATGTATACTGTGTATGCTGTATAAAAACTGTAAATATAGGTGCAAATGTTGCAGAGCCATATATACTTATGACTAATGAAGTGGAACTGGGTTTATGTGTTCTCACATACAGTAAGTAAAATTCAGTGAGGGCATGTGTATACAAACGCAGGTTATGTAGGGTTGGAATAAGTCAAGAAATTTTGCACCTACAGTAACTTACCCATTCTAACCCTTTGTTTGTTTACTGATCTCTCTTGCTTACTGCCTGTCCTGTGCTTTGCCTTTCTGTACTGGTCTGTTCTTGCCTGACTCCAGCCTTGACCTTTGGCTTATTGTACTGGACTTTCCCTACATGCTGCCAGCCCTGACTTTGCATTGTTCCTAGTTGCTCTTCCTTACCACCACTGTAGTGCTTGAGCTTATGTCCACCTGCAGTTCCTCCACACTAGTGGAATTAATTCTACACAGAAAATTCATATTCTGCTATACCAAATCAATACTTTAATGTTTTTATTTTAATCTATGATGTTTCTACTTAATATTTAACATGATTTTTTCATGTTAATGCTTAACAAAAAAAAATTATTAAAAAAATATAAACTGTTATTAGTTACACCATGCAAGGGGCTAAATCCTCTAAGCTTCAAAAGTGATAAAATGGAGATCAATAAAAAGCCAGCCAATCAGCTCCTACCTGCCATGTCACAGACTGTGTTTGAAAAATGTCAGCCAGGAGCTGATTGGCTGGCTGTTTATCACTGTGCATTTTATCACTTTTGAAGCTTAGAGAATCTGGCCCTATTTTTCTAACTACTGTAAGAGTGTGAATAACCACTAAAATGGCTCCGAATACCTCAAAACGTGTTGACTGGTTATCTAGGAAGAGAGACAAAGCCATGACTCTTTTCGAGGAAGGGTATATCTATGAAGATAAACCTTTGTAAGGAAACTCTGCATAAGGCTTGAGAGCAGTGGATCCACAAAATTAGCCACAAGAAGTGGCAGAAAGCCCACGCTTACAAAACAAGATGAGCGCAGAAACTTTCGCCTGGCCTTGCAGGACCGTCAAAGGTCTGCAATAGTCATTAGTAATTAATGAAAACATCTGGTGTGCAAGTTTGTGAACCGTACGAAAAAAACATTGTGTCAATGGTTTGCGAGCTAGGACCTCAAGAAAGAACGCAGAGGCAGAAACGTATAGATTGGGCTCTGGCACACAAGAAGTGGAAAGAAGAAGACTGAGACAAGATTATTTGGAGGGACGAGACCAAAATCAGCATCTTCTGGAGTGATGGCTTTGTTTGGTGATGGCCTGGGAAAGATCTTTTGCCCAAGTGCACCATGGCAACTATGAAGCAACCATCGAGTGTGATGGTGTGGGGTAGCATGGCCAGCCATGGTGTGGGAAGTTTAGCTGTTGTTGATGGCAATATCAATGCCAAAAAGTATCAAGAAGTGCCGGAGGCGAAACTGTTGCCCACAATGGAGAATATGTTCAAAGGTGACACAAGGAAGTGTATCTTTCAGCAGGATGGAGGCCATGCCACACCACCAAGAGTTCTGATGCCTCCCTGGAGAACAGGATGACTGGAGTCTGCACAGTAGTGCACTCCTATTCAACACTGCTCACTGTAAGAATCTCCAGTGAAAATATTGGACTGTATGCAATAGGGATGTTTGAAGTACAAGTTATCCATTGTTTTAATTCAAACCAGAGCACTACAAAGTGGAGTTTGTATGTTCTTACCATGAGTTGATTAACATCTATGACTATGGTGCTTAAAAAACACCAATTGTCTCTTTAATCCTTAATAATATATACCTAAATCTGATATAATTGGAACCTTTCCATGAAAAAAAAAAATCTTATATTTGGTCAACATTTTATGGCCCCAAACCCTTGTGCCACAGACATTTGTATCAGTTTGCAGTATTACTGGTCCAGCCGTGAGCATGTGTCTATACTAACATTTTTTTATTTCCAGCTTTACATGATTGCTATTATACAAATACACATTTATATTGTTTTGGAAGTGATTAAATGACTCCTGTAAGACTGACAAGGGATCTTGCTATCGTGTGGCCATGTAATACAGAAAGATATTATATATATATATATATATATATATATATATATATATATATTATAGTATAAGTATGTAGCAACCATTTGTCACCAGGTGTTTTGGACACTATTTAGCAAAAGGTGAGTGGTTTATGTTTTTATTACTTTACAATCTCTGTTTTACACTATCCTGTGTTTATAGTGCTATTCGGTCAAGCTCGGTACTTCCTGTTTGTGTTCTGTAATTTGTCCTTAAGTAGATGTCACACGTCACTACATTTGGGCTCGAAGCAGAAGTTTTTTATTGTTTAAACTTTAAACAGTTAAATAAATGACTTTATAGTTTATTGTTTTGTAAATCTAAATATCTGGGGAGATGTAGCCTAACATCAGTGTGTATAAAGGTAAAAACAAACTCAAAATTAAGTATGGAGATAAACAAAATATCTTATAGACTCACAGAGCTGGGGCCATGGGTTTCCATTTCTCACTGATGGAGGAGTCAGTGCTTGGATCAGCATCAGCTCCCAGCGCTGCCTCCTCCCCCGCCCCCCATGACACCCTGCCGCAGCATGACATCAGCGATTTTGTTGGGTTGCTGAAGGGGCCAAAAAGTGCAAAAATGCAGGGTCGCTTCGGGACTGAAATGTTCAAGGTCCTGGTGTGACTGCAATTTGCGATCTGAAAATGATATTACAGTGTTATGGATGGTAATACTACCTGACAGTACTGAGGTAATAAATTCAGTTACCACCATTGCCCTTACTGTGTGCAGATTATATATTCTAGAATAGACTATCACACACACACAAACACCCCACCCCCCACCACCTCCACCTGTAAATCCTGTATTTGCCCCTGGTACAGGTAACAGTACTTTGATCCCTCACCTGCACTGTAAGCTTCTGCTCTCGCCTGTTATTGGCATGTATCATACAGCTCTTGATAAAATCTGCCTTTCTCAACACAACATAAACCCACATGGAAAGTACATTTGAGTTTCAATAACAGCACGGTATTGTTTATCTATGGCTGTCTCCAATATGAATGAGCAACAGATGCACGTAAGTGTCAGGTTAACCCACACCCTAATTGTCAGGTGTTCTGAAACATTATTTTGATATTGTGATGGACAAGGTTACATTATTATTTTGAACAATTGGAGCAAGATAATTGCAGTAACAATATGTCTCTAATGATGCAAATGCTAGTCACATACAGGGCACTATCCTTAAAGCAGGGCTGGTCAATGTAGGTGAGTGTTTACTGCATGGTTTCCTACCTGACCCTCTCCTTCAGGGACAAAACGTTCTGTTCCTGGACTTCCCTGGTAATGTATGATTACCATCACCTGTGGGGAGCTAGGCAATTGATAATAAAGGTGTTTCACCACAGGTGATGGCAATCATACATTACCAGGGAAGTCCAGGAACAGAGCATTTTCTCCCTGAAGGAGAGGGTCAGGTAGGCAACCATGATCTACAGTCACTCCCTCTGCACAAGTTACATCTGCCCCCCTGCAGTGCACATGGTTTTGTCCATTTGAGAAGGAATTTGCATTTGTGAGTAATAAGGGCCTTAGGGGGTTATTCAAGTTCACTCGCAAAGGCACAATCACTCCCTTATATACAATACCATGTTCACTGCAGGTGGGGCTGATGTAACACGTGCAGAGAGAGTTAGATTTGGGTGGGGTTTGTACTACAAACTGATATCTATATTGCAGTGTACAAATAAAGCAGACAGTATTTACCCTGCACAGAAACAATAAAACACCCAAATGTAACTTTCTCTGCACATGTTACATCAGCCCCACTTGCAGTGCACATGGTTTTGTTCATAAGAGAGTGATTTTGCGTGTGTGTGTGTGTGTGTGTGTGTATTTATTGGAATGTTTGCATTAAGCTGTTTATGTGCCTCCTTGCAGATGGAGCTCAAGATGCATTCTGCAATGATACATTTATTACCGCATCATGGAAATATACTGAGTTTAACCCAAAACAGATGTGGTGGAGTTTTCATGTCTTCACTAGTATTAATAAAGATCATTTTAATCTATGCCATATTGTCTAAATAGTGCATGCTCACAATTAAGGACACAAGATTAATGTAACATTCTATCTGCTCTTGTTGCTATGCAACCGGAGACACAACCACACCTCTGTCTTCCCCCATCCACACAAGTCGACTGAATTTTATATATATATCGCACACTATGGCAGGGCCGGCTCGAGCCTACTAGCACCCTGATCGAGATTTTCTGAAGTGCCCCCCCCCCCTCCCCCCATAATGCGGCAACCGTGCTCCATTAGACATATGCCACACCGTGATGCCCATTACACATCATGCCACAAATGTGTGCCAAAAATGGGCATTGCCACATGCCATTAGGGGGCATGGTCACACAACGCTGGAGAAGTGGCTCCATGACAATAGGGGCATGGCCACGCACATACTGTAATGCCCGATGCACATGACGCCATACCACACTCGAGGAAACAATGAGCGAAATATATGTTTAAAATAAATGGTGATACAGTATGTATAAAGTTGTGTAAGAAGAACCTACACGTATAATATTTGCAAATAGCATCCAAAACTTAAACAGGTATTCTAATGCAGAAAAATAATATTTATATTTTTTTATCTCTTCAGGTAGCTCCATAGATAACAGACATTACTGTGATACAAAAACTGCCACAACACTTGAAAAAATAAGTTACCTGAAACAAAATTATGGAGACATAAATTCAGGGGTCCAGAAGATGGCAGCCTGCATACCGAGCCCAAACCCCTGCTGGAGAGATTACTTAGAAGTCGTGCCGTCACTTCCTCCAGCCTGGAGAGGATACTACGGATAGTATATAGCCAATCCCTTTTCCTCCTCCACCCGGCATTCGCTCCTGATTGGCTGCATATCAATGAGCATTGACATGTGCAGCCGGGCTCTTCCTCCCTGATGGAGCAACAGGCTAGGTATTTTCAGTGTGCGCCATAGGCCCCACCCACATCCTCACTATGGAACAAGCAGGCAGCGCAGACACGGCGGCACTGTGTTCACTGCTGCTGTGTGGTGTTTGCTGGAAATGGGTGGGTAGCTCTAGTTGGGACACAGGAGCTTTATGCATTCCTTAGGCCTGGTGCCTGGCATGGCAGCTCCTGTCGAGCGTGCTTGGCGCTGGCCCTGCACTACGGTAAAGTCAATGTTTCAGTCAAGGTCACCGTCATGCTGTTCTTATGATGAGCCTATTTTAATGTGGATGCCTGGAGCTAAAGTACCATCTGCCCCATCTGGCCTTGCCTAGAAAGGTACTATGGGCCTGATTCAGACCTGATCACTGGGCTTAGGTAAATGTCATCCCCCACCTCCCCGAGCATGCTAACTCCCTCCCCTGTGCATGGCTGCAAATTCATTCGCAGGGGCGGCCGCTGAGGAAAGGCCACTCCTAATTGGCTGTGGGGTGGGCCAAACCCCCAGCTTGGGGGAGGAGCCATGAATGTCAATAAACATTCATGGTTTGTCCTGTCTAAGTGGTGCCTGTATGTGGGTTGAAGTCCAGGGATGCCTACAATGGAACAAAGCAGACATGATCTACGCCAGAGGCCTCGGTAAGTATAATTTCCTTCAACAGGTACCAAGTGGATTTGTACTGGACAAGTGGATGGGCCAGCGATGGAATCCATAGTTACGTATTTGTGAATGATTGTACAATGTATTAAAGTTGTATTACTTGTATGTGTCTGTGTGTACCAGTGGGTCCTTTAATGCCCCACCTGCTGGGACTTGTGGTTCTCCAAGTCTTGCATGCGGTGCAGGCTTGCTGAAACTTGTAATTCCACAACACAACAGTTTTCATTCTATTTTTTGCACCATAAGATCAGCCCGGTGCCCACCGTACCGGGGCACTGGGGACAGCCCCGGGCTTCAGCCTGGGCAGAGAGTATCCTGGAAAGGGGCCTCTTCATTGGAGGAGGTCCCCACTCCCCCAGGGTCAATGCGTGGGCTGAACAGTCAGGGGGATAATGCTTTGGACGGGGGAACTAGTGTAAAGAGTTTCCCTCGGCTGTGGCAGTACCGTGCTGGCTGTTTGGGCCCTGTGCTGGTTGCCAAAAAAATGGGGGATCCCTACTAATATTGTTCCCTGTATTTTGGGAACCAGGACAAGCCCTTAAGCCTGGTGCTAGTTTTAGAAATCTGGGGAAAAGCCAATATTTTTGGCCCATCAATTTGTAAAACCAGTGGGGCCCCATTTTGCAATAATTATTTATTTATTCTATTTTTTTTACATTGAGAATCCTGCACGGAACTGACTGATCTATGCAGGCTTCAGCCAAATACGAATGAAAAAAGATGTTCTATTTGTATTTACTAGTTATTCGTATATCGATTGGGTACGAATACAACCATTCGTACCAACTTGATCTTAGTAAATTTCTTCCTGTGAATGTCCAAGGCTGGTTACATCTGCTCCATAGCTTGGTGACAATATATTCGGTACTTTTTTCCTAGCACAGTGCCAGCGATAAAAATTGTATCCATCGGGTCCTAAAAACTCAACCAAATCGCATGCGATGCATTCGACACGATTTTTACATTGAAACCGAGCGCAGCAAGCCCGCGAGGGGTGGTGGTATGCGTCTTCCGATCTTTTCATACCCCCACTATTCACGTCGGCATGGAGTTGACTTTATATAGTGTGGCGAGCGCAACGAGCCACCGAGCCCGAAGCGTGGCGAGCGGACGCGCATTACTTCACAGGTATTACGCGTCCCCTCGTGGGGCTCGCCGCGCTTCGGGATCGGTGGCTCGCTGCGCTCGCCACACTATATAAAATCAAATACACGCCGAAATGGATAGTGGGTGTATGAAAAGGTCGGAGGAAGCGTGCCGCCGCCTCTCGCGGGCTTGCTGCACTCGCCACGCTTCGGGTTGGCGTTCATCGTGGGGTGTCGTTAAAGATGGGGGGGGCATTTTACATACAAATTACCCATCAGGGTGGGTATACAATCAAAAATTGGTCGCATCGGTCGCATTGTCTGCCATTATAATGGCAGACAATGGACCCGATTTTACATAGGAATTTAACATTGAATACAATGCATTCAATGTTAAGTCGCATCGGTCACATCGCATACCTTAAGTTAAGGCATGCGATGGACGCGATTTTTTAATTGTCGGGGAAAAGGCTAAAAATAGCCCTAAAATCGAGTTGGTCGCGTCCATCGCATACCTTAACTTAAGGTATTCGATGACCCATGACGGGCGCCGTGCTAGGAAACAAGTACCATATATTCATTAGGGTTGCATATGATTGGGTTTAGTTCACTCTCAAAGGCAAATTCCTTCTCAAATCGACAAAACCATGTGCACTGCAGATGGGGCAGATGTAACTTGTGCAGAGAAAATTAGATTTGGGTGGGGTTTAACTTTAAAGTGAAAATAGAGCAGTCAGTATTTTCCATGCACAGAAAAAAAATAACTCACCCAAATCTCTCTGCACATGACACATCTGCCCCACCTGCAGTGCACATGGTTTTGTCCATTAGAGAATTTGCCTTTGCGAGTGAACCAGAATAAGGACCTTAGAGTAGAAAACATGTCGTGTTCACCATGTTAGGTTTAAGAAACTAGTTCAAATTAAAATTCAAGATAGTTTGATTAATACCTTTTAACTTATTGTGCGCACAGAATAAATCCGGATTCCATGGGGAACTCTCCCTGCTCTGTGCCCATTCAGCCCCATTGTCATGTGACATGTCAATGCTATAAGCTCCACAGGACAAGCATTATTTACCACTACCTCTGAGAAACTCACAGGGGTGGCTCCAAGTGAATGAAAAACAGGTTCTCTGGCTACTGTTCCACATGCATGCATCATAAAAGAAATTCAGTGCAAGCAATGTGTTGCATTTAGAACCAGAATATACTGGATGAAATTTAAACAAGATGTAAGGAGGGTTTTTGTAATGGAAAGTTTCACAAACCGGCCTAAAAAAATGCTCCCAGATGTACATATATCTTGACAGTGAAATTCATTTACTAATGATGAATATACAGTAGATGCAAAATGCACACAATGATATAGAAACCAATCAGACACTTGCATTTGTTGTACCAAAAGCTTATTGGCTGTCATGACTAAGGGGAAATTCAATCAACATTGAATAGATCCCCCCATATGCAGCCAATACTTACTCAGTGCTGCGATGGCCTTGGGGAGTACGGAGTCACTGATGTCAATCGTCCCTTCCAACAGTCAAGCCCGGCTGCGTTTTTGTGCGGCACTTCCAGAAAACGCTGGCCAAAAACGCTGGCCGGCTATCAGACAGCATACAGCCTGCGATCACAAGCCGTTGCTGGCTGTGGTCACATGGAGGGCTTGCTCATGCACACTGTGGACCATGCGCATGCAGGGTCCTCTGATAATCGCCAGGGCTGTGAATTTGCAGCTCTGCGATCCGGGCTGAATCATCCCATAAGCCTTACATTTTCACCTTATTGCAATGTTAATAAATGCGGCTTAATTTTGGTTCTCTTAAAGCTGGGTTTGACTGCTGCAGTGCACAAAGGGGGTGATTCATTATCACTCGGTCCCCAGCATATTTGCGCCGATGCACGCGTATGGGTGATTATATGCATCTGCAGGGCCACAGTGCTAATGCCTTCGGCAGCTATCACAGACGCTGAGTCGTTTGCACAGAGGGGGCCGGACGGCGGCTGGCGCATGGGGACACCCAGCCTTTCCTGAGCGTGCCCACACAAAACAGTGGGTGCACCCAGAAAAATGCTGGGCATCCCCATGCAAACGCAGAGGGGTTGAAGCCTGCATGGGGCAGGCAGCTGACGTCGCATGATGTCAGCGCCAGGGTGCTGCCCAGTGTGCAGTATCAGTCCAAGGTTGGTGTCAAGTGTGCCATCTCAGTCCAGGGGTACTGCCCAGTGTCCATTTCAGCCCAGGGGTGCTGTCCATTGTGCTGTTTCAATCCAGGTGTGCTGCCCAGTGTGCCATATCAGTCTAGAGTGCTGCCCAGTGTGCAGTATCAGTCCAGGGGAGTTGCCAATTGTGCCATCTCAGTCCAGGGGTGCTGCAAAGTGGGTCGTATCAGTCCAGTGATGCTGCTAAGTGGGCCATTAGTCCAAGAGTGCTGCTGAGTGTGCTGGATCAGTCCAAGGGTGCTGCTAACTGTGCTCTATCAGTCCAGTGTTTGTGCAGCCCACTTGCATCGCCTAGCTTATTCATCCACCTACCTTGGTGCAACCTTTTAGCCTAAACACAATATAGTGAGCTGTGAGGTGTTCAGAATAGACTGTAAATGAGTGGCTGTTAATGTTATTGAGGTGAATAATACTGTAGTAACAAAAAAAATAGGTGATTTTAGCTGTTTTTATGAATTTTTTCGGAAAAAAAATACAGCAAAACCAATACAGATCTAAAACACGGAGGAGATCCAAAGCCACACTAAGGGCAGTATTCAATGTGAATAATTATCCATGCATGGCGAGAGATTTTTTCTCTCGCCATGCACTTGCCCTGTTCCGGAGGGCTCGCTGCCACTCCTGCTCCCTCTATTCAATGTGGTTAAGACTCGCCGCCACTCGCGGCGAGTCTTAACCCCTGCAGTGGACGAGCGTCCGCGGCAGGGAGCTGGCAGGGAGCCGTGGGACGGTGGCAGCCAGAGAGCTTAAAGTCTCCCTGGCTGCCCCAGAACATATGTGGAGGGGAGGGGGCTCCCCGGGACCCAGGCAGCACAAGCTGCCCCCCCCTATAGCCAGCGGGGGACCCAGTATTCACTGCATCCGATCGTGCATATGTAATGATCGGATGCAGTGAATATATGAATATCTAATGAGCGGCTCGAGCGCTCCGGCCCCCTGCTGGCTGCTCTGTGTAAAAAAAAAAAATATATATATATATATATATATATTTTTAAAATTAAATATATATTCATGTGCTATAAGCACATGAATAAAAATAACATGCCCCTTCACAGAAAAAAAATCCTGATTTTTTTTACACCAAAATTAAAAAAAAACCTTTTAGTTTAAAAGTTCACATTCCAGCTCTCCATGAAAAGATGGAGAATTGCTACACGGAGAGAGACGGCGAAAATCACTTAGAAAGACGGCGAATATTTCACATTGAATAGGGTTGCTCGCTTTTGGAGAGCAAAATGCTCCGTCCAAGGCGAAAAAAGCACAAATTCGCCATAAAACAGGGCAAATTTTTCTCATTGAATACTGCCCTAAAACCCTAAAAATGTCCAGATGCACACACCTACTTATACCATCTGCACATATATCAGAGGAGACACCATACATATGGTAAGCTCCAATGTAGAGTCAGGCCAAGAAATACTCCTCTTGTTTCCAGAGGCGTAGCGAGGGCGGTGCCGGTGGAGCACCAGCTCCAGGCGCAGGAAGCTCTCATGGCGCCGGAGCCGTGCCGGCACCGCCATCACGCCCGCTCAGGTGCCCAAGTCAGTGCGGCTCCCCCGCCGGCTGCCTGCTGCCCGCTGCCCCCAGGAGACGTGGTATATTTAAAAGTCACTCACATCTCCCGCTGGACCGCGCTAGCCAATAGGCGCTCGCGGTCCAGTAGCAACCAGTTGATTGGCTGCTGGACCGCAAGCGCCTATTGGCTAGCGCGGTCCAGCGGGAGATGTGAGTGACTTTTGAATAGCAGCACTGTGCACAGCAGGGAGCCGGGAGCGGGCAAGCCCGGCGACAGGGGGGAGGGGGTGCGCGGAAAGCACCGCTGCTGCTTTGCCGACTGTGGGTGGGGTGGGGTGCACTAATCTCTGCACTATCCTCCAACACCCACCCACCCATGCACTATCCCCACCCACCCTGCTGTGCACTATCCCCACCCACCCACCTGTGCACTATCCTCACCCACCTACCCTGCTGTGTACTATCCTCACTCACCCTGCTGTGCACTATCCTCACCCACCCACCCACCCTGCTGTGCACTATCCTCACCCACCCAGCTGTGCACTATCCTCACCCACCCACCCACCTGTGCACTATCCTCACCCACCTACCCTGCTGTGTACTATCCTCACTCACCCTGCTGTGCACTATCCTCACCCACCCACCCTGCTGTGCACTATCCTCACTCACCCACCCACCCTGCTGTGCACTATCACTCCCACCCTCCCTGCTCTGCACTATCATTTACTCACACCTTCCCGCCCTGCGAGCAAATTTCAGTCCCCCTTGGCAACGAGCAATTTCAGTCCCCCTTGGCATCGAGCATGAAGCCCATGGCATTGAGCATGAAGCCCCTGGCATCGAGCATGTAGGTAAGTGGCACTTATGTGTTAAATGTGTAATGGACATTACGATTTGTTAAATAGTGTGCGATGGGCATTGCGGTGTGTTAGTATGCGACGGGCATTGCGGTGTGTTAGTATGCAACGGGCATTACGGTGTGTTCTATAGTATGCAATTGGCATCATGTGTGGCCTTATGTGTAATTTTCATTATGGCATGTGGCTTTATGTGTAATTGGTATTACAAAGTTTGCTTAAATGTGCAATGGGCATTACGGTGTGTGGTATAATGTTGGGCCGTGCCCACTTTTCACGGAGCAGGAGCCTCACCTACTACAAATTGGGGGGGGGGGGCGCGAAACATGCCCTTGCTCCGGGCACCGTGGCACCTAGCTACACCACTGCTTGTTTCATGCACTAAAGATAGCATTTGAAGAAGGGACAAATTAAAATATATAGAAGTTTCTCCACTGTACATTATACACCCACACTTGTCATACAGTACAATGCAAAATCAAACAGGGCTATAATAAACTGGTTTTTGTAAATATGTCAAACCTGTTCCTATATGTTTACTCTTAAGAAAAATATTGTTTAAATGCTTTACAGGTTGGTTCATCCATCAAACATACTGCCGGCAGACATTTCTATGAAGACCAAAGTCTTTTACAGATTTGTTGTTCTTAGAAATGAATAGAATCAAGTTACATTAGGAAGAACAATGGCATTAAGATAATAGGGCAAATAGGAATAACATAGGTGTTTTGTGATGCATTTTATTACGGGGACAAATATACGAAAATGAAAACAGCAACCTTATCCAACCTCCCAACATGTAACAAAAGCGGTTTCCAGGATTCGGTTTTCATTCTTGATATCGAGTTCTGAAAACGTAGCTGTTTGATCCAAACTACAATTATTTTATTCAAGCACTAAGGCTATTTTTCAATCCAAGCAGATTAAACTTTTTATTCAATCTTTTTTTTGTGTAATTTATTGTTAACCTATTGTTTTATAGTTGTTATAAATAGAATAAAAAAAAAAAGAAAACATTTTACAATACGCTTCCACAATTCAAATCCTTAGCCAGAGGCAGATTGGGACTCGAATCCGTCTTGGGAGCGGTCGGGTATGTAATGCGTGTGCGGGGGGGGGGGCGTGTGTGGGGTATGTAATGTGTGCCGGGGGGGTGGTGGCGGTATGTAATGCGTGGGGGTGGCGGCGTTATGTAATGCGCGCCCGGGGGGGGGGGGGTCGCTCACCTGATGCTGCTGCTTCTTCTTTTTTCTGCTGGCCGGGCGGGGGGAACGGGAGCTGGGAGCCTGGGTGGTGCATGCGCAGCAGCCCTCCCGCGGCCATTCTGGTTTTGGGTAAAGTGCTGCAGCCGCTGCCCGTGGCCCAGGTGGGAGCGCGGCCGGCCCCTTTTTAATGAGTTTTGGGCCGGTCCACCGAGAAATGGCCCGGTTTCCCGGTGGGCCAATCCTCCCCTGTCCTTAGCTTCATGTGAACAGGTCTTAATCATGCCCATAGGTTTGTCATAGAGGCCATGGGGCGAAGGTGTTCTTGAAATGCACACACTAATTACACACATATCACCTATCATGCTAGGACTTGTAGTTCTACAAAGAAAGACATACAGTGCTGATGCACACAGCATAATATAAAGCTCTTCTGTCTAATACTGAGCAATAATCGACGTTATTGGTATATTTATTGGCCAATAAATACTAGCCCACCAACCACATTTAGGTGTCCTGGTATATCTGGTAGGTGGCCCCTAATGCTGAATTTGGAACCAGGGCGCAGGACCTTAATAAGGCCGGCGAAAGCCAGTCATCCCGGGGCAGCACACTAGTGAAAAACTAAAGTATTAATGAGTAATAAGACAGAAGCAAAAGCTAAGGGTTAAAAAGTGTTACATAACCGAAAAATACTAAAAAGTATAATATTAGTAGAAAAATAAATTTTTCTACATAAATGTTATGGTGTGCCACCCCAAGGCAACCCAGCCGCACCAACCCAAGGGGAGCCATTCCCCAAATTCAGGGATGAATTTTAAATGATTGTTACTTTAAAAAAATATATATAGACTTGCCAGAATTTCCTCAAAGCGGGCAGCTTGCACGCTAGTACAGTACATGAGCCCCCAAGGCCACACTAATCTTTAGAGTGAAAGTACATGGAGATACAGGGTCTACTTCACATGTGTATGCAAAAGTCTGGGATTGTGTACAAAATAAAACAATAGCCTCCACCTTTACCGATTTAGCCGGTACAGTACTAAAAACTCATATACCGATTGTACTGTTTTTTTAGGCTTTGTCAGTCTTTTCATTAGCAGTTGTCACCTCCGCCAGCGCTGTGCTCCCGCTCTAGCTGCGCTGGTAATCCAGCTGCTGCACTATTTCACAAACTGAGCGGCACAGAAACGCCACCTGATTGGCTGCTTCGCTGTCACTCCATTATTTATATATCACCATTCAGCACTAGAAGCAGCAGACACCACACTGCTGCAGACCGATATTATGCAGACGATCTGTTCACAGCAATGAAACAGACAATTGTTTAACCCCTAGACGTGGGTAATGATATTCTGTACTTGTGTCACACTCTGCATAATAGTAACATGTTAATACGGACAGAGTAACAGCGTATTACCAGCAAACTAGTGCCAATGACATTGTATCTATATTACCATTATTACAGAGGGGTAACAACTGTGTGAGGCTGGTTTTGATGTAATTACAGCCAACTGAACTTTGGAAATTTGATTGATTTGTTTCCTCCTACAATCTATTAAAAAGAAAGGAAAGGCGACATGACCACACCCTTTTACTCATGACAACGCCCCTCCTCCCCCTACATGCCAGTTGTATAACCTTCGTTACATGCACACAGTTAGTATGACTGGAAATCCCCTGAGCGCTCATACATGTGTGTTTAGCAGCATTACAAGGGAGCTACATGTGTATTCGCCTAGGGCAGTGATAGCTAACCTTGACAATCCAGCTGTTGTTGAACTACACATCTCAGCATGCCCTGCTACAGTTTTACTATTTAGCCATGCTGGGATGTATAGTTCAACAACAGCTGGAGTGTCAAGGTTAGCCATCACTGGCCTAGGGCACCTGGTACCTTTAATCAGGCCCTGGTTAAAGCATAATAGACTGACCACCCTTTCCATTATTTAATAGGATACATATATAATAGACAGTGCTGAGCAATATTTAGAATAAAACAGCGAAAATAAAGTGGGATGAGAATGAATATATAGACCAGCACCCTTAGCACTTGGTTGCTTTTTGCTGCTGTGAAAGTAGAACTAAAATAAGGATATTCTACAACAGTCTCCAAATGCAACCAATGTCCTTGCTGGGTTCCCCGGTCAGTAAAGGTGCCCATAGACGGTCCGTTTAACGGATCCGTTCGGAACTTAATTAGCACACATCGCATCGCATTGCATGCCTTGTGCATGCAGTGTGCATGCAATGCCATCCGATGCGATGTGTAGCTAGTACAAAAAGTATATGCAGCACATACTTTTTGTACCGTACGATGAGATGCGTGGGAGCGCGCATCTCATAGTACAGAACGGACGGTCCGGGAACGGACCGTTTATGGGCACCTTTAGCTCTGCTGGATAAATAGTTTGTTGAAGATTCCTAGTATGGCATCAAAGGAAAAGTGTCTTGATCATCTGGTACAGCGTGTGATAAGCTAGAAACGTAGGAACTACATAGGTAAAAGGATTATTTGCATATTGTTTATACCTTACATAAATTCAGATCTCTTGATTCAATTTAATTAAAGTCACTGTTAAAAATAGAAAACAACAAAAGATGAGAAAAGTAAACAAACATGAATCCAACATTTCCTCTATGCAGTTAATTGAGAAACAAAGGCTGATTAGATTTTAAGTATGACATATTAAATGTGGGTACTTTGTCCTATTGATTTATTTACTAATAATAAACTTACCACTACTAACCTGAGAGATGGATGCAGAATAAAGGGTAAACGTTCTGGGGGGTCCTTACTGTACTTTAATGCGGGCACTTGTGATTCTCCAAGCACCTGTATGCCAGGCTAGGCTTGCAGGGACATGTAGTCTCACTGTAAAGAACAATGGGGGTTATTCTAGTTCATTCTTTTTGACAAAATCCTTCTTAGATGGACAAAACCATGTGCACTGCGGGTGGGGCAGATGTAACTTGTGCAGAGAGAATTAGATTTGGGTGGGGTTTTTCTCCAAAGTGAGATCTATATTGCAGTGTAAAATAAAGCAGTCAGTATTTTCCCTGCACAGAAACAAAATAACTCACCCAAATCTAATTCTATCTGCACATGTTACATCTGCCCCCCTGCAATGCACATGGTTTTGTCCATCTAAAAAGGATTTTGTCAGAAAGAATGAACTAGAATAAACCCCAATATTACTTCTTCTTTTACATGCAGAGAATATTAATAAAAATTATTTTATTTATATAGCGCTCTTTCTCCAACAGGACTCTCTTACACATTGGCCCTTATTCTGGTTCACTTGCATTTGGGTGGGGTTTGTACTTCAAAGTGAGATCTATATTGCAGTGTAAAATTAAAGCAGTCAGTATTTACCCTGCACAGAAACAAAATAACTCACCCAAATCTAATTCTCTCTGCACAAGTTACATCTGCCCCACCTGCAGTGCACATGGGGCCTTATTCTAGTTCACTCTTTCTGACAAAATCCTTCAAAACCATGTGCACTGCAGGGGGGCAGATGTAAAATGTGCAGAGATAATTAGATTTGGGTGAGTTATTTTGTTTCTGTGCAGGGTAAATACTGACTGCTTTATTTTTACACTGCAATATAGATCTCACTTTGAAGTAAAACCCCACCCAAATCTAATTCTCTCTGCACAAGTAACATCTGCCCCACCTGCAGTGCACATGGTTTTGTCAATCTAAGAAGGATTTTGTCAGAAAGAGTGAACTAGAATAAGGCCCATGGTTCTGTCCATTTGAGAAGGAATTTGCCTTTTCGAGCGAACCAGAATAAGGGCTATTATACAGTAATACAGCAATAGACAAGACACACATTAAAAATAAAGCCTTGAGCACACAGTAAGCATAATGCAGGACTGGTGCAGGCATTTTGGGTAATAAAGTAACTTCCACAGGTTGTGTATTCCACCCTCACAAGGTACCAGGTGAGTCAGCCATCTTGGGATCACTGTGTGGGATTACCCTGAGTAGAATAGTTGACCCTAATAACACAAAATGGGTGCTTACAGCTCCGAAAGCTCAGAAGAAAAGCCCTGCATTGAGCCCAGGCCTTGTGTGGTTCCTCCAAAAGGGAAACACCTTTATTGGGGGTCCCCACTCTCTGAGGTACCCCCAGGCCTTGTCTTACAACATGGGAAAGGTTTACATGATGACAGGGGTCACCATAATGGGCGAGATTCAGCAAGCTAAAAATGCTTTGCTGCGGGGGGTTACTCCAGTTCCTATTTGGCGTAACCCCATGGAAGCCTATGGGCTTCCCTTTGCGTGCCCCACGCGCCCCCCCCGCCGATCTGCGTCGCACCCCCCTGTGTCCGGGCAGCCTCCTGCTGTGCTGCCCGGACCAGTGATTTTCTCCTGCCTGCACCACTTCTGAGTGCAGGGAGGAGGAACCGGAGCCCTTACAGCTGTGTAAGGGTTCCGGCAGGGAGGGGGGGACCCGGTGCACACCGCCGGGCATCGCTTTTGTGTTAATAATCGCATATGTTACTGCATATGCGATTATTAACTATGCGAATGCTGGAGATGTGCACCGGGGATTATTGGTGAATCTCCCCCCCATCCTCATTGACTCTCAAATTGTGGCATTTAATGTACTGGGGGAAGGGCTCGACATCAGGCAGGGTCCCCCAAAATTCTCCTGGATTCTCCCAGGGTAACTGCAAGAATGAGGGAGGGGGGTTAATATATACAGTATATATATATATATATATATATATATATATATATATATATATATATATATATATATATTACCACATGAAAAGCCTATGTTTGTCCCTCTGTACCTCACTCTGTAGATGCCCTGACAGGTTCAGTGCTGCCTGATTTAAAACTCTCCCATGATGAGGCTGCTGCTGCTGTCATCCTCCATGGGCCTGAAAAGCATATGATGAGCTCCACCTAGCAGAGCCCAGCACAAGCATCTCAACCTCTGACCTCTTGTGCAAAGTCTCATGGGACTTAGTCAACTCCCAGTAATGCACTGCATTGTGCAGTCAGTGTGCCTTGGTTCCTGATGCTCAGCACCATTAATCATTGTCACATTGGCAGATAGGTGAAGATGCAGCACTACCCCACTCCCATGCACAAAACCTTTAGCCTAATTTGTTTTTTTAATACACGCCAACCACAGGGGGCCCCTAGATAGAGGGGGGGGCCAGAGGTATTGACCCCCTGAGCCCCCCTTAATCCAGCCTTGATTGATGCTTTACTCTGTGTGTTTGATAAGTATGTATATCTGCAGTGGCATAACTACAGAGGATGCAGGGGCTGCAGCTGCAATGGTGCCCAGTGGCTTGGGGGCCCCAAGGCCATCCCCTGCAACCTTTTTTTTTATTGTGAGACCTGTACCTTTTAAGATTTTGCTATGGGGCCCACAAAGTGCTAGCTACACCGCTGTATATATGTGTCACTGTATCTGTATAGTATGTGACTGTATATATGTGTGTATGTGTGGGCTGCAATGTCCTTCGAGGAGGAAAGGACAGGAGTGAATGCTTTCCCTGCTTTAATGTATGACCAAAGCTGCAGAGAGACATATTGGTATGTATATGCGGAATGGGATCATTCGTCAGACTGCATTTAGGTCTACAGTCATTAGGTCGACCCCACTAGGTCGACTGGCAGGAAGGTCGACCTGACTTAAGGTCGACATGGGCCAAGGTCGACATGACTTAAGGTCGAATTTGCATAAAGGTCGACATGAGGAAGGTCGACTGGTCATAAGGTCGACATGGGTTTTTCACTGTTTTTTTATCCGAATGTCGACACAGTCGACATGGACACAGTTGGCAATGAGAATCGGACCCTCGCATCGCTCGCTTCGCTCGCGATGCTTCGGGCACGGTGCCTCGCTGCGCTCGGCACACTATTTTATTCTCCCACCACGCCCTAGTGGATGGTAGGGCATGAAATACCGCCTGTCGGCACATGTCGGCTCAAAAAACAGTGAAAAACCCATGTCGACCTTATGACCAGTCGACCTTCCTCATGTCGACCTTTATGCAAATTCGACCTTAAGTCATGTCGACCTTGGCCCATGTCGACCTTAAGTCAGGTCGACCTTCCTGCCAGTCGACCTAGTGGGGTCGACCTAATGACTGTAGACCTAAGTTCATTCTAATAGATGACCGCATCCCGTATATGCACCTTTTCCTGGGAGTACATTTAAAGACCACGTTTGGCATTTATTTGCAGCTATTTTAGCGTCAACCCCAAGTGTCACATCAAAGGACAACGCAATCTGATTGTTGTTACATAACACTGCTTACCTAACCTGTCTCACAACACTGCTGCTATCACTGTATGAGCACCCAGGAGAACACCTTGAACCATAGTGGAAAATTCAGTCTTGATTTCATACTTTGTTCATTGTATTGGAAACACATAGGGCCTCTTTGTATTTACTGGAATTTCCACTTCCCTTACTATGTATGACCAGTGCAATAAAAGCCTGTGGTTTTACACTCTATATTTTATAGCAAAAACATAGTGACTCAACAGTGAAAAATACACTCAATCTTTTTTTCTACCTCCTGTTTGTCAGACATTCCCACAGCTCCACGAGCCCCGCATTACATAACAATGCGCTCAGTTGCTCGGGGTACTATGTCTGCTGGCAGCTAACACCAGGGTAACCTGCAGAACTCCAAGAACTATCAGGAAACCTCTTACTTCCAGGCCTGTTAGGAGTATTTAATATGTGATAAACTAAGAAAATGTACTTGGATGCTGCCCAGAGATGAAGAAAGGGGTTGCAGGAGGCAGGCATGATTTTGAGAGGTGTGAATCAAAGGGTGGACAGTGAATAGGTCCACCATGAATGATGGACATGACAACAAGGTCGACATAAAGTAGGTCGATATAGACAAAAGGGTCAACATAACATTAACCAATAGTCTGATTAGGCTGCAGCCTAGGGCGCCATTGCTGTAGGGGGAACCTTGCAGGTGACAGCCGAGGAGTAAAATGAAGGCCTAATTGATTCCATGTTTGTTTGGCTATCACCCATCCCGATGTACCGTGGGATGTACAGTTATTAAGGGGACTGCCAGATGGCTGTGCCAATGTAACTTACTGACGGAACCATTACTTTATGTACATTGTGCTACAGCACCAGCTGGGCAGCCTAAAGCCAAAGTGTACTTCACACACCACAAGCATTAGATCCTACATGCCAGTTGTATAACCTTCATTACATGCACATGGGCGGCACGACTGGCGAGTTCCTGAGCGCCCATACATGTGTGTTTAGCAGCATTACAAGGGGAGCTACATGTGTATTAGTCTAGGGCACCTGGAACTTTTAATAAGGTCCTGTAGACTAATGGGCCCTACACATGGCGCGAATTTGCTTAGAAAATGCCCCTACATTGCTGCGTGTGTAGGGGCCATAGTGATAGTGATGCGCGGCCCCACACGTCACTATCACCGGGTGAATAACCCCTAGGGTGGTATGCCCGGAAATTTTCCAGGCTCAGCTGCGCTGCCGCAGCGGGCTGTCCCAGAAAATTTCCGGGCATACCAATTTGCATTAGGTGCAAGCCAGTGGTACCTCCAGCGGACCACCACTGGCGCACTACCTTTAGGGGTCCCCTCGTCACCCCCCCCCCCACCCCTTCTGTCGCACCACCCCCACCCCCTCCGCTTCAGCGATTGTACGCCGGAGCTCCCCTGCCGCCAGCCGTCATTCACTATATGCATCATTGACGTAGGCGGCAGGCTCGGGGATGTTCGGCGCGGCTCCGGGGGACTCAGGAGAGTTCAGGCGCCCGAGTCCTCCCGAGCCGCCGTGAAACATCCCCGAGCCTGCTGCCTGTGTGATGACTATTGTAGAAAAGCAGGTTTGGTGAATCCTGTGAGCGCAATAAATGAAAAAATGGGTGCAGCTAACTCTGGCAAAAAATAGAAGTTACACCACCTTCAATTGGACAATTAAGAAAAAGAGGTCTTGATCTCACCAAAATGCTTGAAAAAGGAGACTGTGTTTCTCCGAAATGCGTTGCATCTATTAAAGACACTTTCCTTCATCAGTGCAATAGGACACTTTGCACTTTAAAGAAGGCACAGGACACATTACCAAGGACGCACCAGCACTTTATCACCAAGGATCTTGATCCAGGCAAGCCAACTGCGGTGGTGCCGCAGACCTTCATATAGAAGCATAGCCCACCGCAACCACTCATTTTGGTGAGATCAAGACCTCCATGTATATACTGTGAATTGTATGGTGCAAATTGTGAAGTCCTCATTGGAAGTATATGTTTTATTTTTATCTTTTATGCATGTCTCAATAAATCTTCTTTTGTCCAAACGGAAGTTTGTCAAAACAGTTGTTTGAACATCTAATGAAAAGGGTTGCGCTGAACTCCGGCAATAATTCTGCCTGTGTGATGACTGACAGGCGGCAGGAGGAAGCGAGGGCAGGGGAGCTCCGGCGGACTAACGCCGAAGCGGAGGTGAGGGGGGCGGCGGCTCCCTACGATCTGTGGTGGGTTTTGCTGGGGCAGGACAAACCTGCCCTGGTAGGTTTGTCCTACCCCAGCAAAACCCACCACTCAAGGGGTTAATATTGTCAGATCCCCGGTCATGGCCAGTGTTCACACCGGGAAATGCTGGTGTTGACACATCGCTGTGCAGAGCTGTGTGCTGAGCAATCTTGCTGAGCAATCTGAATCATCAAGCATTGCTCAGATTGATCAGCACACTCGCCCCGTGTGTAGGCCCCATAAGATTCCAGGTTGAGCTGAGTTATAAAATGGTGATTCAGATAAGGTTTTTATATAGATGCATTGCTGGCTGGGATCTTTCACGAGGAGCTGCTTTTTCATTATACTTCATTATTCTGCACTGTTAATAATACATTCAGTAGTGTAACAATAGCCAAGCAGACCCTGACGTGGTGGAGGCACTGAGGAAATGTGGAGGTCTGCGGGGCTAACCACTGCTGCCTATTGGAACCTGCAGATCTACTTGCCTGCAGTCCTGGCGCTCCTCCTGCTGCTACTAATGATAAATAGCCCTAACAAAATGTCTGCCCCCTTACAGCAAAGAGGTTTTGAGGATGGTAAAAGGAGACCGCCTCCTCTAGCTACCTTAAAAGCGTTCTGCTGTTAGGGGCAGCCATTTTGTTGGAGACATTTTTCATAAGCAGCAGAAAGAGCGCCGGGACTGCAGGCAAGTAGATTTGCAGACCCGGTGGAGGCAAGCGGATGGGTGAGTGAGGGTAAACTTTACAGGGGAGAGGGGGGCTCAGCCAAAATTTCCAGGCAGGGGGGTGCACATTTTATAGTTACTTTACTGAATACGTTGACTATTTGTTGTGTTTATATACTGTAGAAATATTTAATTAATTACATGTGCAGACATCATTACATCTATATCTGGGGCTGGATGTATCGTCCGCATCCATGCGGGATGCGGACGAACTCAGAGTTTTTTAAAAAAAAAAGGCAATCATTTACAATGCATGGTTTTGCCTTGTAAGCGATTGCTCCTTTAAAAAAAAAAGTCTGAGTTGGTCCGGTATCCCGCACATTTGCCAGACGCACTAAAATGCATCCGGCCCCCAATGGCTGTATTAGCGCTCATAAGGGGAAGGACGGAAAACATTCTAAAGGGAAAGGAAAGGTGTGGGGATAGTGTGGAGTTAACAGGCGTTAATGCTGTTGCTCAATCATCCTGTCTTCTACAAATGAGTAATTGCAAATATGTGGTTAAATTATTATCCGCTATCACAGTGACACCATAATGAGATAAGCTCAATGGACTGTGGACAGTAATAGGGCACACATTTATAAACTGGCGGCTAGACGGGACTTTTGGTAATTGGAATATGGAACTTGCAGGCTAAGCGTCTAGATGCTTTTATGTCAGGCAGCACCCAGTGCCAGTACTTGTTATGGCGCCAGCCTCCGTGTCCCAAATCTGCCAGTCTGATATACTCAACGCTTAACTATGAGACAGCCTGCAAACCTGCTGCAAATGCTGTGCCTACCTCATCGCCCCCTTAGTTACTGGCGCTGAGTGTCACTGCTGCAGACATTTACTGACTACAGAGGTATGACATAAAGAAATTAGCGATGGGCATAACAAGGCAATACAGGCAACAGCAATACCAGGGCAAGGCTGTAGCAGCTTCAAGTCTGCATAGACAGCACAGCAGGAAATGACAGAATTATTTGTTCCCCCCTTAGCATTTTATAGCCTTAGAGTATTTCATATTTCCAGCTATTTGGCACCAGCCACCAGCGGCAGCAAGCACAGACTGGCAGCAGTGAAACTGGGGCACATTCTTCTGCTTTTCCAAGAGATTAGCAGCTGTCTGCATCCCGCTACCTGCAGCATGCCTGTCAGCTCAGAAAGCTCAGGACAGGAGACCTCTTCTAGACAGCTGCATTAGCAGCGCTGAGACAGTCAGCTCAGGACTATTCTTTTCACACAGTAAAGGAAGTTATGCAATAGCTCAGCCTGATATACAAAAAAAAAAAGTAAAAATAACAAATGGAGTTCATATGAGTCATTATAGAGGAGTGGAGATGCTAAAACTAGCAGGAAGGGAGAGGAATGTCTGGACTGTCCCATCTGATTTTATAGGTTTATATTTTTCTTGGCATTGAAAAGAGCAGAACATTATCTCCATTTAAAAGGAAAACCAACAACAGCAAACCCGTATCTTCTTGAATAACGTCTTTCCTCACATGTTTTCTTCTGTGAGCGGGCCAGAAAAAATAATCCTTTCAATCTCCAGTTTCCACATTTGCAAAGCAGTTAAAGGAAAACTCTAATTAAAATACAAGTTCAAGAGTATTTCAGATAATAACAATAGATTTACATTCAGGCGTTTTCAAGACAGAGCTTTTGTTATTGCTTCTTATGTTGCTCTCCTACAGAGGTTTTTCCCTCCCGCAGGGCTGAAGATAACACAGGCAATCTGGAATATCTTAATGGGAATTCAGATCTAATTTACAAATATAATGAATCTGTCCTTAAAACAAATTCCAGAATAAGGTGCCGGTCAGCAAAGGGTTTTTCCTGTCAGCAAAGGGATGAAGTTGTCCAGTGGTCAATGTGAGGTCTTCTGCGCTTTCCCTACACCATCCAGCTGCACTTTGTAGCAGTTACTCTACATGGCTCTGTCCAGGATAACTACAAAGACTGGTTTATGGGCTTGATTCAGACCCCATTGAAAAAGTGCCGTGATCACAGTTTCAATGCTGGCCAGTGGGCAGCAACGGGTTGGCAGCGTGGCATTGCCGTGGTGGGACCTCACATACAGCTACTGCTGCCGGAAACATGGCTGACCTGCAACTGGCCGGAAACATGGCTGACCTGCACCTGGCTTCGCAGCCAGGGAGCTGCCGGTAATGTGCAAGCGGTTCGTGAGGGACTCGGCGTGAGCCTAACACTAAAGTTTCATGAAACTGCATTTATATCAGGCCCTTTATGTGGAACATTTACATGATGATTGCACTACTGTATATACAACCTTTCATCTGAAATTTCTCATCGCTTTGAGCTAAATGAAGAAAAAGGGCCCTTGGTAGATTGCCGTTTGTGGCACCTACCGAACATGGATTACATGTCTGTCTTTTTAGTGTATTGCATAATGAATGAAACACATAGTTCGATATATGATTTATTTGCCAGAAATAGCTAGCCTATGTACAAATTGGGCGTTGATAAGTAAAGTAGGATACATCTTAATGGGCTCGTATGTCCAAATTGCGCGTAAATGTGAGATGGATTGAGGTATTGTTAAACGTAGCAGGTGTTTCGAATGGGTAAAGAAAGAGCCCTTATTTGCATAAGACGCGGACAAATTAGATGCTCTTCCACCACGGTGAGCTGTGGCAGATGAGTCGGCTTCAGCGCATACTTGAAACCGAACTCCTTGCACATGGGTGGCAAATTTCTTTTGTCGCAATCATCGCATACACGTACCGCATTCCAGAACCTTCGCATTTGCTCTGTACTCCCTCTCGCCAAACACAGTTAGTACGCAAATGTGATCGGTGGTGCACTTGCGCAGTTCACCCTTGTGCCAGAGGTGATCGCAGACAACATGGCCGAAGGAATTGTTTAGAAAAAGCTTGGTGAACTGTTTGTCTGTGCCAGAGAAGCACGACGACGCTGGTGGTTGCTTTAGTAACAGCATTGAAGGGCCTGTGTTGGGGTCCATTGTGACCAAGGTTGGGTCATGAGTGGTCTCATCAGCTTCATCTTGATTTTGCAAAAATATATCTGACATCCTCAGTCGCTTTGGTGGCCCTCCCGAGGGACCCGGCTGCGAAGAAGCGACCCACGTGCACGCTGGTATTTGGAGCCCCCATAACTTCTTTCCTGGTGATCCGATTCTCTTAATTTTTTGTTCTCTCTATACATGCAGCTCCGTTCTGCCGCAGTTAATGGTGGTTGTCAGTTTTGTGGTGGATTTTGACTCGGATCCTTGCTCTTCTTTCCTGGCATGACGCTGCTGCTTCTAAAATTTTCAGAGTAGGTCAATAGTTGTTGCATTAAAAGGAGGGCCATTTTAAGCCCTTGTGAATGAGCTAACACTCGTAATCGTGGCACTTGTAGTTTCGGAGCAAATTGTGCCGAAATGTATCTGAAACACGATGACGCACCACCTGAAATGATAAAATGAACGTTATATAACAATGTCGTTTTATTGTGCGGGTAATCTTGCTCCATCGATCGGTACACGTGCGCAGTTACGGTGTACGAATGGAGACTGAGTGGCGGGACAAGGAGTGGTTCATGTTTTAATGACAGGGAGTGCAGCCAACATTACACCCGAGCCCATGAGAAAGACAAGTAATCCATGTCAAAAGTGGGCGTTATGGAAAGCTGTTCCCTCTGTCGCTCAACTACTGGTAATACCAGCAGATGAGCGGCTGGGCCAGCGATGATGCAGGGGTGCGCATCAGCGCTCACTGGTCACCCCTGGCCGATATACACTGGACAGCTCAGACGAGTAAACTGAGCAGCTTTCAGCACCAAGTCTCCCAGTGTTATGGGTTTTAAGTCCATAAGTGTTATGGGTCATAAAATAACTTTTTATGTTGGAGCAAGTTGCATTTTACTTGAAATAATATTTCAATCAGCTGATCATATGGAAGGTCTTCTCCGTCACTGCAACATCATCATTAGTTATTTATAAGGTGCCCAAAATGCCTGTCAGACAGAAGAAGTTGATGAAGAGGGTGCAGACATTAAAGAGATTAGAGAGGCCTCTACTCCCAAGAGCTGACAATCTGAAGTGAGAGTGCAAAGCAGAGACAATAGGAGATTAGCTGGAAGTACATGGGGTGCAGAAACAGAGAGAAAGAGGCAGAGAGATAGAACTTGGAATTAAGTTAGTCACTTTCAAAATTAACCCTGCTCTTAAGAAAAATCTGGTTCTTGATGTATAACACTACTTAAAAATATGGTTTCATAATAAAAATTATTATTAGTTACTTGAATTACCTATTGTATTAAAAAAAAAACATTTTGGGCTGAAATCACCTGTTAAAATCTTAAAAGTATACTAAGATTTGCTACAATTTGATAGAATTTGAAAGAAAATGATTGCTTGTGATTGCTTGTCATTCAAATTCAGTGTCTGAGATTGTACACAAACTTTGTTTCATGTTTTAAAACCTTGTTTTATGCACAAATAAAATATATTTCTGTGTATCAGTGTAGAAAGATGTCCACCTATCTGGTGTAGAAAGATTAATAACAATACCAATTGGCGGTGCGCTGTCAACAGCAGCTAATACGAGGATTGTCATTTGTCACCCTTTATTTACATTTAAATAAATAGATATAAGTATACTAGCACCGAATGAATGGGCAGCACTGTTGGTGTAGTGGTTAGCATTGCTGCCTCACAGCGCTGAGGTCATGGGTTTGATTCCCAACATGGCCCTAACTGTGCGGAGTTTATATATTCTCCTTGTACTTGTTTGGGTTTCCTCCGGGTATTCCAGTTTCCTCCCACATTCCAAAATATACTGGTAGGCTAATTGGCTCCCAAAAAATTTACCCTAGAATGAGTGTTTGTGTGTACATGTGGTAGGGAACATAGATTGTAAACTCCACTGGGGCAGGGACTGATGTGAATGTTCAAATATTCTCTGTAAAGCGCTGCGGAATATGTATGCGCTATACAGGTCAAGTATCCCGTATCCGAATATCCGTTATCCGAATTATTCCGAAAACCATACATTCCAGAAAGTGAAGAAAAAATTTTTTTTTTGCTAAAAGCTCACTGGGGACATATGTAACAGCACTACTGAGGACATGACATGTAACTGGCACTATATATGTACAAGAAAATGATTGCTTGCCATTCAAATTCAGTATCTGAGATAGTACACAAATTTTGTTTCATGTTTTGAAACCTTGTTTTTTGAACAAATAAAATATATTTGTGTGTATTTTATGAGGTAATAAAATATATATGTGTGTATTTTATGTGTTTATACAGCATAAATGCAAGATACTTCAAAAAACATCATTGAAAAATTAAAATATTCCGAAATACGAAATAATCCGTTATCCAAAATTCTCCTGGTCCCGAGCATTTTGGATAAGGGATACTCAACCTGAATAGAAGGACAGGAAGAATGCCTTTCACTGGTGCACCTAAGAATAAATTGAACTCATAATACATAACTTTTAATAGATATACATGTAAAATTTCTGCGAAATAAAACCAGGACATACAGCAATCACACTAATAAAAAAGGGGAGGACGTTCCCCTGACTCAGCGTGACCCCCTAGTCACCAACACCCCTATCTGTAAGTGTTTTTTACGTTTTGTACCGTAGGCAACAGAAACTGTTAACAAATATTAATAAATAATAAATTTCATGTATTTGATGTGTTTATGCAACATAAATTCAAGATACCTCATTCAAATATAAAATTATTCCAAAATACGGAATAATCCATTATCAAAAATTCTTCTGTTCTGAACATTTTGGATAAGGAATACTCATCCTGTATATGGGTACTTTAACGTTTCACTATAAATCGCATCCTATTACCACATTTGTTTGAGGCGATATAATATTAATATAGACTTATCCCCGATGTAAGCAATCCGGTATTTGGCACTTTTGCGATCTTGTCTTCCTTTTCTTCTTTCCTTATCACGGCTTTTCATTTTTGGCAAAAACAAACCAAGGTGTGTGTTCCGCTCGTCACCATCCTGTAGTGTATAAATAACCAGGATGTACAATAAATGGGAAAAGTATTTTGTCCGACATCAGAATATATTACAATAAATATTATCACAGCCATGCACTACAGAGTTGTCATCCTTTAATTATATTTGTAATTACATGAAAAAATATCTTGGCTTAGAGGTGGACATCCTGCCATTGTCAACCACTTCCCAGGGTTACTGCTCCCGTCACCCAAAACATAATCTCGGAGATTGTGATCTACACAATTGTTATATTCTCCTTGCTGTGCATCCTATGCAAAATGCCTCCTGCTCCTACTGAGATGCTGTAAGGCCGAAAGATCTGCATATATATCTACCTATCTTCCTATTTGCAAGTATTAGTGCAACGGCAAGGGACATTGTAACTTCCATTTACAAACAGACTAAGCAGGATTTGTTCCTGAGCAGACAAACAAGGGAATTGGAAGGTAGGACAATAAGAGTCCTGGGGGAAGCACTTACAATGCTAGGATTTTCCTTACATGTATCTGTGATTGGGAGTTTCAGTTGGCCAGTATGTGGGATGACCATGAATAGGCGATTACAAGACTTTCCTGTCCTAATAAAAGGTCACAGTGTTACCACGCCAGTAGGGGAGCTGGCTGGGAGGTTGGCAATGATGAATATGTGAAAACTTCCCACCCCCAAAACTTTCACCTACTGCAGAGGGATAATAGAAGAGGAGGGAGAGGAGTTATTTTATGGGTGGTGCAACTGTACGATGTTTGAATCATTGCAGTGTACAGCTGCAGTGTGGCCAGTGGCGTAACAACAAATAATTCGCCCCCCCCCCCCCCCCCCCCCCCCCCCGCCGTGAAAATTTTGGTGCCCCCCACCACCGCGGGCGGTACCCCATACCTGTGGAGCATGAAGTGTCGGCACCCGGGCGCAGTAGGTGCGTCGGCGGTCGAGGAAACGGTAGGGTGCTGGGGGACCTGTGCGGTGTCCGCAGTGTCAGGAACTGAAGCGCTGAGATCAGCGGACACTGCAGAGTCGGACAGACAGCGGTGGCAGAGTATGAAAATTCAAAAGATAGGCCACTGATTGGCTGAATGTGCGCTCTCTCAGCCAATCAGCGGCCTCCGCTGTCTCCGTCCATCACAGTGTACGCTCTCAGCGGCGCTTCAGTTCCCGGACACTGAACTTCCTGCTTTACAGTTTACACTGCCCAGGTACAGGCAGTGTGCAGGGGGTACGTAACAATAGTGCCGCAGACCCCCGGCGCTCACACTTAGTCAGCGCCTCCCCGCCATCACTGGGTCTGCGACGCTATAGTTACGCCACTGAGTGTGGCCTGATATATTTAACTGCCTTAGTAGGATAAAATTAGATAGTTCTACTTAAAGCCCACGCAGACTGTCCTAGACTGTCCAGCATATTCATTCAGTTTGGGGATCTCTAGACAGTTATGGTATCGGGGAGTCCACAGTGACTAAGTCGGCACCGAAAAATGGTTGACATACCATAGGTCAACACTGACAGAAGATCGAGACAAGCTTAAGGTCGACATGGACACTCAAAAGGTCAACACTAGTTTTTCATGTTTTTGGTGTCTATGTTGACATATGTCGGCATGGACACCATATAACTGTACCCCATCTCCTCCCATGGCTCGCCATGCTTCAGGCAGTATTATATTCTCACTCTATGCCCACTTAGATAGTAAAGAATAAACCAAGTCGGTCTAAATAAAATAAAAAATTAAATCTCATGTTGACATTTTGAGTGTTGACTATGTCCATGTCGACCTTAAGCTTGTGTAAACCTTCTGTCATTGTCAACCTAAGTTATGTTGATCATTCTTAGGTGTTGACCTAGTCACTGTCGAGCATTAGTGGTCAACCTAGTGGCTGTCGACCCAGGGACCAGACACCTTCTACACAACACTGCTGCTCCCAATTCTGCAGTGATGTGAGTGTGGCAGTGCTGACACCCTAGACCCCACACCTCACTGAATTGTATGTGTATAACATTAGAGTTCTCATTTGATGTGGGCTGTAATGCATGGACAGTCATCTGGGATGTAATGCATGGACAGTCATCTGGGATGTAATGCATGGACAGTCATCTGGGATGTAATGCATGGACAGTCATCTGGGCTGTAATGCATGGATAGGCATCTGGGCAATAATGCATGGACAGACATCTGGGCTATAACGCATGGACAGACATCTGGGCTATAACGCATGGACAGACATCTGGGCTATAATGCATGGACAGTCATCTGGGATGTAATGCATGGACAGTCATCTGGGCTGTAATGCATGGATAGGCATCTGGGCAATAATGCATGGACAGACATCTGATCTGCAATGCATGGACAGACATCTAGGCTGTAATGCATGGACAGACATCTAGGCTGTAATGCATGGACAGACATCTAGGCTGTAATGCATGGACAGACATCTGGGCTATAACGCATGGACAGACATCTGGGCTATAACGCATGGACAGACATCTGGGCTATAATGCATGGACAGCCATCTGGGCGTTAATGCATGGACAGACATCTGGGCTATAATGCATGGACAGACATCTAGGCTGTGTTGCATGGATAGGCATCTGGGCTGTAATGCATGGACAGTCATCTGGGCTATAATGCATGGACAGACATCTAGGCGGCTGTATTGCATGGACAGACATTTAGGCTGTAATGCATGGACAGACATCTGGGCTGTAATAAATGGACAGACATCTGGGCTATAATGCATGGACAGACATCTAGGCTATAATGCATGGACAGTCATCTGGGATGTAATGCATGGACAGTCATCTGGGCTATAACGCATGGACAGACATCTAGGCTGTAATGCATGGACAGACATCTGGCCAATAATGCATGGACAGACATCTGATCTGCAATGCATGGACAGACATCTAGGCTGTAATGCATGGACAGACATCTAGGCTGTAATGCATGGACAGACATCTAGGCTGTAATGCATGGACAGACATCTGGGCTATAATGCATGGACAGACATCTGGGCTATAATGCATGGACAGTCATCTGGGCTGTAATGCATGGACAGACATCTGGGCTGTAATGCATGGACAGTCATCTGGCCAATAATGCATGGACAGACATCTGATCTGCAATGCATGGACAGACATCTAGGCTGTAATGCATGGACAGACATCTGGGCTATAACGCATGGACAGACATCTGGGCTATAATGCATGGACAGTCATCTGGGCTGTAATGCATGGACAGACATCTAGGCTGTAATGCATGGACAGACATCTGGGCTATAACGCATGGACAGACATCTGGGCTATAATGCATGGACAGTCATCTGGGCTATAACGCATGGACAGACATCTGGGCTATAATGCATGGACAGTCATCTGGCCAATAATGCATGGACAGACATCTGATCTGCAATGCATGGACAGACATCTAGGCTGTAATGCATGGACAGACATCTGGGCTATAACGCATGGACAGACATCTGATCTGCAATGCATGGACAGACATCTAGGCTGTAATGCATGGACAGACATCTGGGCTATAACGCATGGACAGACATCTGGGCTATAATGCATGGACAGTCATCTGGGCTGTAATGCATGGACAGACATCTAGGCTGTAATGCATGGACAGACATCTGGGCTATAACGCATGGACAGACATCTAGGCTGTAATGCATGGACAGACATCTGGGCTATAATGCATGGACAGTCATCTGGGCTGTAATGCATGGACAGTCATCTGGGCTATAATGCATGGACAGTCATCTGGGCTTTAATGCATGGACAGACATCTGGGCTGTAATGCATGGACAGACATCTAGGCTGTAATGCATGGACAGACATCTAGGCTGTAATGCATGGACAGACATCTGGGCTATAACGCATGGACAGACATCTGGGCTGTAATGCATGGACAGTCATCTGGCTGTAATGCATGGACAGACATCTGGGCTGTAATGCATGGACAGTCATCTAGGCTGTATTGCATGGACAGACATCTAGGCTGTATTGCATGGACAGTCATCTGGCTCTAATGAATGGACAGTCATCTGGCTGTATTGCATGGACAGACATCTAGGCTGTAATGAATGGACGGGCAATCACACTCCAGACCATAAAGAGAATGGGAGAATAAAATAAACACAGCATAAAACAAGGATAAAAGTGTCTATACAATGTACTGTATATAGTAATGTATATAACTTATATACATTACTATATACAGTACATATATTATTGTATATAATATAAGGACAGTCGAGAGCATAATCATCAGCTACTGTGAAAGCTACCGCCAACTCGGGTATGGACACTTGTGACTTATATCTAGCAATAATAATTTATAAAATTGAGGTTTTGTTCAAAAAAAATAATAATCTATTAACTGCTGCATGTGTTAAAAGTAATAAAGTTAAAAAAAGAAATGGCCTCATAATATTGATAGCAAAAGCTGGAAAGAACTACAGCAGTGAAAATAATGGGCACTTAGAGAACCAATCAATTTTGAGGTACAGTAGATTTCATCAAGTTCATTCTTTAATATACTGTAAGTAGAAGTAGAAGCTGATGCTATGGCGACTTGTCCGCTGGTCGTGTCACTCATAGATACCTCAACTAACATTTGTGTATTTAAGTAAACCTTTATAATATGATATAATTTTTTGATTGTGGGAGGAAACCCAGACAAGCACACAAAGACTATACAAACTCCCCACAGTTAGGGTCATGGTGGGAATTGAACCCATATCCTCAGTACTTTGAGGCAGCACAGACGGTGTAATGTTTAGCATTATTGCCTCACAGCACTGAGGTCATGGGTTCGATTCCCACCATGGCCCTAACTGTGCGGAGTTTGTATATTCTCCTTACTTGTGTGGGTTTCCTCCTGCAATCCAGAAATATACTGGTAGGCTAATTGGCACCCAACAAATCAACCCCAGAATGTCTGTGTGCACGTGTACATGTGGTAGGGAATATAGAGTTTTTAGGTAGGGAATAAACACACATTTTCAGGGTTTAGCCGCAAATATTAAGTATCCCCTAATTGTATCATAGGGGGACCGCAGCAGGAATCTCCGATCCCCCCCTGCAGCGCCGCCGGCCGCATCTCCCATAGGTTTCTATGGGGGATGCGAAGCTGCCCGATGTATCAACATCGGGCAGCCCAGCTTTGCACCCCTGGGCTATCTCCATTCTGAGATGGCAATAGCCCATGGTAGCCTATGGGTACACATCGCACTGCCCGAGCAGGGCAGTGCGGTAAGAGGGGTCAGCGCATAACCTCGCATGCGCTGACCCCCCCCGGCTTCCGGGTTAGGGCTTCGCAGGGACGGGCTCCTTTCGGGAGCATGAAACAATACGACGGGATCGCATTATAAAATTCGATCTTGATAAATGTGCCCCTAAAGGTGCATACACACTGTACAATTTTTTTGACCAATTTGGTTGAAAGACATTTCCATTGAACCCAGTGTCCTGGATGAAAGATGTTGACAAAAGATATTGTCAACAAACAAACGACAAATGATTATGTGCATACCCGCCAGTTGTTCATCAAGATTGTTCGTCAACTGTACATGCAGCTCAATTTGAATATCTTTCAAAAAGAGCCTATACTGTAGCTAGATCTTTCATCTTTCGTCTGTCGTCAATATCTTTCGTCAACATCTTTAGTCCTGGACACTGGGTTCAATGGAAATGTCTTTCAACCAAATTGGTCAAAAAAATTGTACAGTGTGTATGCACCCTAAGTCAAAGAGTCAGAGAGAACCTGAGAAAACTGACTGGGAATTGCAATTAACAGGTCGGATGTGGACTGCTGCTTTGAAGTTGGATTTCTCCAGTTCCCCATGGCCGATTTTCTAAATTCTGGTATCCCTGGAAAAAGGGGATCCTCAGCTATCAGCATGGGGCCCTTATACACCTGGGGCCCCTGGGCAAGTGCCCATTAACCCTATACGAACAGATGGCCCTGCCCCAAGCCCTTCTGCCTGCAGGGATAGACGCTGTGTGCATTATTTATTTATTTATTTACAGTTTCTTATATAGCACAGCACATTCCGTTGCGCTTTACAATACAATGCACAGTGTCTATTTACAGCTCACCAGCAACTAAAGGTGCCCATACACGGTCCGTTAAACGGATCCGTTTGGGTCTTAATTAGCATGCATCGTATCGGATCGCATGCCTAGTGCATGCCTAGTGCATGCAATGCGATCCGATACGATGTTTAGCTAGTACAAAAAGTATGTGCAGCACATACTTTTTGTACCGTACTATGTTATGCGCAGGAGCACGCATCGCATAGTACAAAACGGACGGTCCGGGAACGGACCGTCTATGGGTACCTTACAGGGGGGACTCCCAACTCCCCCCCCCCCCCCTCGCTGTGGGACACTACCGGCTGCGCGAACATCACTGAAATCCGGGACGTTCCCGTGATAATCTGGACGGTTGGGAGGTATGCAATATATGACACAACTGCTATATAAAATAAGTTTTAATCAAAAATGTAGTAATTTTGTAACATCAGAACCACTAATTCAGTGGTTCCCAAACTGTGTGCCGTGGCACCCTGGGGTGCCTTTAGAGACTTGCAGGGGTGCCTTGGATTGGTGGTCTATGACAAATTCAAGTTATTTATGGCCAATATAATAGTCAAATTGTTGGAAAACAGATGTGAATCCTGTCCATTACCACATAAATAACCACTAGGATGAGATATAGACACATTCAGGGAAATTTACCAATATGAAAAACCTAGTTTTTCGTATTGGTATTTTCCCTACGACTGCATACGACTGTTTAAGTCGTATGCAAAGTCGTGTTCCGGAGGATCAGTTACAAAGCAGTCAGATACGACTGCTTTGTAACCCTCCGAAGGTGTAATGATTCGTATTAGCGGCCGTATATACGGCTGCTAATACGAATTATTTCTAGCAGTCTGCACGGATCAGTAAGATCCGTGCAGGCTGCAAGGTGTAAAAAAAAATAGAAAAATAAATAAATAAAAAAAAAAACGGCGTGGGGTCCCCCCCACAGCCGAAACCAGCACCAGGCTGACAGAGCCTGGAGCCGGTAATTAAAAATCAGGGAACCCGACAAATAGGGGTTCCCTGATTTTTAACAACCAGCCCCAGGCTCCTGCTCTGGGGCTGGTTCCCAAAATACGGGGGACAAAATGAGTAGGGGTCCCCCGTATTTTAAGAACCAGCCCCAGGCAAAACCAGCCAGAAGGGTAATGCCACAGCCGGGGGGAGACTTTTTATGCAAGTCCCCCCGGCCAAAGCATTAACCCTACCGACCAGTCAGCCTGGCCAGGGGCCCTGGGGGAGTGGGGACCCCCCCAATAAAGGGTTCCCCCCCCTCCAGGACTTACCTGACCAGGCTGAAGCCTGGTGCTGTCCTCGATGCCTCTGGGCGGTGGGCATCGAGCTGATAGTTGTGTAAAAAATAGAACAAACTATTGTTTTTTACTGTGGCACTACAAGTGCCAGCAAGCCTCCCCAGCAAGCTGGGACTTGGAGAACCACAAGTCCCAGCCTGCTGGGCATTAAAGGGCCCGCTGGGTCTTGTAGTGCCACAGTAAAAAAAATAGTTAAATAAAACACACTGACACCCATTTTAAATAAAAGTTTAATACACACATTACATACATACTGATACTTACCTTTCTTGATCCCGTAGGTAGCCCTGGTCCTGATGTCCTGTGTCGTCCTCCAGGTCCATGTCGGCTGTCTGCGTCGTCCTCCAGGTCCATGTCGACGATCCGTGTCGTCCTCCAGGTCCATGGCGGTGTCCGGGTCCGAAGAAATCCATGTTGGAGCTGTGGAAGGAAATCCTACTCACCTGTTCCTGCGCTGAAGAAGTCTTCTCTTGATCCGACGTAATCCAGGTAATCTTCATGCTGTCGGCACTCCCCGCTGTCTGCGCTGTCTCTGCATCGCGCTGAGGAGAGATGCTGAGATGTTTCATATTCGGCGCCTCTCCTCAGACTGAATTCTATTGGCCGCCTAGCAGGCCAATCAGGAGCCGACTTTCTCGGCTCCTGATTGGCCTGCTAGGCGGCCAATAGAATTCAGTCTGAGGAGAGGCGCCGAATATGAAACATCTCAGCATCTCTCCTCAGCGCGATGCAGAGACAGCGGAGACAGCGGGGAGCGCCGACAGCTGTGAAGATTACCTGGATTACGTCGGATCAAGAGAAGACTTCTTCAGCGCAGGAACAGGTGAGTAGGATTTCCTTCCACAGCTCCAACATGGATTTCTTCGGACCCGGACACCGCCATGGACCTGGAGGACGACACGGATTGTCGACATGGACCTGGAGGACGATGCAGACAGCCGACATGGACCTGGAGGACGACACAGGACATCAGGACCAGGGCTACCTACGGGATCAAGAAAGGTAAGTATCAGTTTGTGTGTAATGTGTGTATTAAACTTTTATTTAAAATGGGTGTCAGTGTGTTTTATTTAACTATTTTTTTTACTGTGGCACTACAAGACCCAGCGGGCCCTTTAATGCCCAGCAGGCTGGGACTTGTGGTTCTCCAAGTCCCAGCTTGCTGGGGAGGCTTGCTGGCACTTGTAGTGCCACAGTAAAAAACAATAGTTTGTTCTATTTTTTACACAACTATCAGCTCGATGCCCACCGCCCAGGGGCATCGAGGACAGCACCAGGCTTCAGCCTGGTCAGGTAAGTCCTGGAGGGGGGGGACCCCTTTATTGGGGGGGTCCCCACTCCCCAAGGGCCCCTGGCCAGGCTGACTGGTCGGTAGGGTTAATGCTTTGGCCGGGGGGACTTGCATAAAAAGTCTCCCCCCGGCTGTGGCATTACCCTGCTGGCTGGTTTTGCCTGGGGCTGGTTCTTAAAATATGGGGGACCCCTACTCATTTTGTCCCCCGTATTTTGGGAACCAGCCCCAGAGCAGGAGCCTGGGGCTGGTTGTTAAAAATCAGGGAACCCCTATTTGTCGGGTTCCCTGATTTTTAATTACCGGCTCCAGGCTCTGTCAGCCTGGTGCTGGTTTCGGCTGTGGGGGGGACCCCACGCCGTGTTTTTTTTTTTTTTTAATTAAATTTTTCGATTTTTTTACACTGAAGCCTGCACGGATCTAACTGATCCGTGCAGGCTAAAACGCAAATACGACATGAAAATGGTGTTCTATTTTCCTGTCGTATTTGCGTGGGTGTTTTACACCACTAAGCAGCCGTATTATCAGTACGGCTGCTTAGTAAATCAGAAACCACCATTCTTTTGAATGGTGATTTCTGTCGTATTCTATCGATGGTGTAGACATTCGTATTTGTAAATACAAATACGAATGTTCCATCTTTAGGACTACGAATTGCTGTATTTTTGGGATTGTAAATCCCGAAAATACAAATTCGTAAAAAAAAGGTGTATTTCTCCCTACGAATACACCTTTTTTCTACGAATCCATTTTGGTAAATGTCCCTCATTATACTTAACTTTATATTTTTTTCTGACTTTTCAATGAGAAACTCTTGCCTAGGGGTGCCGTGAAAAAAATTCTGGGAACCCCTGCACTAATTTATAGCTGCAAATAGGTGGAACAGAGCCTGGTGTTGTGCTTGTGTTTGCAATATTTACTTACAGTCACAAATGTCTCTTGAATTCCCTTCATACATAAATCCTTCTTCTTCAAAAAAAAAAAACCAGTGAAAAAGCTGCACATCTGCTGAAAAAATAAAAACTGAATGTTTTTACTAACTGGCTGTGTGACAAATGTGCCTTTATAACCCAGCTATTCATTAGCCATTTGTTCCAAAACCGCTATATGCACTTACTGGATAGCTATGTCCCCATTAAACTTAAAAACTATAAACACAAATACTAAATTACTATTGACAAATTTGCAGTAATATGAACCAGAAGTGTTTAGAGGGGGGGGGATGGAAAATGTTGAATATTGTGACAATGGGCCAGATGGTACCAACCAATCAGCTCCTATGAATTTGAAAGCAGATAAGAAGCCCTTGGCCCATCTAGTCTATCCTAGTCTTTTTTATCCTTTAGATATAATCTGAACCTTTTTGATCCTTAGGGCTATTTCACACACTCCGGCTCCTGCCGGATGGCGAAATCCCGCACGGCCAGGAAGCCGTGCCGCACTAAGAAGTTTAGAATAGAGGGGATGGCCACAGCCCGGCAGCTGTCCCTTCCAGTGGTGGGATCCAGCTGCAACCAGACGGCCGGGCAATGGCCGTCCCGTGTGAATGGACACAATAGTATCCATTGACAACTACTTTGCACGGCTTTTGGCCGTGCGGGATTTCGCCGTCCGGCAGGAGCCGCAGTGTGTGAAATAGCCCTTAGGGGTAAATATACTAAAGCGTCTAAAAGTAAAAAGTGGGGATGTTTCCCATAGCAACCAATCAGATTCTAGCAATCATTTCTCAATTGCATCCTAGAAAATGATAGACACAATCTTATTGGTTGCTATGGGCAACATCCCCACTTTTTACTTTTAGAAGCTTTAGTAAATTTACACCATTAGTTATTTGTAAGGATATTCTTACGGTCCCTGGGTTGAAAATGACTAGGTCGACCACTAATGGTCGACAGTGACAAGGTCGACACCTGGACATGGTCGACTTACCATAGGTCGGCATTGACTAAGGTTGACATGGTCGACATGAGTTTTTCCCGTTTTTTTTGGGTGTAGACCGACTTGGTTCATACTATACATGGCGAGCATGGTTGACATATGTTGATATAGACACCCAAAAAATTTGAAAAACTCGTGTTGACCATGTCCATGTCGACCTTAAGCTTGTGTCGATCTTCTGGCAATGTCAACCTATGGTATGTCGACCATTTTCAGGTGTCAACCTTGACATTGTCTACCCACTATACCGTAACCATTCATAATCCTATCCCAAGCATGTTTAAGTTGCTCCAGTGTCCTAGCCTCTACCTCCTCGGATGGGAGGCTATTCCACTTGTCCACTACCCTTTCTGTGTGGTAAATATTCTTTAAATTTCCTCCATATTAGAATATACCTCCATCCAGTTTCAGTGCATGTCCTCGTGTTCTAATACTTCTCTTCCTGTGCAGAATTTTTCCCTTATGTACTTTGTTTATATCATTATTATAGGTGAAAGTTTCCATTATGAGCACCTAGATCATCAATCATTTGTTTTACCTTTCCTGGTGTATGTATCGTGTTACATATCTTTGTGTCACCTGCAAAAAAGGTATATTATCCCTTCAATACCTTTTGCATTGTCACCAACAAAGATATTAAAGAGCACTGGCCCAAGTACAGATCCTGGTAGCATTTCCCTACATAGAATACACTCCATTTACTACAACTGTCTGTTTCTTATACTCCAACCAGGTTCTTATCCATTTAACTGATGGAGTAAAACAAAGTCAATAAGATTTAATTGGCATGATCTCCTAACAGTAAATTCATGCTGCTCGGGATCCTGTTGTTGATAATTGTAAGTTGTTGATTTAAGATGTTCCACAACTCTTTATTTTGAAAGTTTTTCATTACTTTCCATACCACTCATGTAAGGCATACTGGTTTTTAGTTACTTGGTTTTTCCTTGCTTCCACTTTTGTACAGTGGTATAACATTCACTCTTTTCCAGTCCTCTGGAGTCGCATGTGTAGTTAGTGATTGGTCGAATAATTGTGTTAATAGTGCTACCAGCACATCTTTAAACTCTTTTAGTATCTTTGAATGTATTCCTTCTGGCTCCAGTGATTTATCCACCTACAGTTTTGAAAGTTCTGTTAAGTCCTTCTCCTCTGTAAGTGTACTTTCATCTACCTTATTTTTATGAATGTCCTTGCAACTGCTATGCTATAGGCTGTTACAAGTATGATATGACCCTTTTTCACACGATTTCGACCCAACGGGCCTATAAATCATGTAAAAAGTGCCATATTGTATTTGATTTACCTCGGATTCAGATCCAATGCACGGTCCCATGCGCATTGAATCTGATTAGGGGATCGAAATGGCTGCCACAAGTATTCATAGAATCCTGCAGCCATGACTGGGATTGAATATTAGTATAGTATGAAAAGGACCGTATACAATGCCAAGGTATTGCATGCGTATGGGAGCCTTTAGGAGCTGATTGGTTGATGCTTTAACACTCTACACCAGTGATTTTCAACCTTTTTACCTTGCGGCACACTAAATAAGATTTTAAAATTGCCAAGGCACACCATGAGATCCCCACAGGGCAAAACACATTGGCCCCACAGGAAAAAAACAAACCTATTGCCCCCCCCATATAAAAAACAATCACACTGGTCCCCACAGGTAACACAAATAAAATACATTGGCCCTTTAAATGAAAAGAAGAGACCAGTAAATAACACTTAAAACTGATGGTGGCTGTAAACTGGTTTTGGCATCTCTAGATCTGGGGGCACACTTGAGAACAGCTCAAGGCACACTAGTGTGCCTCGGCACAGTGGTTGAAAATCACTGCTCTACACTTTATCACTATACAAGGATTTGTACATCTGGCCTAGTTGGAGTGACGTATCAAGTGTTGGAGAGAGATAAATTGGAGAAGTTGCCCAAAACACAGTGTTTGAAATAACAGTATGTAATTGGTTGCTTTGTGCAACGTCTTCACTTTATGACTCTCCAATGCTTGATGCACCCCCCTAAATATGATTATACGGTTGGTGTAATGGTTAGCATTACTGCCTCACAGCACTGAGGTCATGGGTTTGATTCCCACCATGGCCCTAACTGTGCGGAGTTTGTATATTATCCCCGTACTTGCGTGGGTTTCCTCCGGGTACTCTGGTTTTCTTCCACATTCCATAAATATACTGGTAGGTTATTTGGCTCCTAAAAAAATGAAACCTAGTGTACATGTGGTAGGGAATATAGATTGTAAGCTCCACTGGGGCAGGGACTGATGTGAATGTTCAAATATTCTCTGTAAAGCGCTGCGGAATATGTGTGCGCTATATAAGAAACTGTTAATAAATAAATGATATTCTTTTTTCATATGAAATTGGGAAAGCTCCTGCCACTGGGTCCTGACGCACGTATGACAAAACGCAGAGCACAATGCCAGATAAGTACATGGTAGACTACTAATAAATAATCGCTGGATTGTTTTACTATGACAAAAACCTCATCTGCAGAGATGTTCTTCTCAATGGCCTAACCCGAAACACCCATTGCTGTTTACAACATGTCCCAATATTGTCTTCACTGAACTGTGACTTATAAAACTTTATGGCCTCGAGGTTGTCTAACAGTAACAATAACAACGTACATCAAAAGGCTCTGGGAGGATGAGCAGGCCGCTGGGCAGTGAAAGCAATCCATAGGGGTATAGGAGAAAGTGAGGAATAATGGGAAGAACCAACAGGTCTTGATCTTCATTCTTTTCTTCAAGAGGGGGACCTGATGGGAATAAACACAGATAAATTGTAAATTGTCCCAATATAAAACTCCACTGTCACTATGAAAAAGGTTCTAGAGTACTGGTCTTTAGAAGAGCATATGCTTTGTGTTGGCGGAAGCTTTACGTCGCCACCATATGTCTGCACAGTAACTGTTGTTAAATGAAGCCTTTTATTTGGCCAGTTCTAGTCCTCAAAAACTATTCCCATTAACGCAGCTGCTATTCGAGGCCTTTTTTACTTAAAGCACAATGTTCACAAATTAATCTGGGATGCCTTACTTATAAATACCTGGGCTATGCCTATATATTACTAGGCTATGACGCTTGCCCAACCAATGAGACCAATGAGACTCTTCGGCCAATATGAAAAATGGGGAAAAAAAATAAGGTGAGCTGTGTGATAACAACATCATCTTCAGCTGGCAAGCCACAAGGCTCACATGCAAATCAGGGGTCCTGCAGAGCTTTCTCTGCCCCAAGTGGTATGTTCAACAGTGGTCGGGGGGTTGTGGCCCAGGGGGGGGAGTCATCGGGACAGGAACGAGTGGTCGTCACAATGGGGAGGTGGTGCCGGCGGGGGATGCGTAGCACAGGATCAAGGTTTTTTTTTTAAATACCCCGAAAGAGGAAAATAAAGACATAGCCTCTATGATGCATTGCTGTCTCCTCGATGATGTGGCCATGTCCTCATTCTGAAACATCATCAGTGTCTGCACTCGCTAGCCATTTGTATGTACTTACGTATGGTGTTAAATTATTTAATGTTTAGTTTCCAGGTGAGGAACAGGTAGCAGTCTTTCAAAAACAAGGCCGCAGGAGATGATCTGTTTATTGGCAGTGTGGAGACAGGTGTTTTTAAAATAATGATCACTATATTCTGCTTGCAATATGGGTGGCTTTTTTTGTCTTTCCCCTTAACCTGAAATGCCTCTAGAGCTGTCAGACACAAAACAATAGCTGCTACCACGTGAGGTGAGATCTGTGGGCCCTCGGTAGGTGTGGTGATGCTTATACACAGGTGATAAATGAAGATTAACCTTTCGTTATCCTCCTCACACATTAAGGCACTATGAATGCCTTCATTGCCGGAGGGAGAATGTGACAGTGTGACTCAGCTGACTGTAACCCTCTCACTAAGAACACTGTGGGATTTGCTGGACAATAAGTCTATCATTACAGTAGTGTCACAATGGAACAAACAAGCTCCTCGGAATAAATCACTGTGTGTATCCCGGGCCCCTGACAATAGCAGGGCTTGTTTGGTTTTCAGTACTAAATGCATTTGATCCTGGGCAAGCGCCCATATGTGTGTACCTGATAGATTTGCAGAGAAAACAGAGCAAGTGATGACTGTATTGCAGCTCACATTTCAACACCAGGGAACACTATTAATGCTGATCCTGTAAGACAAGTTTAACCATTAAGAATGCATTACCAGCAAGCAGGGCACAACTTTAGGTCAACTTTTGTTTTAGGACGGAAATACCTTGTACTGTTTATTTTGAACAAATTGCATGGAAGGAGTGATCCAGTCCTGAACAGACACATTATTTAGATAAGGGAGGCAGATGTTCAGACAATTTGAATTTATTGATGAATTACACAGGTTCTGTGGTTGGCTGACGTCAAGCCTGCATTTCATCTCATTCCACTTGATCTCTCTCTCTCTCTCTAAGCTAAGGCCCTTATTCTGGTCCTTTCACGCAGAGGTCACTTCTGCAAATGTGCATACATCGGGTGCGTGCGTCCAAGGGGAACAGATTGATCGCCTTGGACGCACCCAAGTGTGCAGGTAGGGGGGGGGGGGGGGGTGGAGAGGGGCGGCGGGGCAGTCCATTTGCATATGGAAACGCCCAGTGTTTCATGGGCGTTCCCATGAGAATGCTGGGCATTCTCATGCTAATGGGGAGATGATGCGGGTGTGGGGGTCGGGCACCTGACATCACCGGATGTCAGCTGCCTGCCCACTTCCTTCAGAGTGCACACGCACATCTAAAGTTGCTCTGAGCAACCTAAGATGTGCGTGTGCCTTCCACATCATTCGATGGTCGGTGGGTGTGCCCCTGCAGGCTGCGAATGGATGTTTATGTAAAACATCCATTTGCAGCCAGCGCGTGCAAACACATGCTGCAAATGGGTGGCGGGGTTTGGTGGACTTCACAGCCTTGAGAATCAATCAGAATAACCTCCTAAATCGCCTGAAAAAATGAGGCTTAGTACAAGAGGCTGGGTTTGATGAAGAAGTGGGTCCTGAGTCTTGGGAGACTGGAGAGTGGGATAGGAGCAGAGATGTACTATGCCTTTGAAAGTGATAAAATAAAGAGTGATAAAACCACCAACCAATCAGCTCACAACTGTAATTTTCCTTATAGCCCTGGTAACAAGACAGTTAGGAGCAGTGGCAGATTACCCACAGGGCGACAGTGGGCGGTCACCCCGGGGCCCCCACACATTTGGGGCCCCCACACCTGCCACCCCACTGCTGGGGCGGGCGGGCAGGGGGTCGATGCGGGGGATGTGAAATCAGCGGCGGGGTCAGTAGAGAGGTCCCCCACCACTGACTTCCCATCCGCCGCAGGGACCCTGCTGCCTCCTCAGCGCTGCACGGATCCCCGCACTGCCCAGGTACCAGGGGGAACCTTCCTCCATCCGGGGGCGGGACCTGCCTCCGTCCTGGGGGGTGGAACCTGCCTCCATCCAGGGGGGTGTTCTTAGGAACATGACTCAGTCCGGAGGGGGGGGGAGGGGGACAGACATTAATCCGGCCCTGGTTAGGAGCTAATTTGCTGCTACTTTATTACTCTCCATTTTATCACTTTGAAGCTTAGTACATCTGACCCAGGCATGGGCGGACTGACCCACCGGGAAACCGGGCTGTTTCTCGGTGGGCCGGCATATTTTATAGTGTAAGCGGCCGCCCGCCTTAACAGGGCCGGCCGCGGCATCTGCGTGCATTTTGCCCTGATTAAAGATGGCCGCGGCCGGCCTCGAGTTGTGCCATAGTTAAAATGGCCGCGGGAGGGCTGGTGCGCACGGAGGAATGGCTGCGCTGCCATGTGATCCTCCCCAGCAGCATCAGTACAGTAGCGCTGGGCTGGGGAGCGGGATCCAATGGGCGGCGGCAACGGCATGAAGAATAAACAGAGGCAGGTCACAGTGACAGGTCCGTCTGGCTGACTCGGAGGACGCACGGTGGCCACAGGAGGCAGGTAAATGGCAGTGGGTGTATACATATATATATATATATTTATTTATTTATATATATATTTATTTATATATATATATATTTATATCTATATATTTATATATATCTTTATATATATATCTATATATATATATCTATATATATATATATATATATATATATATATATATATATATATATATATATATATATATATATATATATATATATATGTATATATATATATATATATATATATATATATATATATATATATATATATATATATATATATATCCAAATCCCACAAGGGGAAGAACTTGCAATCCGGAGTCAGTAAATGGTGTATAACCGGGGTCGCCAAACCATCGCTTGCGAGCGCCGGGTAGCTCGCCGGGTGCTCAGTGGTAGCTCGGCCCCTTACTTGATGGCAGTGACCTCCTGCCGGGCCGACGCTGTGTAGCGTTTAATCGCTTGGCGGAAGGACGTCCCCAGCGGTTGAAATCGCGCCTTCTTCCTCCCTCTGCCTCAAGTCATTTGCCGTCGCCGCCGCTGCTCCTAATGATCTCCCTGCATCTGGTAAAGGTTTTTTCATTTTAAAACTGTGTGTGCGCATCTGCTTTGTTAAGTGCGCAGTTGGTAATTTTGCCTGTGACTCCAGCCTGCATACCTACTGATGTATAATGGAGCATCACGGTGTGTGGCATATGTATAATGGAGCATCACGGTGTGTGGCATATGTTTATTGGACATCATGTGTGTGGCATACGTTTAATGGAGCATCACGCTGTGGGGCATTTGAATAATGGAGCTTCACGTTGTGGGGCATATGTATAATGGGCATCATGTGTGTGGCATATGTGTAATGGAGTATCACGGTGTGGGGCATATGTATAATGGGCATCATGTGTGTGGCATATGTATAATGGAGTATCACGTTGTGGGGCATATGTATAATGAGCATCCAGGAGCGGGGCATATGTATAATGGGCATCACAGTGTGCGGCATATGTATAATGGGCAGACGGTGTGCGGCATATGTATAATGGGCATACGGTGTGCGGCATATTATAATGGGCATACGGTGTGCGGCATAAGTATAATGGGCATCACAGTGTGAGGCATATGTTTAATGAACATCACAGTGTTTGGCATATGTATATTGGGCATCACAGTATGTGGCATATGTATAATGGCATCACGGTGTGTGGCATATGTATAATGGCATCACGGTGTGTGGCATATGTATAATGGCATCACGGTGTGTGGCAAATGTATAATGGGCATCACGGTGTGTGACATATGTATAATGGGCATCACGATGTGTGGCATATGTATAATGGGCATCACTGTCTCCTCTCCCTGCATCCTCCACCACTTATTGACTCCCCTCCCTGCATCCTCTGCCACTCTGCATTCCCCCTCCAACCCTGCATCCTGTGCCACCATGCCCCCCTCACACTCTGCGTCCTGTGCCACCCTGTGTAAGTCCTACCTCCCTTCGTTCTCAGCCACCCTGCATCTCCTCTCCCAGCATTCTACACCACCCTCCGACCCCCTCCCTCCCTGCATGCTCTTCCACCCTGCCACTCTACTCTCACCCCTCGTCACCCCCTTTTCACCCTTCATTACCAATCCCTCTCACCCTGCACCTACCCCCTCTTTCCCTGTGTCTTCTCATTCCGTTGCATAACTTTAGCTTTTTTTTTTTTAACTCAGCTGCAAAATTGGGCGTGGCCTCGTTGAAATAGGCCACACCCCCATATTGATAGGCCACGTCTCCAAAAATCGGGGCACGCCTCCAGCACGCAACAACTCACCCCCCCCCCAATCCGCCCCTGGACCCAGGGAGAGATAGGGTACAGCAAAGGCAAAATAGGTCAGGGGTGCCAGGCATTAGGAGATTATAGTAGTCCAGCCTGGAGATAACCAGTGAGTGGATGGAGGTCCTGGAAGTAGTTTTGATATGAAAACAGCAGAACTGCAAAGGGTACTTAGGGGTAGATGTACAATATGAAGCAGTGATAAGTGAGCCAGAGGAGAAGTGGCCCGTGGCAACCAATCAGCTGCCTTGTATAATTTTATTTTAAGCAAATTATAGATGTTACTTCAGTGCTGATTGGTTGCCATGGGCCACTTCTCTTCTAGCTCATTTATCCTTCCTTATCACTGCTTTATAAATGCACCCTTGAGTGTGAGGTTTGAATGAGAGGGAGGAGCCAAGGATTAACTTCAAGACAGCATATTTGGGGGCTAGAGGAGATAGTGGAGCCATCAATAGATAATGATACAGTATATGTTTTGCCAGACCTGAAAATCTGCCCATTTAATGCTTATGTGATGTGACGAGGCAGTGATATCAGGTGGATTTACTGGATTATCTGTAGTCTACAATGGATTTAACTGGCACTCACAATCACAGAGAGCTAAATTTAGTAAGGTGGGATGTTGCCCATAGCAACCAATCAGATTCTACTCTACTTATTATTTATTTAGCACCTTTTAGAAGATCATAGAGACAGGGCCAGATGCACCAAGCTTCAAAAGTGATAAAATGGAGAGTGATCAACCACCAGCCAATCAGCTCCTGCCTGACATTTTTCAAACACAGTCTGTGACATGGCAGGTAGGAGCTGTTTGGCTGGTGGTTGATCACTCTCCATTTTATCACTTTTGAAGCTTAGTGCATCTGACCCGTAATCTGATCTTCAATAGAACTCCCATTTTTGAAAATTTACCACAGATTATCTACAGAGATTTCAAGGACAGCAAGAAAACCATCAGCAATTATTTTGCAATTATCATTATATGTTATACTTATAACAGATGCACTGGAATATGATTGCATAATATTCTTTGTTGGACTCACCCTGGCAGGTGTTTTCCCCACTGCTAAAATAAAATGACGTACTGTAATATTTATAAAAATTGCGCCATTCGCTTCAGTCTGTGTGGAGTAATCAGTTGTAGCTAGTTTGTCTCCAAGATCTAAGGACTTTCATCATTTGCTCCAGCCTTCAGCAGACTCTCTGTGGAAAAAGCACATTTTGGTCCTGAACTTTGAATCCTGAACTTTTGTACTTGGGAGATTAAAGCTGTTTAAATAACCTTGAGCTAGTATTGTAACAGCACATCTCTGTCCCTATAAATAAGGACAATTTCGGGAGCTACAATATGTTTTATTTTTAAGCTCTTCAAATATTCTCACTGAAAAAAAAAATTATTAAAAAAGAAAAAAAAAAAAGATTATCTTAAATTATTGTATGTCCTAAACTAAAATAGATAGGAGGGAATCCAATCAGCCGGGTAACATGAGGAATAACTCCAGATTTCGTGAACTATTTAATAAAAGTAAAGGCCCCCGTACACTAGGGTCATTCGCATGCAATTTGGGCTTTTTTCATTTGCGGCGATCAATTGCACGAAAAGCATCCAAATTGATTGTGATTGACAGCAGGTCTGATGCAATGCGCAGTCCTGTATGCATTACACTGGAGCCTGTAGAAGCAATCTGTTGGTTACTTCTGATCCGGGCAGGCTTGGCCGGGATTGCATGCAATACTGTATATTGCATGCAAAAGGACTCATGCAATCCTGCCGCCCGGGAAGCTCTCAATGGGGGATAGCGGGTGACTGTATGCCCAGTTTAAGTTTTAACCCTGTGTTAAGGTGTTATAAAATAAACCTAAAGCTAGCTTAACATGGAAAATAAAGACACTGACACCAGAGTTATTTCCTTTTTTTGCTTTGCTCTGCCCTAAATGCCCACTTAAAAATGTATGTCTATATTAATTACCCCTAATAGCTATAAATATGTGCCAAATGCCCAGTGGCTCAGAGATGGGGAAGGTACTTTTTACCCGGGTCTGGAGGAGGGGCCCGGGGCCCGCTTCCCTGTACCCTGCTGCTGAGAGCAAGGCAGTGGCAGTGGGGGGGGGGAGGAGAGAGAGAGGACAGCCTCTTTCTTCAGTCCAGCACACACTGCTCAGTGCTGTGTGATGAGCTGGGGAGAGAGGTAGCTGCAGCGGCAGCCTGTCTTCTCTCGCCCTGGGCAGGTGTGCAATCTTACCCATAACCTGTTAAGTTGTTTTGTTTTAACAAGGACGTGACCACACTTCTCCCATTGACCATGCCCCTTCATTTTACTGGGGCCCAGCAGAGCTGTCAGCACCCCTGCAAATACCAATTTCTGCACCAGGGCTGCACCTTATCATACCTGCGGCACTATCCTCCTATCTCCATACAAAAACCTCTCAGTTTGAACCAATTCCAGTATTGTCCTCCTTTTGGCCCTAAAGTTCGTACTCAACGAGGTGTGGAATTTGAGATTGACAAGATTCTGGACTACCGTATTCGTTATGGATGTCTTCAATATCTCATTGGTTGTAGAGGATATGGTCCTGTGTAAAGATATTGGTTCTTCGCAGAAGATGTTCATGCTCCTTTTCTTGGGAGGGGATACTGTCACAAAACGGAAGTTCACAGCGCTCCCCAGCCACGACTTTTCATGGCTCTGACTAAAACAAGATAACACCCAACTCAATTGAAAAACAATAACAGAAGCAGGTAGCAGATTTTTTCCCTCATAGAGAAATGCATAGTGGGGCAGATGTATTAAGCCTTAACAAGAGATAAATGCAAGGGTGATAAGGAGAGATAAACGTCCAGCCAATCAGCTCCTTACACAGGCTGTAACAAAGGCCCCCATACACTAGGGCGACTTGTCCTGAGGACAAGTCACCCCTGACTTCCCCCTGAGCTTCCCCGGCAGCTCCCCGGGGGAGCTTGATAAGATTGGCACTTGATGTGCCATTTTTTACATGTGATAAATCGTCTCGATTTATCACATCTAAATCCGGGGAGCAGGGGGGGGGGGCTGCAGAACAGGGCTGCTGGTGGGGGGCGCTGCTAAGGCAGCGTGCAGGGGACGCTGTGGGGGACAGTGACAGAGCCGGCCAGGGGGAGGCGGGAGCTGTCAGTGCTGAAAAAAAAAGCCCATACAATGAATGGGCAGCCTGTGATTGGCTGAGCGCTCTTTCAGCCAATTGCTGACTGGCTGAGAGAGCGCTCAGCCAATCATAGGCTGCCCATTCATTGTATGGGCTTTTTTTCCAGCGCTGACAGCTCCCGCCTCCCCCTGCCCGGCTCTGTCACTGCCAACTCTGTGTCCCCCGCAGCGCCCCCCTGTCTTACTAGCAGCGCCCCCCCTGGCTCCCTGCGTAGGTAGTGCAGACGGGGACCGCAGGCGTAGCAGAGCAGAGACCGTCGGCGCGGCGGGAGAATAGAAAGAAATCTTATTCAAAAGACCGGGCGGCCGCTGAGCTCAGCCAATCAGCGGCCGCCCGGTCTTTTGAATAGGATTTCTTCCTATTCTCCCGCCGCGCCGACGGTCTCTGCTCTGCGACGCCTGCGGTCCCCGTCTGCACTACCTCCGCCGGGAACAGTCAATGCGGGGGGGGGGGGGACAGGGGGGCTGTATATAAAGATATTTCGGATCTGAACATCGTGGGTGCTAAAAAGCACCCATGATGGCTCAGATTGCGATATATCTTATGTTCTGCAGGTCCGACGCCGTGATCCGATCCGATGCGCGCGGGACCGCGCATCAGATCAGATGTCAAACACATGCGATTTTGGGCCGATTTCACCTGATTTATCGGCCAGGGATCGGATGAAATCGGCCGAAAATTGCATAGTGTATGGGGGCCTTAACTCTCAGTCTGGCAGCCTTTTCACAAACACCCACAGTTGGAGGTACTGTTTGTGAGGCTAGCAGCCCAAACTGGGCCTAATGGATGCTGAACCCTCCCTTTCTTCAACCATCCAACCCCAGGACCCTATACATATGTCAAAAACTTGGGTGGAAACATACCTGCCTTCCATCATTATACCAGTGACCCCGTCACTATATAAATAATGTAACACTCTCATTTTGCACTCTCATTTTGCATACTGTATATACTTAAATACTGATTTTATGACATGTAAGTATAAAAAATAACATTGTCCTGTTTTGCTATTATTATACATGCTACAGGCACTGGATCCACCACAGGGAAATTTGTTGCAGGTTAGAAAGCACAACAATAATATACACACTATACACAATTGTACTGTACTGATCAGCGGGATGCGGTCATTTGGTCTACAGCATGATGGTCGACAGTCATTAGGTCGACACCATTAAGTCGACATGGGAAAAGGTCGACATGGTTCTAGGTCTAAAGGTCATTAGATCGACAGGTCGTTAGTTCGACAGGTCATTAGTTCAACAATGTCTAGGTCGACAGCCAAAAGGTCGACCATGGGGTTTTCACTGTTTTTTGAGCCAACATTTGCCGACAGGCTGTATTTCATGCCCTACCATCCACTAGGGCGTGGTGGGAGAATAAAATAGTGTGCCGAGCATAGCGAAGGCACCGTGCCCGACGCATAGCGAGCGATGCGAGGGGATGCGGTGCACTTTAAACTGTGTCCATGTCAACTGTGTTGACATTCAGGTAAAAAAAAAACAGTGAAAACCCCATGTCGACCTTTTGACTGTCGACCTAGACATAACTAATGACCTGTCAAACTAATGACCTGTCGAATTAATGACCTTTCGACCTATAACCATGTCGACCTTTTCCCATGTCGACCTAACGGTGTTGACCTAATGACTGTCGACTATCATGCTGTAGCCCAAATGATCCCAACCCCCGATCAGCAAATGTTCTCTTGTTAAATATTTTTTTTCTTATTATTTACATTCAGTGACAGACATGAAATTACTTTTGTACACAGAAGATAAAAATCCCCTGTCTGTGAGAATTAATGATACAGTATGTGTTTTCCAGTATGGGCTTTACATTGAGTGGGATCAATGCATGAATAGAAATGTGTAACTTATACACATAGCAAACACGCTGGAACATATTACAGTAAGTAATGTGTGTACAGAAAGCATGTGCGTCATGTACAGTCATAAAATGTATAAGTACAAGGAAGTGGATGAAGGGTAAATATATAAAATAAATTATGCAATGATCATGGTTCTCAATGTTTTGCTTCTGAGTCCTATATTTAATTAAATTGTATTAACAAGCTGGATGTCTTAACTTCTTGCTATTTACAACATGAGGTGTAGGTGTTACAGTGACTATAGCTGTTAGCACTCTATTTGGTGGATAACACCAATCATCCACCAATCAACATTCTGACAGATATTCACTGTCTGGCTGCGGAATGGGATCATTCGTCAGACTGCATTTAGGTGTACAGTCATTAGGTCTACCCCACTAGGTCGACTGGCAGGAAGGTCGACCTGACTTAAGGTCGACATGGGCCAAGGTCGACATGACTTAAGGTCGAATTTGCATAAAGGTCGACATGAGGAAGGTCGACTGGTCATAAGGTCGACATGGGTTTTTCACTGTTTTTTTATCCGAATGTCGACACAGTCGACATGGACACAGTTGGCAATGAGAATCGGACCCTCGCATCGCTCGCTTCGCTCCGGGCACGGTGCCTCGCTGCGCTCGGCACACTATTTTATTCTCCCACCACGCCCTTGTGGATGGTAGGGCATGAAATACCGCCTGTCGGCACATGTCGGCTCAAAAAAAACAGTGAAAAACCCATGTCGACCTTATGACCAGTCGACCTTCCTCATGTCGACCTTTATGCAAATTCGACCTTAAGTCATGTCGACCTTGGCCCATGTCGACCTTAAGTCAGGTCGACCTTCCTGCCAGTCGACCTAGTGGGGTAGACCTAATGACTGTAGACCTAAGTTCATTCTAATAGATGACCGCATCCCCTGGCTGCAGGCTAGAAGGCAAGTAGACCTCTAGTATAAAAACGTGTCTGATGGCGCTACGGGTGAATGCTGTGTGTACTATATACCAGCAGCCTCTGCGGTAGAGGGATGCTGCCCTCTGGTTAATAGAACAAAAAAGAAACAGTACCATTTGGGTGCTTCGTATATAGATAATCAATCGGTATAATTAAAAAAACAATTTGATTAAACTTACACAAACATCAATTGATAAAAAGGTGAAACATGCTACTTCAAAAACAATCAATCTCATAGGTATATTTGGAGCTCAAAATGAACCGGAGACCCTGGGGCTACTGCAGACCCGTTGGTCTAGTTATTGCAGGCAGTTCCACAAATTGGTGGTTTCACTCCATAAGTTGGAGTCCAAGGGCCCTTTACGTAATAATTGTAGCAATCAGCTGATGCTCACTTACATACAGTGTTGTAAGTTTGTACAGTGTTGCCCTCTTTTAGGGCAAGTTGGTAACCAAGGCATGCACAGGTGTAAATATCGACATCCACAGAGCCCTCCTCGCTGTCTGTTCTTTGTGCAGCTGAATATACTGGAGGCTCCTGGTTAGCTGAGATTGCTGTAGTTTCCCCACACACAGCTCCACTTATATTCTGGCACCGTAGCACCACCAATTTGCAGAACTGCATGCAATAACTAGACCAATGGGTCTGCAGTAGCCCCAGGGTCTCCTGTTCATTTTGAGCTCCAAATATATCTATGAGATTGATTGTTTTTGAAGTAGCATGTTTCACCTTTTTATCAATTGATGTTTGTGTAAGTTTTATGTTTTAATAAAAAAAAATGTAATTATACTGATTGATTATCTATATACCAAGCGCCCAAACTGTACTGTTTCTTTCTTCTTCTCTTAGAAGGCAAGTAGAGAACGCTACACTCTGATTGGTGGATAGCTCCAGCCTTCCACCAGCCATTCACTGTCTGTCTGCAGCCTGTTAAACCGGTAAATAATGATGCCTGGCCAATATTTGTATTCTTAGCCCAGTCTGCTCCTGCTCTAAGGCCCTTAGATTCTAGGGGCCCATGGGTAGCTACACAGTGAGCCCATACATTAAGATGGCCCTGCTTACAAGTACAGTGCTGAAGTCATCCAAATAAAACTGAAAGTGGTAGCTTCATTAAAGCTTACACAAATGACGTGGGGCTGGCAACCAATCAGATACTGTCTACCAATTTCTAGAATGATAACAGATAGATTATAGCTTAAATCTGATTGGTTGCTTTGACCAATACCACCACTTTTCATTTTTTGAATCTTCAGTAAATCTACCCCTAGGCTGGAATTATGTACTGTGATCACTCGATCTTACCTCATAGAGACTTGATTTCATAATAATTTTGTTTACTGCATCTTTAATGGCTACATTTGCAACAACTCCGATCAATTTAATCAATAGTTCTTTGTCACATGCAAACTACTTATTTAACAACTGGAATTTACATAAAACAATATACATCTGATTAACTTGACATATTAAGCATGTGCAGACAAGAGATCACTTGATTGCTCCGTCTGCACCTACACACTTATGATTCAGTGATCAGAATATTCAAAAGTGAATATGTGTTAAGATTTCGTTTTTTGCGCCTTAACAATATTGTGATGTCAGACACATTCTCCTTGATCCAGACAACACAGTTCCATTAGGGGGACCGGCTGCTTATATGTCATTATGACCACCAAAAACCTAGGTGGGAGCAAAGAAACACTTGGTCGGACGCTGACTGGTCGGCTGTGTAGAGCCCAAGGTGTAGCGTGCCTCCAGTGGAAACTCGGAGATGCCTTAACGTTCACTGGTGTCCCCACCAGAATGTTTTTGGCACTAGCACTGCGCACTTCTCTTTAAGTTAGCATTGCACGTCCTTACCCTGGGCCTTTTGGCTGGGGTAGGACAATTTTTTACACCCCCACCTGACCTTCTGGCTGAGGTCTCATTTCATATTTATTTCTCTTCACCCCTCTCACGTTTGTCACTTTTTCACGTTTCCATTTTTCGTTTGTTTGGTCACGTTTTTCGGGCTGTGTGTACGACCCTTATGGGCTTCCCACTCCCCACATACCAAAGCTTTCAACTTCGGGGATAGCTGCGATTGCCGAGGGTGACCTCGAGCCACAAGGCGGAGAGAAGCCTACCAAGGGTCTCTCCAAGCTTTGGCGCGGAGGACTCAGGCGCCCTAACCCTTCCGGTGGTTGAGGGAAGAGGGTCTCTCTGACCTTCGGCGAGGAGGACCCACCGATCCCAATTTTCCCTTCTTGGCCTTTTGGCTGAAAGGGGTTAGGGGAGTAACAGGGTCCTTCTCCTTTGGGAGAGGGTCCATACGTACGTACGTACGTACATACGTACGACCACTATGCACGATTTAGGTCACTGCACAGGGTGTTTGGAGCACCACCGCGGGCTCCAAAAAAACTAAATCAAAAACCGAACCCCGGATAGGTAAAAGTTTGGGAGGGGATATCATATCTGATATTCCACACATTATCAAATTGCTGGTTGCAATAATCCTATATATCAAGTGATAAGGACTTTAAGCTGCAAATATGCAAGTGATGACACCTTGTTCACAATCCTTTACATAAATAAGCTATACCCTTTTATCTGTGCAGAATAAATGTATCCTAATGTATTTCTTGTAATAATGTAAATATTACTTAGAACATGTTTGGGTAATACATATATTGCACTACTTCAAAGCCTGTCTGCATGGCTCTGGATACATATACAGGAAATACTACATACTGCCATTTACGTAAATTTGCAGGATATTCCTGGAGAAAGCTGTACTTACTTATTAACCAGAACAGGTAAAATAATATAAGACTTACAGCTTGCCAGGAGGGTACTGTCGTCACTACATGGCCAAGGAGGATCTCAGATACGCTACTAAACCGTCCTCTTCTGATTTTACAGCTATCTAATATGATTGGTTGAGATTTAAAGAGACCCCTGAATATAGGAGTATGGGTCATTGGGTTAGGTCGACCACTAAAGGTCAACAGGTCGACCGAAATAGGTCGACATGGCTAAGGTCGACAGAATCGGAAGGTTGACATGAGCATTATTTTGACAATGGAAAGGCCTACAGTCAAAAAAAATTCACGTTTTTTTTTGGCCTGAATGTTGACAAAGTCAACATGGAAAGCGTCTAAGTGCATCGCGTCCCCTCACATGGCTCGCTGTGCTCGCCATGCTTCCGGCATGGCGCCTTGCTGTGCTCATCACACTATTTTATTCTCCGACCACGTCGCGGATGGTAGGGCATGAAGTACCACCTGTCGACACATGTCGGCTCAAAAAAACTGGAAAAACTCAAGTTGATATTTTTACTGTCAACCTTCCCATTGTTAACCTAATGCTTGTGTCCACCTTCCGACCCTATCGACCTTAGCCATGTGCTTATATCAGGGTTGCCGACTTTAACATTCTCCTCTCCGGGAGAAGCCCGGAGAGGAGAGTTTCAGCAGCCGCTCAGGGGGCGGGGCTTACGAGTGACATCACTAAGCCCCGCCCCATACTGTTAAAAGCAGCGAATTCAGGGATCTCCATGGAGGGGGCGGGGCTAAAATGACGCGATTGTGCCGTTTTAGCTCCGCCCCCTCCTCTGAGACCCGAGGATTGCGGCATTTTAATGCCGCGATCCGGGGGTCAGCGGGGGTCCCCCCTGAATCCGGGAGGGTTGCCCACCCTTCCGGGGGCCGGGAGGGGGAACCCGATTTTCGGGAGACTCCCGGAAATTCCGGGAGGGTCGGCAACCCTGGCTTATATGTGCCTATCGAATTCCTCCGTACAACCCTTTGCTGCTGATTTTAAACAGCCCACAGAAAAACAATGTAACCCCCGTGTGATGCTAGTGAAGGAGACACAGGCAAGAGGTGCAGGCGTTGTGGCACTGGATGCAGAGCTACAATCAGCTGCACTGTGCAATGCTGGGTGGGGACACTGTCCTGCAGTTCACCACAAATTGTGTCACTGTGCGGATTAAGGAGACTGGTCTACAGACTCGGGAATCCAGAGAGCTCTAGAATGTGGTAAGTCTCCTATACATTCTGGGAGAATAGGTAATAGGAGTATCCTGGATCTTGAACAGGCAGGGCAGTAAGGAGTCTGGCTAGGCCCAGGTACTTTCCAGGGGGTGTGGCCTAATCTTGGAGGAGTGGCCATGCACACTTAGGGTAAAATACAGAAAAAAATAGTACTTTAAGTACCTCTCTGGCCACACTGCAATCCAGCATACAGCCGAATGTGCTGGGTTGAGAAAAGTGCCGCACTGGGCCCCTCCATCAGCCAGGTAATTAGAACCCTCCCCTCGCTCTGCCCCACTGTGAATAGGCAACTTAGGGATCTGAATGCAGGGGCACTGAAATTAGAGAATGGTTTGGAGTAGTGCAGGAGAGTGATCAGTATACACAGTGCAATGCTGTTACCATGCCCACACTTAGCGGCAGCACAAACCAAAGACAAGTACTAAACAAGGGGCACTGCCATGCCTTCTCCCATGTCGACACCCCCTAGATCTCTGGCTGCCTAGAAGTCTTGCAACCTTACCATGATGCATAACTAATAGTCCTAGTGGCACCCTCTATACATAGGAAAGTCCATATTAAGACACAACACGTGTTCTATTTCTAGATGCTGTAATACATGCTATCAGAATGAACTATTTCTAATGCGGTAACATTTAGTATATATTTCAGTTACAGTAATGTCAGCACTCATAAAACTGTCAAGATTCGGTATATGCCGGTGTGTAACTAGCAAACTGCTTAGGATTCCTTCTGTAATTGTTTTCATACCACTGGCATCTTGGTCTTACCGTGTTTTACGGGATTGGAAAGTCACATGGTAACATGTGAGGGAGGTTTCAGTCATTGGGTAGATTTGAACGCTCGGAATGCATTCTGAGACATCAACACTACCCAGGTTGTCATAATGATAACGATCTTATTCTTGATTTTCCAAAGTATTCTATTCTTAACAAAACATGACGTCTTTAAGTGTCCTCTAAAGTGGCCATACACTGCTGCAGGAAGTTGCAGCAGTCTGTGGCCATCTGATCCCCTTCGCAGTCCTTCTGCATGTGAGGTATCGACCGACGGGGAGCTCCATCGGAATGGAGCGTGCAAGCGCCTCGTGCACGCGCCCCCCCTTCCGATGGCTGGTGGGGTGTGGTGGCTGGCAAGGCTGGTGATTCTATCGCCAGCACCTGCAAGCATGAGAGGGGTTTCATCTGTAGCACCAGCATCTTCCATAGTGGTGTACAAACAGAATTTATTTTTCTACTATGGCACGTTACTCTTTGCCCCAAGGGATCTTGTATGGTGTTAGCCTGGGGTTTGAAGGGTTCATGATGGAAAGCAGTCCCAAAACTAGTGCACCTCAGGAAGGGGTGTTCCAGAATGGTAAAAACATTCCATGGATGCTCACCATTGAATGATTTTTCTCCCGTTCCTAATGATAAAGCAGCCTGGACTGACATTTCATTTCAACGCTGTCCTTCAAATTCAGGGCGGGCGCTTACGTTAGCCGCCCATCCCAAGCAGGCATGCCTGTGTTCGCAGGGGAACGCCCAGTGTTTCTATGGGAGCGCCCCCTCACTTAACAAACACCTCTACAAGTGTAAAACTCACCAAAGGCGTTTGTCCGGGGGTTTGGGCATGCACATACAGTATCGTGCAGACCCTACAATCAACTGGGGGACCGAATTCGGCCCGCTATGCGAGGGTCTGAATCACCCCGTAGGCAAGGGTGTAACTACCATAGGTGCAGCTGCTATGGGGCCCAGAGCTGAAGAGGGCCCATCTTTGATGTCTAACTTATGCTGCTTTCACATTGCCTAAACGTTTGAGACCCGGTATTTGAAACAGTATTTAAAACAGTATATTACCGTTTTAAACCCCTTTCACACTGCACATATATACCGGGTCTCAAGCAGGTTTGCAGTGTGAAAGCAGGACAGACAGTAGCTATAAGACAGCGTAGTGCATATGTAATGAGCCACTCATTACATATGCGCATATGTAATAAACAGCTCATTGCATATGCACTGCACTCTCATAGCTACTGCCTGAGTCCTATATCCCAGTTCAGAGCCGTTCACACTTGATAAAAAATGGCTCTGAACCGTCGAGGCCTCGAATTTTTACCCTTTTGCAAATACTAGTTATTTGTAACCGGTAAATGCAGACTGGTGCTTTCACACTGAAGCTCTTACCGTTTTAAAAGGCTAAAAAATCGACAATATACCGGTTAAGAGCTGCAGTGTGAAAGGGGTATAATACTGTTTTACATACATTTATCACTATCAGTTGGTAAATAGAGGGCCCTTACAAACCTTTGCTATGGGGCCTACGAATATCTAGGTACACCTCTGCCTGTAGGTTAGCTGTGAGTAATGATCTATAGTCCTCTCCTTTCAGCAGTTCTATTCTGGAACATGACACAGTCCTCGGGAGTTATTTGCAGCTGTGTGTGACACAGTAAACAGCACAGAGTCCAGCTTATCACAATGTGTGCATTGGTTTAACCTCTGTCAGGGCTGACCGTGGTAACATAGCTGCAAAATGCTTTTTCCTTCCTGCAGCTCGGCCAATGAAATTCAAGCTTTGCAGACTAATGCAAATGGCACACATTTTGCATATGATTTCCCTTCCTTTTATGCTTAGAAATGTAACAGTTGCAAAACCACTATCTATTACCAGGACCTATTCAACAAGACTGAATGCTATGGGTTTTTTTTTTTTTTTTAATCTGTGCAAATGTAACAAAGCAATGTGCCTAATGTGCGACTCTCTCACCTCAATACAGTATATTAATAGAAAAAGTCAAGACAATTGACTCTCCAACTCACTGTGCTGGCTGTGGATATACAGGTTCTCATAACAGGTTAAACCACATCATCACTCATCACACAGGAGTGTCACCTTACTGAGCTGAGTCAGTGCCACTACTGCAGACCAGTTGCCACAATTTGCTACTTGACTCAGGGGACCTTAAAGAACTACAATCCCCATCATGCCATGTGTTTCAAATTTAATTATAAAAATTTTCTCTATGGGGTAAATTGACCAAGATGGGAGTTTTATTGAAGATGGGAACTTGCTCATAGAAACCAATCAGATTCAGATCTATTATCTTCTAGAACAGGGGTTCCCAACCTCGGTCCTCATGTAGCCCAAACAGTGCATGTTTTCCAGGTCACCCGGCAGGTGCGCTCACTACTCACTGACACATTGTAAAAGATCCACAGGTGGAGCTAATTATTTCATTTGCGATTCTGTGTGGAGACCTTGAAAACATGAAATATTAGGGGGTACTTCTCTAGACCAACTTTTTTTCTACCACTCTAGTGTGCCATGAACAGTTCTCAAGTATGCCACCCGGGCCAAAGATGCATTTTTCACTCCACATTGAAAACAGTTGGCATTCACATAAGCCTGGCACACGCACTCTGTACTGTTCTGTACTGTACTTTACTGTGTTCCTGTGAGGGCCAATGTGTTTTATTTGTTTTGTTTGCTTTTATGTGGGGACTAATGGGTTTGTTTGTTTTCCTGTGGGGGCCAGTGCGTGCATTTTTCTCCGTGGGGGATGATGGTGTGCCTTGGTAATTTTAAAATCTTGTTCGGTACTTATATGTTCGTTGGGTGCCCACTAAGCTATTTGCTTGGGGCTCGCAACGCTCGCCAACTCCATGCCGAAATGGATAGTGGTGGTATGAGCGTACTAACTATAGCGGGCGCCCAACTAACATATAAGTACCTCTTGTTCTATGTTCTGGGAACTGAAAAAGGTTGAAAATCACTGTTCTAGAAGGTGCTAAAAAAAAAACTTTAAAAATTTGTGTCGACCGTATGTGTGTTGACCATTGCCATATTGTCTATTTGAACCTGTCGACCTTATGTATCTGGTAAACTTAAGCACTGTTGACTGTTACCTGTTCACCATGTCAACCTTATGTCTATGTCATCCTTATGCATGTCAACCTTATACAATGGACCTATTGACTGTCAACCTAATTAGGGTCCCCCTATCATTCGGATATCATTTCAATAACATCCCTAATAAATATTTAATTAAAAATCCAGAAAACCTTAGATGGTAATAATTTTGTCAAAGAACTTGAAAAAAAAGGACTTGTATTGTACAGTCGGTCAATAATTAGAATTAAGGTAATTTCCAGAAACAGATATTTTAACCCCTTCCCGACATTTGACGTATATATACGTCATGGCCGGGATGTACTTCCCGACACATGACGTATATATACGTCATGACTTTAAACTGTCACCGCGTCTAGGGACGCGGTGACAGAGGGACGATGTCTGCTGTCCCTGACAGCAGACATGTCCCAGCATGCCCGGGGGGGGCGGCGATGCCTCCCCCCCGTCGGCGATCGCTGCGATTGGCTGTTCAATGTGAACAACCAATCGCAGCGTTTTCCTGTGTTACCGGCGAATCAGACGCTCGGTAACACAGGGATCAATCACCGCCGGGTGTGAGGGGGCGTGAGGGGGTCACCGGTGATGACCACACCTCACCCCACCTCACCCCACCTGCCCCCAAGGCTGTGATTGGTCCGTCGGACCGACGGACCAATCACAGCCATGGCGCGTGATTTAAACTAACGGTGACTGCGCTGCAGACGCCATTCCGGTCTGGAATTGCGTGCAGAGCGGTCACCGTGCCAATCTGTCGTGATATACTGACCTGATCCTTGCCTGATACTTACCTGATCACCGCTGGTAGCGTGCTGCCAGCAGCTGGATGCTTCCTGGATCTTGTGACTTCCTGTGTGCTGCTGCTGCAGTGTCATAGAGTCACAGATAGTGAGAGATAGTGAGAGATAGTGAGAGATAGTGACAGAGAGTGATAGAGAGTGCTATATTTTGTGTCTGCTGCCCCCCCTTTTGTGCTGATCAGCAGTATATCTGTGCTGATCAGCAACTTTTTGGGGGTGCAGGTTTTTTTTTTTTTTATATATATACCTGTCAGTTGCACCAAAGGTTGTGCTGCCTGTGCAACTGACTGCTGCCCCCCCTGCTGCCCCCCCTTTTGTGCTGATCAGTATAAACTAAGTGATCAGCACCTTTTTTGGGGTCCAGGTTTTTTTTTTTTTATATATATATACCCTGTCAGGTTGCACCCACAGTTGTGTGCCTGCTGCCCCTCACTGCTAATCAGTGTTGCATCACTGCATCACTGATCTGCAGTTTTTTTTTTTGGAGAGTGCAGTGGGGTTTTGTTTTTACACCCACGTTGCTTTTGTGGGTGTCCTGTGGCCGCTGAGCGCTGATCAGTGACATACATCACTGAACAGCATTTTTGGCACAGGGTTGATATAATTTTTTTTCTGCAGTTTTTTTCTGCAGTTTTTTTTTTTTGGAGAGTGCTGTGGTTTATTTTTTTTAAATTGTTTTTACACCCACTTTGCTTTTGTGGGTGTCCTGTGGCCGCTGAGCGCTGATCAGTGACGTACATCACTGAACAGCATTTTTGGCACAGGGTTGATATAATTTTTTTTCTGCAGTTTTTTTAAATTGTTTTTTTTTTTGGAGAGTGCTGTGGTTTATTTTTTTTAATTGTTTTTACACCCACGTTGCTTTTGTGGGTGTCCTGTGGCCTCTGAGCGCTGATCAGTGACGTACATCACTGAACAGCATTTTCGGCACAGGGTTGATATAATTTTTTTTTTTTATTATTGGGATCAAATTCCTGTATAAAGTATTTTTTTTCTCTGCACTACATACACACTACACACTACATACCCCCCGTGTTGAAATAAAGTTTGTACCCCCCCTACACTATACACGTGTTGAAACATTACACTTACAGAAACACAAAAATAAAAATGGCATCCCAAATGTCATCCCAAATGTCATCCCAGTCATCCAGAAGAATGTATTCAGCGGAGGAGGCATATGCCATGCTTGCCTCTGACTCTGACACAGCCAGTGATGCAAGCGGGGAATTTGAAGGATTCGTCTTAACCTCATCTTCCTCCTCTAGTGATGAGGGACCCCCTCAAAGACGCCCCCGTAGAGCAGCTGAGACCCCCCCCCCAAATGATTGATCCCGTATGGACCCCACCACCAGACAATTTAGAGCCCCAGGTTCCTGAGTTTTTGGCCATCCCAGGAATCCAATTTGATTCAACAGGTCTCAGAGAAATTGACTTTTTCAAATTATTTTTCTCTGATGATTTTATAAATTTAATGGTGGACCAAAGTAATTTATATGCCCAGCAGTTTATTGCTCAAAACCCCACGTCATCATTTGCTAGGTGGACCCCTGTAGATGCAGTAGAGATGATGACGTTTTGGGGTCTGGTGTTACATATGGGCATAGTAAAAAAGCCAGAAATTAGGCAATATTGGAGTACAGATGTTCTGTACAGCACCCCACTTTACCGTATGGCCATGACTCGGACTCGTTTTGAGACAATCCTTAAATTTTTACATTACACCGATAATGCACAGTGCCCACCCAGAGATGATCCCACCTTTGACCGGCTATTCAAAGTCAGGCCGGTCATTGATCATTTCAGTGCCAAATTTGCAGAGTTGTACATCCCTGAAAAATTTATTTGTATCGACGAGTCCCTTATACATTTTAAAGGAAGGGTTAAATTCCGCCAGTACCTTCCCAGTAAGAGGGCAAGGTATGGCATAAAAATGTATAAACTGTGTGAAAGCACCTCAGGGTACACCCACAGGTTTAGGGTATATGAAGGGAAGGATTCAAGAATTGAACCGCCAGAATGCCCCCCCTCCCTCGTAGGTGTTAGTGGAAAAATTGTCTGGGATTTAGTGCACCCCTTCCTGGATAAAGGTTATCACCTCTATGTGGATAACTTTTACACTAGCATCCCCCTGTTTAAGGCCCTTGGTTCAAGAGGTACAGCAGCTTGCGGTACTGTGCGCAAGAACCAAAGAGGCCTCCCAAAAACGCACATTGCCCAAGTACTGAGAAGGGGTGAAAGCAGGGGAATATGCACCGAAAATATGTTGTTGGTCAAATATAAGGACAAGAGGGATGTCCTTATACTGACAACAATTCACGGAGACAGTACCACCTCCATCCCTGTACAAGGTACCAGTACCCACACCTCAAAACCTAATTGTATCCTAGATTACAATAAGTACATGGGCGGAGTGGATCTTTCAGATCAGGTACTGAAGCCGTACAGTGCCCTGCGGAAAACAAAAATCTGGTACAAGAAGCTGGCCGTGTATATCATCCAGATGGCACTGTATAACGCTTACGTGCTATTCCGTTCTACCAGCCAGAGAGGGACATTTATGCACTTTCAAGAGGAAGTCATAAAGGGCCTAATATTTGGGAACCAGCAGGCAGAGGGCCCCAGTACTTCTAGTACTGGCCCCCGTATTGTACCAGGGCAGCATTTTCCTAACGAAATCCCCTCCACTGCAAAAAAGGGCAGGACACAAAAAAGGTGCAAAGTTTGCTATAAAAAGGGAATAAGAAAGGATACTATTTTCCACTGTGAAACTTGCCCCGACAAACCCGGCCTATGTATAAAGGAGTGTTTTAAAATATACCACACATCTATGGATTATTAGGTTCATCATTTCACCGTGCTTCTGGGGTCTTGCTAATGCCACATAGCACCCACCATTCATTCCACCAGAATCTGAGCTGCAAAATCCAAAAATCACTCCCAACTGGTATTTTTTGGTCACATATGAGGCATTGCCATACTCGGGAGAAATTGGGGCACAGATTTCGGGGTGCTTTGTCTCCTTCATTCCTTGTGAAAATGAAAATTTTTGAGCCAGAACTGCATTTTTGTGTAAAAAATTTAATTTTTCATTTTCACTGCCCATTTGTACCACAATTGGTGAAACCCCTGGGGGTTTGAAATGTACACTATAGCCCTAGATGAATTCCCTGAGGGGTGTAGTTTGCAAAATGGGGTCACTTGTGGGGGGGTTCCACTGTATTGGTGCTTCGGGGGTCTTGCTAATGCGACATAGCACCCACCATTCATTCCACCAGAATCTGTGCTGCAAAATCCAAATATCACTCCTTCCATTCTGAGTCCTGCCATGCACCCAAATGGTATTTTTGGTCACATGTGAGGCATTGCCGTACTCGGGAGAAATTGGGGCACAGATTTTGGGGTGCTTTTTCTCCTTCATACCTTGTGAAAATGAAAAATTTTGAGCCAGAACTGCATTTTTGTGTAAAAAAATGTAATTTTTCATTTGCACAGCCCAGTTGTATCAAAATTGGTGAAACCCCTGGGGGTTTGAAATGTACACTATACCCCTAGATGAATTCCCTGAGGGGTGTAGTTTGCAAAATGGGGTCACTTGTGGGGGGGTTCCACTGTCTTGGTGCTTTGGGGGTCTTGCTAATGCGACATAGCACCCACCAACATTCCACCAGAATCTGTGCTGCAAAATCCAAATATCACTCCTTCCCTTCTGAGTCCTGCCATGCACCCAAATGGTATTTTTTGGTCACATGTGAGGCATTGCCGTACTCGGGAGAAATTGGGGCACAGATTTTGGGGTGCTTTGTCTCCTTCATTCCTTGTGAAAATGAAAAATTTTGAGCCAGAACTGCATTTTTGTGTAAAAAAATTTAATTTTTCATTTTCACTGCCCAGTTGTACCACAATTGGTGAAATCCCTGGGGGTTTGAAATGTACACTATACCCCTAGATGAATTCCCTGAGGGGTGTAGTTTGCAAAATGGGGTCACTTGTGGGGGGGTTCCACTGTATTGGTGCTTTGGGGGTCTTGCTAATGCGACATAGCACCCACCAACATTCCACCAGAATCTGTGCTGCAAAATCCAAATATCACTCCTTCCCTTCTGAGTCCTGCCATGCACCCAAATGGTATTTTTTGGTCACATGTGAGGCATTGCCGTACTCGGGAGAAATTGGGGCACAGATTTTGGGGTGCTTTGTCTCCTTCATTCCTTGTGAAAATGAAAATTTTTGAGCCAGAACTGCATTTTTGTGTAAAAAATTAAATTTTTCATTTTCACTGCCCAGTTGTACCACAATTGGTGAAACCCCTGGGGGTTTGAAATGTACACTATACCCCTAGATGAATTCCCTGAGGGGTGTAGTTTGCAAAATGGGGTCACTTGTGGGGGGGTTCCACTGTATTGGTGCTTCGGGGGTCTTGCTAATGCGACATAGCACCCACCAACATTCCACCAGAATCTGTGCTGCAAAATCCAAATATCACTCCTTCCCTTCTGAGTCCTGCCATGCACCCAAATGGTATTTTTTGGTCACATGTGAGGCATTGCCGTACTCGGGAGAAATTGGGGCACAGATTTTGGGGTGCTTTGTCTCCTTCATTCCTTGTGAAAATGAAAATTTTTGAGCCAGAACTGCATTTTTGTGTAAAAAATTTAATTTTTCATTTTCACTGCCCAGTTGTACCACAATTGGTGAAACCCCTGGGGGTTTGAAATGTACACTATACCCCTAGATGAATTCCCTGAGGGGTGTAGTTTGCAAAATGGGGTCACTTGTGGGGGGGTTCCACTGTATTGGTGCTTGGGGGGTCTTGCTAATGCGACATAGCACCCACCAACATTCCACCAGAATCTGTGCTGCAAAATCCAAATATCACTCCTTCCCTTCTGAGTCCTGCCATGCACCCAAATGGTATTTTTTGGTCACATGTGAGGCATTGCCGTACTCGGGAGAAATTGGGGCACAGATTTTGGGGTGCTTTGTCTCATTCATTCCTTGTGAAAATGAAAATTTTTGAGCCAGAACTGCATTTTTGTGTAAAAAATTTAATTTTTCATTTTCACTGCCCAGTTGTACCACAATTGGTGAAACCCCTGGGGGTTTGAAATGTACACTATAGCCCTAGATGAATTCCCTGAGGGGTGTAGTTTGCAAAATGGGGTCACTTGTGGGGGGGTTCCTAACTTTTAGCATCTTATGGTGCCTAGAATCCTACATGGTGCCTAAAAAATATTCTCATAAAAAGGAGGCTCAAAAATCAAGTAGGTGCTCCTTCTATTATGAAGCCTGTGGTTTGGTCAACGTGCACACTAGGGCCACATATAGGATATTTATGAAAACAAAAGAATTGGGGGAATCAATTTTTAGTCACATTTCTCTAGTAAAATCTACTGTGTTCCTTAGAAAAATGTATTAAAATTGAAAATCTGCTAAAAAAATGAAATTTTGAAATTTTACCTACACTTTGTTTTAATTCCTGTGAAACACCTAAAGGGTTAACAAACTTCCAAAATGCTGTTTTGAATACTGTGAGGGGTGCAGTTTTTGAAATGGCATCATTTATGGGGGTGTCTCACATACAAGTCCCTCAAAGTCACATCAGAACTGAACTGGTCCCTAAAAAAATCAGTGTTTGAAATTTTCTTGAAAATTTGAGAATTTGCTATTCATATTTTAAGCCTCCTAGTGTCCCAAAAAATTAAAAGGAGGTTGTAATAATGATGGAAACATAAAGTAGACATATGGTCTATGTTAGTTATTAACTATTTTGAGTGGTATGATTATTTGTCTCACAAGCAGAAAATTTAACATTTTGAAAATTGCTAAATTTTCCATTTTTTTACGACATTTTGGTATTTTTCACAAAAAAACACAGACTGTATCGACCCAAATTTACCACTAACTTGAAGTACAATGTGTCACGAGAAAACAATCTCAAAATCACTGGGATAAGTAAAAGCAAAAAAAAGTTATCCCCACTTAATACATGTCAGATTTGAAAAAAAGGGCTCTGTCAGGAAGGCAAAAACAGGCTGCGGCGGGAAGGGGTTAAATATATAAAGCCTGAAAATTATGGCACAAAGGGTCATAAAACCCAAACAAACCAAACAGAACGAGTAACGCATTTTACATTCTGAGGACCATTTATCAATGAATTTCAGCTCTTTAAAACTTCTTGCATGTGATACATTTTGCTCCAACCAATCAGCTTAACTGCCGTTTTTTTTCAAATACATGACAGTTTGAGTTGATTGGCTGGTGCACCATTTATCACACGCAAATAGTTTTAAACAGCCAAAACTTATTGATAAATGGTGCCCAGAATGTCAAATGCGTTACTCTGTCTGTTTTTAATGAAGTCATAAACTTACCTTTCTGTAAATGAGATAATGGTGTTTGATTTGTGTGTTTTAGTGTCTGAAAAGGAAAATATAATTAAAAGTTACATATACTTTCTGCTACTGACTTACAGCTCATTGTGACAGGATTGGTGACCAGTCTGATAGGTGTAAAGTAAACATTCACGCTCCCATGCCCAGAGGACAGATGACTGACAACATAATGAAGCCAGTAAGTCTGGTTGTACAATGACTGGGCAGTAACACTCATATTTCAACCAGATTTACCGTACCTCCCAACTGTCCAGCTTATAGCGGAAACATCCTGTTTTTTTGGGTACGTTCACACGTCCCTCCCGGGGCCGGCAGTGTCCCGCGGCGGGGGGGAACAGTTGGGAGTCCCCCTGTCATCCATGAATAGATGCTGTGCACATGCACACAGCATCTATTCCTGCAGCCAGGGGCTGGGGGCATAGCCAGCAGCTCACTGCAAAAATGGGGCATAGCGTACAGGCCATGCCCCCTTTCAACTAGGCCACGCACCAAAAAATTTGGTGCGAGCTACAATTAAATGTTGGGAGGTATGCATTTACCAACATGGCCACTGATAATCTCAGTCAGAATATTTATGTACATCCTAGTTATTTTAAGGCAGGGATGGGGAACCTTCGGCCCTCCAGCTGTTGTTGAACTACACATGGATTGAGATAGGAGGTGGGTTGGCACAGGCTTAGAGATAATTAATTAATGCAAATTAATTGGTAATAATTGATATAAACCAACATGAGAGAAGGCTATTCAGGAGAACCCTGATTAGCGATTACTGGTTGGTGGTGCTCCCAAAGAGAGTTCAGCGTATATACTGAGAAGAGGGTAGTCTGTGAAAGAAGACTGAAGAAGAACCAATAGGTTTTTGGGGCACGCTTTATATAGTAATTTTAGAGGTTAATGGATGTATAGATGGCGTTGAATAAAACGTAACTTTTAATATTAAGCTTTTTTAAAATAAATTGCTATGTATACTTATGTCGACACACCTTGTGTATTTCTTATGGAGTCCAAAACTAGTGAAGAACTCCCGCCGATAACTCGGTCAATTACTAATAAGGAATGCAACAAGAGAGAAAATGTTTTAAGATATTGTTTGCCTGATAACAATTTTATATATAATATAGTACTGGCAAACAAAAATGAGACACTGGTCACGGCCCACCACCACTGCGTAGTCCACTACAGTGTCGGCATTGGTGGGTATCAGGTGCTAAATGTGGAGAGGAAAAGAGAAGGGAAGGGTCAAAGTGGTTGTGGCTACACCTCAGCGGTACCGACAGGCGTACTGTTCCAGTAGTAACCACTTTGACCCTTCCCTTCTCTTTTTTCTCTCCACATTTAGCACCTGATACCCACCAATGCCGACACTGTAGTGGACAACGCAGTGGTGGTGGGCTGTGACCAGTGTCTCATTTTTGTTTGCCAGTACTATATTATATATAAAATTGTTATCAGGCAAACGATATCTTAAAACATTTTCGCTCTTGTTGCATTCCTTATTAGTAATTGACCGAGTTATCGGCGGGAGTTCTTCACTAGTTTTGGACTCCATAAGAAATACACAAGGTGTGTCGACATAAGTATACATAGCAATTTATTTAAAAAAAGCTTAATATTAAAAGTTACGTTTTATTCAACGCCATCTATACATCCATTAACCTCTAAAATTACTATATAAAGCGTGCCCCAAAAACCTATTGGTTCTTCTAAAGTCTTCTTTCACAGACTACCCTCTTCTCAGTTGAACTACACATCCCAGCATGCTTTTCAACAGTTTTAGGATGGCCAAATAGCAAAACTGCAGCAGGCCATGCTGGTATGTGGAGGGCCAAAGGTTCCTCATCCCTGTTTTACGGCCAGGCCAAGCATGCAGTGATAATGGGCCTGATAACTCTGGCAATTAGTGGTTGACATTACATAGAGAGGTTCCATTTACACAGAAAATCAATTAGGTTTTCTCTTTCAGATGAATTGATGTTGACATACAGTAATAGGGGTACATTTACTAAAGTGGGAGTATTTAGAAGTGAGATATGTGGCATACGGTCTCTAGGTTGACCCTACACAGGTCACTATACAGGTGTTTCACTAAAGGTTAACAGGGCTTAAGTGGACATAGAAATAGGTCAACATGGCTAAGGTCACATGGTCAGAAGGCCGACACAAGCATTAGGTTGACAATGGGAAGGTCGACAGTCAAAAGGTCGACATGAGTTTTTCACAGGTTTTTTTTTTGAGCTGACATGTGCCGACAGGCGGTATTTCATACCCTACCATCCACTAGGGCATGGGGGGAGGATATAATAGTGTGCCGAGTGCAGCGATTTACCATGTCCAAAGCATGGCGAGCACAGTAAGCCATGTGAGAGGACGCGGCACAGTCATACGGTGTCCATGTCAACACGTCGACATTTGGGACAAAAAGATGTGAAAAACGCATGTTGACATTTTGACAGTGAACCTTCTCATTGTTGACCTAATGGTTTTATCGACCTTCCGACCCTGTCAACCTTAGCCATGTCCACATATTTCAGCCCTGACGACCTTTAGTAGTCGACCTAATGTATGTTGACCTTCATGGTGTCGACCCTGTGACCCATACCTGAGAGATGTTACTCATAGCAACCAATCAGATTGTAGCTTTTAGCCTACAGTACAAAATCCCGCCCAATGCAATGGGACATATAGTGCATAGTGGGCAGCAGTGGGTGTATCCGAGTTCCGTGCTTCATATCCCGCCCAATGCAATGGGACATATAGTGCATAGTGGGCAGCAGTGGGTGTATCCAAGTTCTGTGCTTCATATCCCGCCCAATGCAATGGGACATATAGTGCATAGTGGGCAGCAGTGGGTGTATCCAAGTTCTGTGCTTCATATCCCGCCCAATGCAATGGGACATATAGTGCATAGTGGGCAGCAGTGGGTGTATCCGAGTTCTGTGCTTCATATTCCGCCTAATGCAATGGGACATATAGTGCATACTGGGCAGCAGTAGGTGTATCCGAGTTCCGTCCTTCATATCCCGCCCAATGCAATGGGACATATAGTGCATAGTGGGCAGCAGTGGGTGTATCCGAGTTCCGTCCTTCATATCCCGCCCAATGCAATGGGACATATAGTGCGTACTGGGCAGCAGTGGTTGTATCCAAGTTCCGTCCTTCATATCCCGCCCAATGCAATGGGACATATAGTGCATAGTGGGCAGCAGTGGGTGTATCCAAGTTCCGTCCTTCATATCCCGCCCAATGCAATGGGACATATAGTGCATAGTGGGCAGCAGTGGGTGTATCCGAGTTCCGTCCTTCATATCCCGCCCAATGCAATGGGACATATAGTGCGTACTGGGCAGCAGTGGTTGTATCCAAGTTCCGTCCTTCATATCCCGCCCAATGCAATGGGACATATAGTGCATAGTGGGCAGCAGTGGGTGTATCCGAGTTCCGTCCTTCATATCCCGCCCAATGCAATGGGACATATAGTGCATAGTGGGCAGCAGTGGGTGTATCCGAGTTCCGTCCTTCATATCCCGCCCAATGCAATGGGACATATAGTGCGTACTGGGCAGCAGTGGTTGTATCCAAGTTCCGTCCTTCATATCCCGCCCAATGCAATGGGACATATAGTGCATAGTGGGCAGCAGTGGCTGTATCCGAGTTCCATGCTTCATATTCCGCCTAATGCAATGGGACATATAGTACATACTGGGCAGCAGTGGGTGTATTCAAGTTCCGTGCTTCATATTCAGCCTAATGCAATGGGACATATAGTGCATAGTGGGCAGCAGTGAGTGTATCCAAGTTCCGTGCTTCATATTCCGCCTAATGCAATGGGACATATAGTGCGTACTGGGCAGCAGTGGGTGTATCCGAGTTCCATGCTTCATATTCCGCCCAATGCAATGGGACATATAGTGCGTACTGGGCAGCAGTGAGTGTATCCGAGTTCCGTGCTTCATATTCCGCCCAATGCAATGGGACATATAGTGCATAGTGGGCAGCAGTGGGTGTATGCGAGTTTCCGTGCTTCATATTCCGCCTAATGCAATGGGACATATAGTGCATAGTGGGCAGCAGTGGGTGTATCCGAGTTCCATGCTTCATATTCCGCCTAATGCAATGGGACATATAGTGCGTACTGGGCAGCAGTGGGTGTATCCAAGTTCCGTGCTTCATATCCCGCCCAATGCAATGGGACATACTGTATAGTGCATAGTGGGCAGCAGTGGGTGTATCCGAGTTCCATGCTTCATATTCCGCCTAATGCAATGGGACATATAGTGCGTACTGGGCAGCAGTGGCTGTATCAAAGTTCCGTGCTTCATATCCCGCCCAATGCAATGGGACATATAGTGCGTACTGTGCAGCAGTGGGTGTATCCGAGTTCTGTGCTTCATATTCCGCCCAATGCAATGGGACATATAGTGCGTACTGGGCAGCAGTGGCTGTATCAAAGTTCCGTGCTTCATATCCCGCCCAATCCAATGGGACATATAGTGCGTATTGGGCAGCAGTGGGTGTATCCGAGTTCTGTGCTTCATATTCCACCCAATGCAATGGGACATATAGAGCGTACTGGGCAGCAGTGGGTGTATCAAAGTTCCCTGCTTCATATCCCGCCCAATGCAATGGAACATATAGTGCGTATTGGGCAGCAGTGGGTGTATCCGAGTTCTGTGCTTCATATTCCGCCTAATGCAATGGGACATATAGTGCGTACTGGGCAGCAGTGGCTGTATCCAAGTTCTGTGCTTCATATTCCACCCAATGCAATGGGACATATAGTGCATACTGGGCAGCAGTGGGTGTATCCGAGTTCCGCGCTTCATATTCCGCCCAATGCAATGGGACATATAGTGCATAGTGGGCAGCAGTGGTTGTATCCAAGTTCCGTGCTTCATATTTCGCCCAATGCAATGGGACATATAGTGCGTACTGGGCAGCAGTGGCTGTATCAAAGTTCCGTGCTTCATATCCCGCCCGATGCAATGGGACATATAGTGCATATTGGGCAGCAGTGGGTGTATCCGAGTTCTGTGCTTCATATTCCACCCAATGCAATGGGACATATAGTGCGTACTGGGCAGCAGTGGGTGTATCAAAGTTCCCTGCTTCATATCCCGCCCAATGCAATGGGACATATAGTGCGTACTGGGCAGCAGTGGGTGTATCCGAGTTCTGCGCTTCATATTCCGCCTAATTCAATGGGACATATAGTGCGTACTGGGCAGCAGTGACTGTATCCAAGTTCTGTGCTTCATATTCCACCCAATGCAATGGGACATATAGTGCATACTGGGCAGCAGTGGGTGTATCCGAGTTCCGCGCTTCATATTCCGCCCAATGCAATGGGACATATAGTGCGTATTGGGCAGCAGTGGGTGTATCCAAGTTCCGCGCTTCATATTCCGCCCAATGCAATGGGACATATAGTGCATAGTGGGCAGCAGTGGTTGTATTCAAGTTCCGTGCTTCATATTCCGCCTTCCGCCCAATGCAATGGGACATATAGTGCATAGTGGGCAGCAGTGGGTGTATCCGAGTTCCGTGCTTCATATTCAGCCTAATGCAATGGGACATATAGTGCATAGTTGGCAGCAGTGGGTGTATTCAAGTTCCGTGCTTCATATTCAGCCTAATGTAATGGGACATATAGTGCATAGTGGGCAGCAGTGAGTGTATCCAAGTTCCGTGCTTCATATTCCGCCTAATGCAATGGGACATATAGTGCGTATTGGGCAGCAGTGGGTGTATCCAAGTTCCGCGCTTCATATTCCGCCCAATGCAATGGGACATATAGTGCATACTGGGCAGCAGTGGGTGTATCCGAGTTCTGTGCTTCATATTCCGCCTAATGCAATGGGACATATAGTGCGTATTGGGCAGCAGTGGGTGTATCCAAGTTCCGTGCTTCATATTCCGTCCAATGCAATGGGACATAAAGTGCATACTGGGCAGCAGTGGGTGTATCCAAGTTCCGTGCTTCATATTCCGCCCAATGCAATGGGACATATAGTGCGTACTGGGCAGCAGTGGGTGTATCCGAGTTCCGTGCTTCATATTCCGCCTAATGCAATGGGACATATAGTGCATAGTGGGCAGCAGTGGTTGTATTCAAGTTCCGTGCTTCATATTCCGCCTTCCGCCCAATGCAATGGGACATATAGTGCATAGTGGGCAGCAGTGGGTGTATCCGAGTTCCGTGCTTCATATTCAGCCTAATGCAATGGGACATATAGTGCATAGTTGGCAGCAGTGGGTGTATTCAAGTTCCGTGCTTCATATTCAGCCTAATGTAATGGGACATATAGTGCATAGTGGGCAGCAGTGAGTGTATCCAAGTTCCGTGCTTCATATTCCGCCTAATGCAATGGGACATATAGTGCGTATTGGGCAGCAGTGGGTGTATCCAAGTTCCGCGCTTCATATTCCGCCCAATGCAATGGGACATATAGTGCATACTGGGCAGCAGTGGGTGTATCCGAGTTCTGTGCTTCATATTCCGCCTAATGCAATGGGACATATAGTGCGTATTGGGCAGCAGTGGGTGTATCCAAGTTCCGTGCTTCATATTCCGTCCAATGCAATGGGACATAAAGTGCATACTGGGCAGCAGTGGGTGTATCCAAGTTCCGTGCTTCATATTCCGCCCAATGCAATGGGACATATAGTGCGTACTGGGCAGCAGTGGGTGTATCCGAGTTCTGTGCTTCATATTCCGCCTAATGCAATGGGACATATAGTGCGTATTGGGCAGCAGTGGGTGTATCCAAGTTCCGTGCTTCATATTCCGTCCAATGCAATGGGACATAAAGTGCATACTGGGCAGCAGTGGGTGTATCCAAGTTCCGTGCTTCATATTCCGCCCAATGCAATGGGACATATAGTGCGTACTGGGCAGCAGTGGGTGTATCCGAGTTCTGTGCTTCATATTCCGCCTAATGCAATGGGACATATAGTGCGTATTGGGCAGCAGTGGGTGTATCCAAGTTCCGTGCTTCATATTCCGTCCAATGCAATGGGACATAAAGTGCATACTGGGCAGCAGTGGGTGTATCCAAGTTCCGTGCTTCATATTCCGCCCAATGCAATGGGACATAAAGTGCGTACTGGGCAGCAGTGGGTGTATCCGAGTTCCGTGCTTCATATTCCGCCTAATGCAATGGGACATAAAGTGCATAGTGGGCAGCAGTGGGTGTATCCGAGTTCCGTGCTTCATATTCCGCCTAATGCAATGGGACATATAGTGCATAGTGGGCAGCAGTGGGTGTATCCGAGTTCCGCGCTTCATATTCCGCCTAATGCAATGGGACATATAGTGCGTATTGGGCAGCAGTGGGTGTATCCACGTTCCGTGCTTCATATTCCGCCCAATGCAATGGGACATATAGTGCATAGTGGGCAGCAGTGGGTGTATCCGAGTTCCGTGCTTCATATTCAGCCTAATTCAATGGGACATAAAGTGCATAGTGGGCAGCAGTGGGTGTATCCAAGTTCCGTGCTTCATATTCCGCCTAATGCAATGGGACAAATCAATATTAACTCTTTCAAATCTTGAACTAGCAAGGTGAAAGACCATTGTACTTTGTACTGGAGAACTGAAAGAGTTAATGCTCTTTGTTTTAGTGACCAGTTACTGGGAGATTTCTAGGTCAGTGAATATTCTCACTGATGCCAAGTTACCGACATGCAGATATTGCGATAGTGTAAAACACAGAAAATGCATGACTCCCTTGCTCAGCTCCTGAGCATTGATGCTGAGACCTCCAACCCTGTTCAGTAGCTATTGCTATGGAAATGAATGGTAGTGAAAGAACATTGATGCATTCATTGTTTACAAGAAGCCGGACGAAGAATATATCATCCCCTATGCGAGCAGCCTGTGGAGCATATGCTGAACGCCGCAAGCTACTTAGTGGATTAAATGGCCCACCCATGGTGTATAATCTTTTATGTTTCTCAATTTAAAGATTTATCCCAACCATGTTCAAGTGCATGTCTGAAGGATCCACTGGTTCACCGTCCCTCCCCGGCTTAATCCGCCTCTAAATCCTTTAACCCGCTCACCACTTAGACTACTATCTATTGCTTCATGTGCCAAAAGACAGCGGCACCTTCTCATGTTGAATAGAATATTCTGGTTATTTAAAAGCTCTGAGTATTTTATTAAGGACGCATCAAACCCTTATTTTAGTGTCTTGAAATTCCAAATCTTGTTCTGAATTCTCCAAGCAACAGTTGGCTAAGCTGTAACATGTAATTTTAGCTTCTGCAGGTATACCAATATATGGATTCTGGGAGCTTCAGTTCACATATAAAATTCCTATTTAAAATAGAACTTAAATACCTTGGTCGTACTCGTATCAAGGGTGGAGGAGGCCTGTGTACACTGTGCAGTCTCTGTCTGGGCCCCCTCCTCTCTGTCCTGCATTGCAGTGGGTGCCCATGCGCAAACCTCCAGGGAAATGCCAGGGCAGGTGGTTTCCTACTGCACATGCGCAAAATGACGGAAAAAGGACCACTGCACCAGTGGCGGCAAGGTTCAAAATTCAAATAGGATAACCACACCCACTGTCATCCCAATGGACTCACTGGCAGTGGTTGTGGCTCCACTATTTGAATTTTCAACTGTGCTGCGCATCGAAGCCTCCTGTGAATTGCACCATTTTCCCGGTGATTTGTGCAGAGCTACTGCCACGGACATGGGAATCCAAAGTACTCAATGATACAGGGCCCAGGGGCCAAACTCCCTGCACCCATTATAGATACACCACTAAAATCTGTATCTCCTTTCCATCCAGTCTCATGTCATAGACGGTTGTCGCTGTCTTTTCTTATGCTGATCTTTTTATTGCATGTTCTGTTATTTGCATCCATGCATGTATCATTCTGCCCATCTGTACCCGTATACCTGTTATATGGTTTTCTTGTTTATCCTTTCTGTATCATTATATCAACAGGGTTGGTGGTCCAGGACCAAGTTAACTTATTCATAGTCAATGTGACCAAAACCCAGTACTGGTGGCTTGTGCCGGACGGGGTCCCGACAGTCTGTATTCCAACATTCATTTACCACGTCGGGATCCTGACTGTCAAAACACTGACAGCCGGGTTCCCGACGGCCAACTGCTATTTTCCCTCGTGGGGGTCCATGGCCCCCACAGAGGGAGAATAGAATAGGTGGCTAGCGTAGCGCGCCACCGTGCCCGCAGCGTGGCGAGCGCAGCAAGCCTGCAAGGGGCTTTGTTGCACTTGCCATGCTGTCTGAGTCCGGCCAGTCAGGATCCTGACGTCGGGCTAATGACTGTCGGGATCCCGACTGTCAGACCCCTGTACCACACCCCTGGTGGCTGCCAGTAATAAAATATGTGGAGACACAAAAGCGCAGCCACTGCATAATTGAAACTAAAGGTCAGCACAATTTGATTATTTTTGCTGAATTTCTCAATAGGAACTTTTGGCCTAGTGGTGCTGTGGAAACAGTGTGGAGACTCCAGCATGCAATGATTCAAGAAAGTAAAGGAACTACTGCGCTAAGGAACCTCTTGTGCCAAGAAATGATGATGATGATACTGCCTATTAGCATCTGTGGTAGTCCGGTGTGTAACTGTCCCCCAACACTCAGTACAGCCTCTTCCATTAGCATTCGGGGGGCCACACAGCAAAGGCCAAGGCCATGCAGCATGTAAAGTCCCTAACCACGATTGCAAAATATTTCAGACTGCATCGCAGAAATGACAAAGTGCTATGCAAATGTGGAATGCACATGTGCATATAAAGCAGCGCTGAGTCAATTGTAATGAATAAACAGTTTATAATAAAAATAAATATAAAAACAATATAGCAAACTGATACAAGCAATAAAGTGACAGTGCCTATAGGATCTGGGTTTGGTATCAGCCACTTGATCCTATTTTGCCTGAGGGCAGATGGTAATGTCATAAGTGCATGGAGAGGTGAAAGGTGGTCTCCGGAGGTATTTATAATTACCGAACTGGTCCCCACAAATTGGGAGAAGGTGGGTACCCTTTGGATGATGCAGTCCAATACGTTCCTCCTTGTGAAGTATTCAGCAATCAGTTGAAATTTGGTAACAAGCAGTCCCTCTATACAGAGAATGTCCACCTCACATAGGGGTTTATTTAGGTTTGACTCGTTCGAATACAAATTCGCACCCTTGCGAGTCAAGCAAACCCCGCCTTGTGAATGGTGGCTGGCCGCCACCCATTCGCAAAGGTGGATTCACACGCAGGGCTTTCGACCAGATGTTAAACAGTAACATCTATCCACATCCTTGAGGTGTCTGCCCCCATCATTATATGGTCTGCGACCATCGAATGGTGGCGAAAGCACACGCAATATAAAAGTGACTCTAAAGTGGACACTCGGAGGGAAATGGGCGGGCAGCAGACATCCGGCGATGTCCAATGCCCGCTCCCGCGTCATTGTCTATTAGCATAAGTAGCATGAAATGCTGGGCGTTCCCATACGCTAATGGGCCAGCCCCCCCTTCCCCCCCCCACACCCAGTCACCGCAAGGTTGGGTGCTTGTACCCAGCAAACAATCTGTTCGCTGTGGCCGCACGCACCCAGCATATGCACATGTGTAGTCTCCTCTCCAGGTATAAGTGTCTCAGGCTGGTTCAAGCGGCAATCCTTTAGGCAAAATGTTGGCCAATGTATTCCTAATACATGCAAAAGTGCGTGGCTACATCTGTATGTAATATATGTGCTAGTTGGTTCCATCAGGGATCGTCAGCGCTGTACAGATCACCTGGGACCTAGTATAAGGCTTCACACTCTCCTTCTAAGCCTAAGCCCATCCCCAGACTTTTGGCTAGTTCAAAGGAGTCTGGGGTGGGTTTGGAAGAAGTGTGAAGCCTTATTCAGTTACTTGCACAGTTAGCTAACGGAAGCGGGGGCTGCGAGGTCAGGAAGGCTGTGACACACAGACCCTTGGCTCTCCAATCACAGAAAATAGGTGTGACATGCCCCTGTCAGGACACAGCCCTACCTCCACCTCAACGCGCTGCCTGTCAATCAGTGACAATGGGAAGGCCGAATCTGCACATATGCAGAATGGGCCTTGCGCAGTCGCAGATTCCAGATTGAGTAACACATACTGTAACCTATGCAAATCTCTGAATGAGGCCCTTAGAGCATTGTAAATGTAGGCCATTTATTTCTGTGTCCAAGCACTGGCCTGCTTTATTTCAGATGCATCAAATGCTCTCACCACATCAGAGTCTTAGCCGGACACGTCTGCTTTGTGTGTAACCATACGTGCTGCGCTATATATAGGACATTTAATGTCACATCAACACAGCTCCTGTCCCTTGACTATGGTAACCAGTCACGCAGAACACATACACAGAAAGGCCTGCTTACAGTCACTTATACCACTGGAGTTTATTATATCATTTTCTTTTTAGCAAAAAAAAAAGATGCTATAGGGAACTATTCCTCGCTTGTTATTTGCCTACATTTGCTCAGGAAAGCACACACATTGGTGTTTGTAAAATTGTTAAAGGATCAGTAAGACCGAGAAGAATGGAGAAGGATCAGCCTAGGATTAGGGGCACTGACCAAACTGATAGACGCACTGGAGCCCTCAAATCCCATTGTCAGCTACTTATGACCTTGGACAAGTCACAATCTGAGACATGTATAAGATACGGATTAATAGAAAAACTGTGGTGTTGCTCACAGCAGCCAGAGATACTTACTTTTATTTTTATTTTTTTTAGCTAGGCTCCAGAAATGACAGCTTGTATGTAATTGGTTAATGAATGAGTACATGCTTAACTAGGCAAGGGAAGTTAAGCCCTGTACACATGCATTGATTTTTCCAGATTTTCGATTCGATTTTGCTTATAGAAGCAAAATCGAATCCTAAACGAAATCGAATGTTTTTTGTGTCACTTTCGATCTACATTCAATTCGATGTGCGCTCCCGTTTTCACAAAATCAAATAGAAAAATTCAAGGAAATATCAAATTCGATCTAGTAAATCGAATGGGTACAATGTACCATGAATGTATATCTAGTTCGATATCGAATTCGATATCTAATGCAAAAGTACAGATCTAATGCCAAATCGAATGGAAAGATCTAATGCCAAACCTAATAGAAAATCGAATCTAACATCGAATCAAAAGCAAATCGATGCGTGTGTGCAGGGCTTCAGGCTGTGCATTTATGTGTGATTATAATTCACATGCAACAGGAGGCATCTGTAGGAGACAGAGGCCTGTTTGCATTTGCAAGATCCAAGTGCTGCATCTGAGGACCATCATGACCATCAGTGGCATAACTAGATACCCGTGGGCCCCATAGCAAAAGTTTGTAAGGGCCCCTATTTAGCACCTAATGTTTAAAAAAGTATATAGTACATGGTGCTTTGACAACTAAAGTGGGCCTCTCTCAGCTCTGGGCCCCATAGCAGCTGCACCCCCTGCATCTATGGTAGTTACACCCTTGACGACCATCAGTCGCTATATGCACCGGGCAACATGCGTAAGCTGGAGCTTACTGAGGCTGGCCGCAGGACCCAAACACCAGGCTCCAGTTAATCCGACAATGCGGACCCTGTCCCCGTCACACCTTCAAAACGGGGTGACGTAGGTGCTTAGTCCCCCTAACTGCAAGCAAAGTCGCAAGACCCGTGTTGTACATACACACAACAGGTTTTGCACCTGCGCAGACCTCACTCCATCGGATCTGTACATAAACTATCGGGGTTACTTACAGTACAAATTAAAATTATGCCCTCTGTGCCTAATCTGCAAGGTTCTGCTGATGACACTGCTGCACGTCCCCGAACCCTGCTGTTCCTGTTTCATGTCCCCGGTCACTTTCTCTCGCTGCTGCTGCTTGTATGGGTCTCCGGTCACTGCAGCTCCTGCTTTAGCGGTCATGGAAACTTCATATTTAAATGAGCAAACATGAAGTTGACGGGATAAGAACTTATTTGTGTGCAGGGGTCTCAATGGGCATTTTAATGCAGCCATAGGGGCAGGCATACTAAGGGTCTAATTTAGAAATGATCGCAGGGCAAATTTGTACTCAACATGAACAATACCATACTGCACTGCAGGTGGGGCAGATGTAACAGTGCAGAGAGAGTTAGATTTGGGTGGGGTGTGTTCAAAGTGAAATCTAATTTGCAGTAAAAAAAAATAAAGCAGCCTGTATTTACCCTTCACAGAAAATAAATAACTCACCCAAATCTAACTCTCTTTGCTGCACATGTTACATCTGCCCCACCTGCAGTGCACATGTATTTGCCCATTTTGAGAAGGAATTTGCCTAGCGATCAGGTCTGAATTAGGCCATAAGTCCTAGAGAGGGATAAAGTGAAGAGAGACACTACCAGCCAATCAGCTCCTGTCATTTTTTAAACACAGCCTGTAACATGGCAGTTAGGAGTTGATTGGCTGGTAATATTATTATTACATTTTATTTATCCGGCGCCGCAAGGAGTTGGCAGCGCCGTACATGTCACACAATAGAACAATACAGGGTACACAGAACCATCACTTTACAGTAACAGAAAATCTAAAACAGAGTACAGGTAATAATTAGCAGAACAATTCTCAGTACGCAATACAGCTGAGATGTAGGGAAGCAAAGGAGCTGTCCGCATGCTACCAGGAGCAGATTGTTGTTGGCAGTGATGAATGAACACAGGTGAGAAGAGATGCAGGTAAAGATGGTAGAGCTGTAAATGAAGTGCGAGAGAAGAGGGCTGTGAAACCAGGAGGGGAAAAGGGCTCTGCTCCAAGTAGCTTACATTCGAGAGGGTACCTTATCTCTCTCCATTTTATCACTCTCTAAGGCTTAGTACATCACCCCCACAGTGTGGATTTTTAGACCTGGTAAGAGAACAAATAAACCCGAAGAAACAGCACAGCTCGAGGCCACAGATGTGCATACGGCAAAGTAATATAATTAAAGGATTAAACAAAAAAAAAGAAAAACTCAGACGTATGAATGACAAACAGAACCCTACCCAGGTGGAAATCAAACGCCCTGAAATATTGCGATAATCTTTAAAATCAAATAGATCTACACTACAGCAGTGTTTCCCAAATCTGGTCCATGCGTCTCCTCAGCAAGTCATGTTTTTAGGCTTTCTTTAAACCTGTACAGTACAGGTGACTGAGGGTACTGGGGTGGATCTGTAAATATCCTACCTTGTACCACAGACAGAAATTCTCCAAACATGACCTTTTAGAGGCACTGTATGCCACCAGTTGCATACAGGGGCTGATTCTTGTTTGCCGATGAATGATTCATTGAATGATTTCTCCAGTGGAAACTGACTTTTATTTGCGAGTGCCGGAACAAAGACAGGGCAGGTGGCTGACGTCCTGTGACAACCGCCGCCCACCCCCGGCACACATCGTCCTGTAACCATGGGAAAGCCCAGCATTTTCATGAGGACGCGCCTGAAATGCTGGGCGTTCCCATGGGTGACCCACATCCCTGTCACCGCCTGCCCCACCCCAATCCGTGTGTGCGGCTCGGCGACTATGCAAGTCGCCAAAGCCGTTCGCAAAGGGGACCTGTACATGCGCAGTCCCACAACCATTGGGACGGGGCCGAACTCGCTATTTAGCGAGAAGGTCAGAATCAGCCCCTTAGCACATTGTGACCCCACTGCTCATTGCAGCAGCCAGGTACATGGCAATATAAGCAGGGACAGTATAGTTATCACAGAACACATACCCACCGAGCTGCACAGCGCCTAGGCAGCCATCAGCGGCGCCACTGGTCGCTGCAGCAGCCAGGTAGGTAACAGTATGAGCAAGGACAGCACAGTTATAGCAGGGACAATACACTTATCACACAGGAGACATGGGGTTACATATGGCTGAGTGCACAGTTCCTAGGCAGCCATTTGCGGCGCCATCTTCCTTTAGAGAGGGTCAGCATGGGGGTGGATGGTAAGTCAATGAGGCCAGGGGGGTGCTGCTGCTGCTGAGCTGGTGCGGCCTGCTGGGGGAGCCTGCAGGCCGGAAATCCTGTGCATGGCCGGGTGGGGGTGTGGGTGATCCTGCCAGCCTCTGGGTGTCATGCTGGGGCCCCATGGCCATTGTGCTGGGTGATCATCTGGTGTATTTTATTTCCTGGGGCGGTCCCCAGATGAATAGTGCTGCCAGGGGGCCGCAGCGCTGGCCGATGGTGCTGCCGGGGGCCACAGCGCCGCCCGCCTCTGGTCGAGTGTTGCCGCATCCTGCGCCCAGGGACACGGCGCTCGCTTCCTCCCATCTCCTCCCTCCGTTCGCCCTCCTCCGATCTGCTCCCCTCCGATCGCCTCCTCCACTCTGCTCGCAGCCGCTGCTTCCACCGCCACGCTGCTTCCACCACCACGCTGCTCCGGAGGCCAAGGATGGTGTAGCTCCGTGGATGGGAGATTGGAGCTCCACGTGATGCGACCATCCCCGGCCCCCACCGGAAGTGTCAAAGTTAATAGATTTATTAGAACGTTGTGCAGGCAAAAATATTTTGCAAAAAAAGAAGGACTAAAAATTGACACAAAAGATTTTTAACATTGACAAAACGCAGATCAGATTAAAGTCTGACTTCTACCCAATAAAATGTAAGGGCACCTACCTAAACTAGGTGACTTTAAGGAACTATGCTCTAAATCAAATAAAGATAAATATAAGAATAGGAGAATCAAAGATAATCTGAATAGGGAGGAGAGGAGAGTATTTAATGCCTTAATTAAAGACACCACCATTGTTATAAGGGAGGCCGACAAAGGGGGGGCCTGGTGATCCAGGACAGGGCACAATATGTTCTATGAGGCAATTGGAAAATGTGGACTTCTACTGGAAATGAACCGCAGACCCTACATTGATCTTTTTTTTTTAATTAACTCAAATTTTTATTGGAAAAAGCCTTGTCCAATAATATTATTTCCAAAGATGATAAAGCGCAATGGAATCTGCTGCGCTATATAAGAAACTGTAAATAAATAAATAAATAAATAAGATGAGTTTTGTTTTCTGTTTCTTGAGCTACCCACTATCCCGATGTACTATCACCTCCCCAAGATGCACAAAACCCTCAAATCACCTCCTGGGCGTCCCATTATATCGGGTGTGGATTCTCTGTCTTCTAACCTATCACATTATGTTGACACATCTTTGCAGCCACAAGTCTCACTCAGATCCCACATTAAAGATACCACCCACTTTATGAGTTTAATCAAATCTATTAAATGTCAAGATTCATATGGTTATATGGTTTTCTCACTTTGGATGTACAGAGTTTATACTCTATCATCCCCCATGATTTAGGATTGGAGGCATTCAAGAAGTGTCTAAACCAGGATGGGGAACTCATTGTGGATCTCATTAGTTTTTTGGTTGATTCTACAGATGGAGCCCCTCTCATTCTTGCACGGCTCTTGCCAGAACGTCCCCTCTGGGACGTTCTGGCAAGAGCCGTGCAAGAGCCGCAGAGAGGGACTTCATCACACTGGGATGCGCGTGCATCTCACGCATGTCCCAGTCTCTCGGCGGCTGGGCGGCAGGACCCTGTCTGTCTCCGCTTCAGAGAGACGGGCAGGGTTAGGGGGGTTGGTGCGACAAGGGGGACCGTCGGTGGTGGATGGCGGTGGGGAGCTCCATCGCCCCTGGCAGGGGCTGGTGGCTGGCGGGAGCTGGCGATGCAAAGATAAATTGCGCTCCATCTGTATTTCCTTCATCCTTCCACATATTTATTTTCTAACACATGGGGATGGCCATGGGGACCGGGTTTGAGCTCAGATATGTCAACCTCTACATGAGGGAGGTTAAGGACCATTATGGCCATTACATCGATGATCTATTTATTATTTAGGATGGGGAATACACATCAGGACTCTCATTTGTTTCTCACTTTAATTCCAATCCTTTTAATTTGGTTTTCACTCACACATACAATCAGTCTAAAAGTGACATCAATTTGTCAATACGCGACAACAATATACATACTGCAACTTTCCGGAAGGAGGTCAACACAAATGCCTATCTTTGGTCTGATAGTGCCCATCATCCATCCTGGATGAAGAACATACCAAAAGGCCAAATGTTATGATTAAAATGTAACTGCTCTGACCAACATGACTTCGAGGATCAGGTCTCCAAGCTGTCAAAATCAGTGAAGCCAATCCCAGGGCATTTTTCTAATCCAGGGATTCGGGTTCGAAAAATCCTCAATCCTGAGATTCACGGAATCCCGAAATTGGTTTCCCTAATAAAAAAAATGGGTACTTATTTCCTAGCACGGCGCCCACGATCTAGATTGTATGTGTCGGGACGATATCGCAAGCATTGCATGCATCTTATGTGTTTGTGCATGGCCGAGATCGACGAGATATACAATCTATACAATTAAAAAGATTTTTAATTGTATGTACAATATCGCATCTTATGGATCTCATGGATCTTATGCATCCATAAGATGCATAAGATCCATAAGAAGCCATAAGATAAAAGATCCATCAACACCAACCCGAAGGGGCGGCGGTACGCGTCCTCCGACCTTTTCATACCCCCGCTATCCACGGCGGCATGGAATAGATTTTATACAGTGTGGCGAGCGCAGCGAGCCACCGAGCCCGAAGCGTGGCGAGTGCAGTGAGCCCCGCGAGGGGACGTGCAATCCTTCACAGGTATTACGCGTCCCCACGCCTTAATTAAGCCTTCATCTTATGCGATGGGCGCCGTGCTAGGAAATAAGTACCAAAAAATGCCCCAGCCGCCGCACACATTTACTTACCGTGGGCGGGCGGGAGCCAGGTGGGTGTGGGAGCTGAGCAGGCGGTAGCCAGGCAGAGGGTCGGCGTGGGACCCAGGTGGCAGGTGCGGGCATTGCAGCTGGGAGCCCGGCAGGCAGAGCGGGTGTGTAGACTTCTAAACCATGTCACACTGGGCAGAGTCGCACAGCCGGGGATGGGAGAAGCTGGGCAGTGTCTGAGTGGGTGCTCAGGTGCTGCTTGGCATTACAGTACATAAAAGGTCTGAGAATACTCTTCAAAGGCGCATAAAGGGAAAAATATCTTCTCCTCAGTTGTCTCTTGTATGGCACCTGTTTTGGCCCACGTGTTCAAACTTATTTGAATATAAATTATAATAGAAGCAAATATGCAAAAATATAGAATGGTGGGCGTACACCAATTTACGGTAGGATTGGAGATTTTTAAGCTCATCAAGGTTTCTTTATAATGTGTGTCGACGTCCGCTCCTCAAGACTGGAAGTTCTTTAGACTGTATTTGATTTCGCCAGTAAGGAAAGTGTTCCCAGTGTGGAGACATGAAGTGGGGAAAAAATAAGAAATAGATATGTGATCCAATGTATAGATCAGGAAAAAGGACTGTGGTTGGAGGTAAGTCAGTGAATACAGCAATTCACAGCGTACCTCACTCACCGCTTAAACACAAGTGTATCACACATCAAGGTTTCTTTCAAATAAGGCAAGCATGCGCAGTCTACTCCCGAAATCCCGGGATTGGAAACTCCAATCTCGGGATTGAAATCCTGGCATTTTTGTGGTGAAATCCCTGGATCCCGCTGATCCTCAGGATAGGCCACCCTAGTCACAATGGGGGAAATTTACCAATATGAAAAACCTAGTTTTTCGTATTGGTATTTTCCCTACGACTGCATACGACTGTTTAAGTCGTATGCAAAGTCGTGTTCCGGAGGATCAGTTACAAAGCAGTCATATACGACTGCTTTGTAACCCTCCGATGGTGTAATGATTCGTATTAGCGGCCGTATATACGGCCGCTAATACGAATTATTTCTAGCAGTCTGCACGGATCAGTCAGATCCGTGCAGGCTGCATGGTGTAAAAAAAAATAGAAAAAATAAATAAATAAAAAAAAAACCGGCGTGGGGTCCCCCCCACAGCCGAAACCAGCACCAGGCTAAAGGAGCCGGGGCCGGTAATTAAAAATCAGGGAACCCGACAAATAGGGGTTCCCCGATTTTTAACAACCAGCCCCAGGCTCCAGGTCCGGGGCTGGTTCCCAAAATACGGGGGACAAAATGAGTAGGGGTCCCCCGTATTTTAAAAACCAGCCCCAGGCACAACCAGCCGGCAGGGTAATGTCACAGCCGGGGGACACTTATAATATAAGGTCCCGCGGCCAAAACATTCTCCCTACCGACCAGTCAGCCTGGCCAGGGGCCCTGGGGGAGTGGGGACCCCCCCAATGAAGGGGTCCCCCCCCTCCAGGACTTACCTGACCAGGCTGAAGCCTGGTGCTGTCCTCGATGCCCCTGGGCGGTGGGCATCGAGCTGATAAATGGTGTAAAAAAAAGATGAACCTATTGTTTTTTACTGTGGCACTACAAGTGCCAGCAAGCCTCCCCAGCAAGACTTGGAGAACCACAAGTCCCAGCCTGCTGGGCATTAAAGGGCCCGCTGGCACTTGTAGTTCTACAGTTAAAAAAATAGTGCACAAAACACACTGACACACTTTTAAAATAAAACTTTATTACACACAAAGCCCACACATACTAATACTTACCTATCTTCTTCCCATAGGTCGCCCTGGTCCTGTGTCGGCGTCTTCTGGTCCTGTGTCGTCTTCTTCCTCCATGTCGACCGTCGCTGTCGCCGTCCGGATCCGACGAAATCCATTTGGGAAGCTGTGGAAGGAAACCATACTCACCTGTCCCAGCGCGACGTAGTCCAGGTAAGGGTCTTTGCAAAAAAAACAAAACGAACACCCCGAAACCAGACCGGACTGACGGAGACGCACGGTGTTTACATCGTGCGGCTCCGCCTCCCGAATGCCGCTATTGGCCGCCTTGCGGCCTAGCGGCCAATCAGGAGCCGCTAGGCCGCAAGGCGGCCAATAGCGGCATTCGGGAGGCGGAGCCGCACGATGTAAACACCGTGCGTCTCCGTCAGTCCGGTCTGGTTTCGGGGTGTTCGTTTTGTTTTTTTGCAAAGACCCTTACCTGGACTACGTCGCGCTGGGACAGGTGAGTATGGTTTCCTTCCACAGCTTCCCAAATGGATTTCGTCGGATCCGGACGGCGACAGCGACGGTCGACATGGAGGAAGAAGACGACACAGGACCAGAAGACGCCGACACAGGACCAGGGCGACCTATGGGAAGAAGATAGGTAAGTATTAGTATGTGTGGGCTTTGTGTGTAATAAAGTTTTATTTTAAAAGTGTGTCAGTGTGTTTTGTGCACTATTTTTTTAACTGTAGAACTACAAGTGCCAGCGGGCCCTTTAATGCCCAGCAGGCTGGGACTTGTGGTTCTCCAAGTCCCAGCTTGCTGGGGAGGCTTGCTGGCACTTGTAGTGCCACAGTAAAAAACAATAGGTTCATCTTTTTTTTACACCATTTATCAGCTCGATGCCCACCGCCCAGGGGCATCGAGGACAGCACCAGGCTTCAGCCTGGTCAGGTAAGTCCTGGAGGGGGGGGACCCCTTCATTGGGGGGGTCCCCACTCCCCCAGGCCAGGCTGACTGGTCGGTAGGGAGAATGTTTTGGCCGCGGGACCTTATATTATAAGTGTCCCCCGGCTGTGACATTACCCTGCCGGCTGGTTGTGCCTGGGGCTGGTTCTTAAAATACGGGGGACCCCTACTCATTTTGTCCCCCGTATTTTGGGAACCAGCCCCGGACCTGGAGCCTGGGGCTGGTTGTTAAAAATCGGGGAACCCCTATTTGTCGGGTTCCCTGATTTTTAATTACCGGCCCCGGCTCCTTTAGCCTGGTGCTGGTTTCGGCTGTGGGGGGGACCCCACGCCGGTTTTTTTTTTATTTATTTATTTTTTCTATTTTTTTTTACACCATGCAGCCTGCACGGATCTGACTGATCCGTGCAGACTGCTAGAAATAATTCGTATTAGCGGCTGTATATACGGCCGCTAATACGAATCATTACACCATCGGAGGGTTACAAAGCAGTCGTATATGACTGCTTTGTAACTGATCCTCCGGAACACGACTTTGCATACGACTTAAACAGTCGTATGCAGTCGTAGGGAAAATACCAATACGAAAAACTAGGTTTTTCATATTGGTAAATTTCCCCCTACAAGTCATCTCTATCATGGCTACCCCCCAAGACTCAGGGTTGTTTTAAATGTGGCCGCAATTCTTGCATCATACGTAATTATATCCAGAATAGAATTTAAATTGTAGTGGATGGTTTGTCTAAACCCATTGTTTTAATATACCTAATTTGTATATATATAGTGATCTAACAATTCTACCACACCAGTGATCCAATGTATGGCATTTTAGAGTGGTTATTATTTACATATTATTACATAACCCGGAACCAATTATCCAGAAGTGAGTCCAAAAGGTCAGTGTTTTACTATCCTGCGATATAGTTATTTGGTTTATTATTTTTGTGCCATTTATATATGGATTACAACTTTATGTGTTTATGGTCTGTCTCCGAGTTTTTCATATTGTTATTCACACTAGACAAGTGTATTGATTTTGTAATGAGTTTATGGCACACTAATTGAATATTGTATATATACCTGAGACTGCGCTACAACAAGTGACCTTGATAAAGCTACCTTTGATGGTAGTGAAATGCGTTGGAAGACCTTGGGACTTATCTACAATATTTTGGACACCCCCTGCTCATTATTCTGGACTTGTGCTACCCTTCCCTAATTTGGAGTACCCATCATTTTGGAGTTCAGCAGAATGCCAGTGAGGACTCGCTTGAAACCATACAACCCCCATTGGGATTGTACAAAACCATACAACCCCTATTGGGATCGTGAACCTTCACAATCAACAGGTGAACTATCCATCCAGACTCCACTCTCTGGGAATCAGACTCATTGGTCCAGTGCAGGTGATTTATCCACAAACTTACCACTACTTTGGTCCCAAGTTTGTATTTTATTACATCTGATTTTTTAGTATTTTATATTTGAATCATTAAATTGAAATTTTTTATTTATTGACTTGCCGTTATATATCATTTGAGTGCTGCTTTTCTTATCTTGTGTTTTTTTTTTAGGCCAGTGGCACCATAAGGTGTGTGGAGAGGAGGGGACCACACCCAGGTGTAATCAACAGAAAGGTTGACACTAAAGTGACGCTTATTCTACAGTGACGGGAGCAGCAGTTTGATATTCTCCTGCAGAACCCGGCACACCCCTGAGTGGCTGAACAAGGAACCCCCGGGTTTAGGCTGTTTCGGTACTTGTTTCCTAGAACGGCCACAACGATTTAGATCGTTGTGGTCGTAAGATAAAAAATCGGATCGATCGCATCGCATGCAATTTGGTCGCATACGATGCGACCGATCCGATCGACCGATTTTTCACCCGATTTTTTTTTTTTTTCACCTGATTATTTTCAATTGCCCCCACAAATGTTACTAAGTGGGCTAGACCCCACGATAGACGTCAACCCGAAGCGTGGCGAGCGCAGCGAGCCCGCGAGGGGCGGCGGTGCGCGTCCTCCGACCTTTTCATTCCCCTACTATCCACTAGGGCGTGGAGTGAGAATAGAATAGTGTGGCGAGCGCAGCGAGCCACCGAGCCCGAAGCGTGGCGAGCGCAGCGAGCCCCGCGAGGGGACGCGTCTAACTTCACAGGTATACGCGTCCCCTCGCGGGGCTCGCTGCGCTCGCCACGCTTCGGGCTCGGTGGCTCGCTGCGCTCGCCACACTATTCTATTCTCACTCCACGCCCTAGTGGATAGTAGGGGAATGAAAAGGTCGGAGGACGCGCACCGCCGCCCCTCGCGGGCTCGCTGCGCTCGCCACGCTTCGGGTTGACGTCTATCGTGGGGTCATGGCGGGCACATAAAAAATGTGAAATGGGTCATATTGGCCCATTTCACCTTTTTTAACATTTTTCCCTATGTGAGATGGACTTAATCAAGTCCATCTCATCTTGTGCCATTATAATGGCACAAGACCGACAAGATCCTCCCGATTTCAATGTTAAAAGATTTTTTAACATTGAAGTCTATGGAAAAATCGGGTCAATCGGTCGGTCGCATCGCGGCCGATTTTAATTGGTCGCGACCGACCGATTGACCCGATTTCTGTCAATCAAAGTGAAAAAAGTGTCAAAAATCGGCCACATCGTGAGGATCGTGTCCCTTAATTAAGAGCCACGATCACTCACGATTGTGGCCGTTCTAGGAAACAAGTACCTTACTACCCTACTGGGGTCAGTGGCACCACTGTTGGTAATGTGCTGGCAGCTTTTATACCTTTTAACCCTTTGAATGCCAAGTGAATTTATCAAAATAGATGTGAAAATTGCAGAGCAAACATTTTTATTCATCATAATGACCTGTAATGTTTACCTTATATAGGAAATATTATCCTTTTTTACACAAACATTTTTATTTGAATTTATATAACAAATGTAAGCGACGCTGGCATTTTTAGCAGATATTTTGCACATCTCTCACAGAGATCATACCTCCCAACATGACCCATTCCAGGAGGAACAAAATGCTTTACTGCTGGAATTCCTTGCCAGTGGCAGTTGCAGAGGTGGGACTGCACCACTGTCCAAAATTCAAATAGGGGAGCCACACCTGCCATTTATTCCTTGACTGTGGAGTTTGGGGTGGCAGTTGGTGGGGCTCCCCTCTCTGTATTATGGAGTGTGCTACAGCCCTGCAGCTCTGCAACTGCCACTGGCATCCAAGTCCAGGCACAGAGCATCTTGTCACTCCTGGAATGGGTCATGTTGGTACTCAAGGGGTTAATGAATTTTTTGGGCAAGATGGCAATACCGTGTGTGGAGTGCTATTCTCTCTAAGTCAGCAAACCTCTTTAAATAAATAAACTTCAAAAGTGTTAAAATGGAGAGTGATAAACAGCCAGCCAATCAGCTCCTGCCTGACATTTTTCAAACCCAGCCTGGGACATGACAGGTAGGAGCTGATTGGCTGGCTGTTTATCACTCTCCATGTTATCACTTTTTGAAGCTTGATAAATCTGGCCCCAAAAGACTCATCATATGTCCCTGAGCATTAATACAGAGTGCACTTCTATGGGAGTGCTCATTCAGCACATACAGGACCGGGGTATACAAGGTCCTGAGATGTTATTTATCTCTTTCAGAACATGGGCCTCTGACAAACACCTTACCTTTTGCTTATGCCAAGACCCAGGGGCGGATTGGCCTACCGGGAAACCGGGCTATTTCCCGGTGGGCTGGCCCCTTTCACTAATATAGCGGCTGCTCGAACCCTCCTGGTTGGGCCGCGGACCGCCCGACCGACATCTCTGTGGTTACAGCACTTTTTCCCAAAAGAAAAATGGCCACGGCCCGCTTAATCTCTCCTGCAGCAGTAATGGCCGCGGGAGGGTGCGCATGCGCGGCCCTCTGAGTGTGTGTGCGCCGCGGCTGCTTCGGAGTTCCGGCGGATCGCAAAGCAGGGGAGGCGCTTTCCCGGCTTTTCTGAACATGCTGCGCTGCGGTGCTGTCTGTGAGCTGCTGCCGGTCACTGCTGATTGACAGGCAGCAGGGGTGCCAGCAGCATGAAGAATAGGATCCACAATACGCGGTTCTCGGCTGTCCACTCAAGCAGGAGCCCCCCACCCGAATCCCATTCCTCTGATGCTGCAGCAGCCTCCCCGGGTACACATACTCCAGAAATCCCGGGGACGGCAGCAGCCTGGCTACCCCGCACACACCCACCACTGCTGTACGCTGGAGCCGGGGCACAGAAGACCGGCAGGTAAAAGGAAACTGGCTACTGCAGTACTGCAGACCAGCTGGCGCCGGTGAGAACAAGAGCAGGTGAGAAAAATAGCTGTCACATAGCCACTTGTACTTGGGGGAGAGGGGAACTAAGGTGATGCCAGTCTGTGCACCCTTTCAAACCCCTGTTCTCCCTCTTCTCTCTTCAATGCACCCCCTCCTCTAGCCTGTCCTCCCCCCTCCCATCTTGCCTGCCCCCCCCCCAATTTGCCTGTCCCCTCCCCCCCCTCAATTTGCCTGTCCCCTCCACCCCTCTTCCCTGTCCTCTCTCCCCCCCTTCCCTGTCCTCTCTCCCCCCTTCCCTGTCCTCTCTCCCCCCTTACCTGTCCTCTCTCCCCCCCTTCCCTGTCCTCTCCCCCCCTTCCCTGTCCCCCCCCCTTCCCTGTCCTCTCCCTCCCTTCCCTGTCCTCTCCCCCCCTCTTCCCTGTCCTCCCCCGCCCCTCTTCCCTGTCCTCTCTCTCTCCCTCTGCCACCCATCTCTTACCTGCCCCCTACTTTCTTTCCCCCTGTCCCCTGTCTCCCTCCCCTTGGGCAGTATGTACAACAAAATTTTTTACTGTGTTTTTGCTGCATTTTTAAATTCACTAAAGATTCTCCTGTCGTAATTCCATAGAAGCCTATGGGCTTCTCGAAGTGCTGCCATGTGAGGGATCTGGCACGTTTCCATCCCAGCTTGCCCCGTGCCCGCCAACTTCTCCATGCATGTGCAGAGGTACTTCCCCCTAAGACACAAGGAAGTCCAGGCAGTGGCAGTGGCAGTGATCGCAAAGGGCAGCTCTTATTGGGAGAGCTGCCCTTTGCATCGTTCATCGCATATGTCAATACATGTGCGATGGGCGTCGGGATGTACAGCTGTTGCTTGATGCATCTCTCCCCCTGATCCCTCTCTCTCTCTCCCTGTCCCCCAATAGTGGGTGGGGGGCCTTTTCCAAAATGTTGCTATAGAGCCCACAAAGTTCTAGTGGTGGGATGTATATAAATGTTAATATGCACGAAGATAGGATGTATGGATGTGGGATAAATATATATGTGTATATGTGAAGCGAGCATATTGCCCAGTGTCCCTGTTTTTCAGCGACAAGCGATGGTTGCTGATGAAAATGAGACCATCTGCAGGGGGGATTCGCTGGTCACAGGAGCACCTGTCCCTAACCCTGTCTCCTATAACACCTACCCCCACACACTCACCCTGTCCCCGCACACTCACTCTGTCCCTAATCCTGTCCCCCCACAGACTTACTCTGTCCCTAACCCTGTCCCCGCACACTCACTCTGTCCCTAATCCTGTCCCCTACCAGACCGGTCCAAACAAACTCACTGTCACCCACCAAACCTGCCCCGCACGCTCACCCTGTCCCTAACCTCACCTTACACACTAGAACTGCACCCCATGCTCCATACACAATGAAAATGAGGGTGTGACTCTAAGGTACAGCATTCCCTGTAAGACCACTCTTGTTTTATGGCCATACCCAAAGGCACACAGGTTTCACGGTGTACGGCATATGTATAATGGTGTCACGGTGTGCGGCATATGTATAATGGTGTCACGGTGTGCGGCATATGTATAATGGTGTCACGGTGTGCGGCATATGTATAATGGTGTCACGGTGTGTGGCATATGTATAATGGTGTCACGGTGTGTGGCATACGTATAATGGACATCACTGTGCAGCATATGTATAATGGTGTCACGGTGTGTGGCATATGTATAATGGGCATCACGGTGTGCGGCATAAGTATAATGAGCATATGCCACACACCGTGATGCCAAATATACATATATGACTGTCTCTGTGTCCCTGCTGTTAGTCTCTCTCTGCTGTCACTCTTCCTGTCCTTTTGTCTTTGCTGTCCTTAAATTTTGTCTCATACCGTGTGGCACAATGTGTAAGGAGCACTAGTACTAGATAGTATAAGGAGTCCTGGTAGTGTGGTGCATAAGAGGTATGTGATGTGGTACACTATATATATATATATATATATATGTGTGCATGTATGTATATGTGTGTGTGTATATGTAGAAGTCTGGAACTGCCCTGCTGCCAGGTCAGTGTGCTATAAACGCCTGGGTGCTTGTCAGGAAGAATCCCGCATTTTACATATATAAAGAAGAAAAGCATCACTCCAGGACTTGTGCAAAAAAAGACAAAATGCCTGAAACGGCATAGACCGACCACAGTAAAGTTTTGTCTTTTTTTTCACAAGTCCTGGAGTGACGCTTTTCTTCATATTTATATCTATCTATCCACGAACTGCAGCACACCGGTCTCATAGCAAAGGCGTAACTACCATAGGTGCAAGGGATGCAGCTGCTATGGGGCCCAGAGCTGAAGGGGGCCCATCTTTTCTGTATGTTATATTTTCTATATACATTTATCGCCAATATTTGGTATATAGGGGCCCTTTCAAACTTTTGCTATGGGGCCTGCGAATATATAGTTAAGCCCCTGTCTCATAGAAGTGTGTAAATGTAGACTCAAATCATGGTTTTGATGCACCATGATTTGAGTCATCAACGAGACCAGAGTGCCACAGTTTGTCGATTATATATGTGTGAGACAGTTTGCTGCACATATGCACCCTGCTTGGTGGTATGCATATATTTACCGTAAGATTCCAGGAAAACATTTGTTAATGTTTTTTTTATAAAGCTCTTGCTTTTGAGAAGGGAGCATCCTTCCTTCTCAGCAGACCCTGCCTCTCAGCAGACCCCGCCTCTCAGCAGACCCCGCCCCCTATTAGGGCTGCTTCCAAAAATTTCCCGGGCTGGTTTTCTAACCCAATCCGCCCCTGCCAAGACCTCACCTGTAAGTGCTTGCACAGCAGTAAATGCTCAGTAGGAGAAATAACATGAGCCACTCTGGTTACCACGCAGCTCCAATGATTATTTATCTCAGTGCCTGGGCAGCCATAATGGTTAATGTACTGCGAGAGAAATTGTGATTCAGCACAGAAGAATAGAATATCACGCATGCTCGAAACTCTACTGATTGGGGCAAGCCTATGGTTTCTCTATGTCTGATGAGCAGTAGAGATGGGAACGGATCCCATGAAAGAACGAGTGAGCCGCCGATCCCAAAAAGGTGATCCGTTGTTCTTTTACTTTCAGTTTCGTTTTTAATTACAATGCATTCACCTGATCTCAGCACTGCCACCTGTGGCAGCTGAGATGTACTAACTCCAGAGACAGTACAGTGCTGTGACTGCAAGTGAAAAGAGGAATAATAAGGCTGCTGCTGCTAGGGATGGCCATCGGTGCAGACACCATCGATGGTTGCCATCGATGGCGATTCTGCACCCAGCCATCGATCAGTGTTTTTACTCGGTCATGTATGTTCCTATTTGTTCAGCTCACTGTTTAAAAAAAAAAAAAGTAAAAAAAAAAATGTCAATAAATGATTGTAAAACAAATTATTCTTTGTTATTATCAAATTACCCCTTTTTCAAAGTGAGCCGACGATCCGTGTAAAAAGATACAGATCTTTTCACGGACTGATCCAATGGATCCCGGCTCGTCTTAGTGACCCGTTTTGCCCATCTCTAACAGGGGTGCGCGGGCACTGGGATTGGTGTGTCCAATCTCTATGCGCTACCTCACTGCACCCTGCTGACGTCATCTTCTGTCTAGAACACTGTGTGACCAAATTGCTGCTAATTGCTCAAGTACTGGTCTGGACGAGCCCAAAAATCTATCATTCTTGTTGTGCTGCGGAATTAACGGGAACCTCAGGCACTAACTCCAACACTTAACCCTTTTTGCGCTGGGATCATATGCCTACGCTTTGCTCCAAGGCTCAAGCATCATTTCCTAATTACTGCCAGTAAAGTAATCAGATGGTCTCGGCCATTAGCCGAGATTTACCTTACCCTCTGGCAACATATTGCAAAGCACGTCTTCCTGTAAGCAGAAGTGAAATATACTGCAGAAAATAGGCTAATACGCCCTCAAGAGCCTCCCCTAATGAAAAGCAGATTTACACAATGTTTGCTCATTAAAAAAAAAACCTTAACAATATTCTGGACTCACAACACAAATCACATTTTCTTATTGTAGATTTTTTTTCAAATACGCAATTGAAATATTGTTTAATTTTCTAAGTTAGCAAAATAAACTTTAGAATGACAGATCCATTAGATTGTTGCTCACAAAATATTAAGGAGTGAAATTGGACACACTGAACGCACCAACTATGTTCTTAAGGCATGCCATAAGTGTGTGGAGTTTGTATATTCTCCCCATACTTGCATGGCTTTACTCCAGTTGCTCCGATTTTTTTTCCCCACAATCCAGAAAAGTGTATGCGCATGTGTGTGTCTGTGTGAGCGCGGAATGCTCGCAGCATACTGGGGAGTATAATCATTGTCTGGAAAATACTGATATATCCTGGAGAAAGTCCTAGTCCAGTTCTATTACAGGACCACAAAGAATTAGTTTTCTGCAATTTACCCTATATATTATTGCTGATTTTCTGCATTAAATACGAACCATCCCTTTATTTATCAGTTATTTATATAGCGCACACATATTCTGGAGGACTGTACAGAGAATATTTGAACATTCACATCAGTAACTGCACCAGTTTTAAGGCCAGATTCTCTAAGCTTCAAAAGTGATAAAATGGAGAGTGATAAACAGCCAGCCAATCAGCTCCAACCTGCCATGTCACAGACTGTGTTTGAAAAATGTCAGACAGGAGCTGATTGGCTGGCTATTTATAGGCCCCCATACACTAGCCGATTTTGGTCCGATTTCGGCCAGATCAGTCGGATCTGGCCGAAATCGGACCAAAATCGGCTAGTTTTGATGTCCCCTCAGATCCGATGCGCAGTCCCGTGCGCATCGGATCTGCGTCGGGTGGTCGGACCTGCTGCACGTCCGACCACACGACTTGGGACCTAGTGGGGCGGCGCGGCGGTGGAGGGAGCAGGGGGGCCTGGGGACGCTGCGGGGGACACAGGCGGCATAGAGCCGGGCAGGGGGAGCCAGCTGGGAGCTGTCAGTAATGAATAAAAAAAAAAAGCCCATACAATGAATGGGCGGCCTGTGATTGGCTGAGCGCTCTCTCAGCCAGTCAGCAATTGGCTGAGAGAGCGCTCAGCAGCCAATCACAGGCTGCCCATTCATTGTATGGGCTTTTTTTTTTTATTCATTACTGACAGCTCCCGGCCGGCTCCCCCTGCCCGGCTCTATGCCGCCTGTGTCCCCCGCAGCGTTCCCAGCCCCCCCTGCTCCCACCAGCAGCCCAGCTCGGTAGCCCCCCCCCCTGCTCCCCGGGTTTTTTACATGTGATAAATCGAGACGATTTATCACATGTAAAAAATGGCACATCAAGTGCCAATCTAATCAAGCTCCCCCGGGGAGCAGCAGGGGAAGCTCAGGGGGAAGTCGGGGGCGACTTGTCCTAAGGACAAGTCGCCCTAGTGTATGGGGGCCTTAACACTCTCCAGTTTATCACTTTTGAAGCTTAGAGAATCTGGCCCATATTCCCTATCACATGTACACGCACACACATTCATTCTAGGGTTAATTTTGTTGAGAGCCAATTAACCTAATAGTATATTTTTGGATTGTGTGAGAAACTGGAGTACCCGGAGTAAACCCAAGCAAGCACAGGGAGAATATACAAACTTTGCACAGTTTGGGCCATTGGGGGAATGTAACCTATAACCTCAGTGCTGTGAGGTAGTAATTCTAACCATTACACCATTCGTACTGCCCATTCTTTTCAGCCGGCGCTGGCATATCTATTTATTTAAATGTAAATAAATAGTGACAACTGAAAGTCCTCTTACTAGCTGCTGTTGACAGCGCACCGCCAATTGTTATTGTTTTTAATCTATCTACATCAGATAGTTGGACATCTTTCTTCACTGATAGGTACTGTAGATGAGCATATTTCTGTTCTGATAGGAAGGTGGGCATCTTTCTACAATGATAGGTACTGTACTATTATATAGTGCAGCATATTCCGTTGCGCTTTACAATTGGAAACAACAGTGATTAAACAAACTGGGTAGATATAAACCGACATGGAGGTAGGAGGGCCCTGCTCGCAAGCTTACAATCTATAGGGATAATAGGAGGGATACATAAGGATAGAATTCCATAGCATGGCAGTCCCATCAGATTACACACTTAGGGCCATGATGGGAATTGAACCCTTGACCTCAGCGCTGTAAGGCAGTAGTGCTAACCATTACACCATCCGTACTGCCCAAACTAGCTACAGTATATAATAACATTGGTGCACATGAACTGCTGCTATTACCATTTATATACTGGAGCAGTTTATGCTAGCAAAGACTGACTTTTAATTTATATTTTTTGGTACTTGTGTATTATCTGGGCGCCCGATATTTTCATCAGAGGGCAAAAAATAGCGTCGCAACGCATGCAATCATATCGCATGCGATGCGACGCGATTGGACCCTATTTTTAATTGTACAGGCACCAAGATGCCTGATTCCTATGTTAAATGCCCCCCCAGACCCGATTTTGTATTGTACACCCACCCTGATGGGTAATTACTATGTTAAATGGACCACCATTGTTAACGCCACCCCACTATCAATGCCAACCTGAAGCGTGGCGAGCGCAACGAGCCCTGCGAGGGGTGGCGGTACGCGTCCTCCGACCTTTTCATACCCCCACTATCCAACTACGCATGGAGTTGATGTTATATAGTGTGGCGAGCCCGAAGCGTGGCGAGGGGACGCGGATTACTTCACATATATTCCATGTCCCCTCGCGGGGCTCGCCACACTTCGGGCTCGGTGGCTCGCTGCGCTCGCCACACTATATAAGGACAACTCCCGTGCCGACGTGGATAGTGGGGGTATGAAAAGGTCAGACGACGCGCACCGCCACCCCTCGCGGGCTCGCTGCGCTCGCCACGCCTCGGGTTGGCTTTGATACTAGGGTGGCGTTAACAATGGGGGGGGGCATTTCACATAGTTATCACCCATCAGGGTGAGTGTACAATTCGGGTCTGGGGGTGCATTTAACATTGAAATTAGGCATCAGGGTGCCTGTACAATGTAATATCGGGTATAATCGCGTCGCATCGCATGCCATTATAATGGCATGCGATGCGACGCGATATTAAAATTGTATACTATGCCCGGGAAAGCCTCAAATCAGGTCCCATCGCATCGCTGCACATGCCTTAATTAGTGGCATGTGATATATCGGGCGCCCAGATAATACACAAGTACCTATTATTTATGGTTTTTCACCATTTTTTTATTCTACCCCCCCCTTTTTTTAAGAGAATTTTTAAATAACAGTTTGAAGACCCATGGTCTAGAGTGTATGGGGCATAATACTGTTCATATTTAAGTTATTTACTTGTACTTTTGCAGAATACTAATATCATATTTTTATTATTGAACAATTAATGTTGACTTTGCTTCTCTCACTGAGTAAGTCGGATCCTTCTGCTGGGCAATCTCCGGGACCGCTGCGAATTTCCTCCAAATATAGGAGACGTACATACCAAAATTCTAATTAACTCTCCTCCTGCAATATGGATGTGTGTTCTAGAATTGTAACTGGCATATTTGTACTTTGAAGTGGATCACACCTACTGCTTTGAACTATTGCTTTAATTTAGTATGTCTGGCCCCTGGAGGTGAACGCTTCTTGTTTACATGCTGTGCTGTAGGAGAGATCATGCAGCTATGGAATGCCCACATGGGCGTTCCAATTTTGGCAGTATAATCGCAAGAACGGCCATTATATCGATCAAACGTACTGTGGGGTTTTAGCATCAAACGGGTAGGCACAGGTGAGGATTTGGCACAGACTTAGACAGTGACATCACGGCTTGGGTCCAAAACAGGGCTTGCCTGAGTTTTATTGCAGCACTCAGAGCAAGAAACTAACAACAGCCTTTACACTTTCAGGCAAAACAGAAAACAAAAACCTGCTCGTCTGAGCTCTAACTAAACAGAATAAACGTCCCTCTCTATACCAGGGCCACACTATGTGACACTGGACACACACAGCAGATATAGATCAAGTAATGCAGTACTTACAGCCTTGTCTCTCTCTAGCAGCAGCTTACTGCCTCCAACACCCAGGGAGAGAGAGAGCTCTAAGGAGAGGGCTGACTCCTTTTTAAAGAATCAGGTGTTCTCCTGATTACCAGCCCAGGACAGAACACCCTTTGTAAGCCGGAGCTTACCACACAGATTGAAATAGCCTGCAGTCTATATGCCATAAGACAGGATTCTAGGGGAAAAGTACCTGCCGTCTATGACTTTCCCTGCCACTGTCTTACATACCCTCCCCCTCTGTTCGAACCTGTGGGGTCGGACACTGTCTGCCAACTGGCAGTATGTTCGGGATAGGGCATCGGCATTACCCTGAAGCCTTCCTGCTCTGTGTTCCACTGTAAATTTGAAATTTTGCAAATTGAGAAACCATCTCATGACCCTTGCATTTCTCTCTTTGGCTTGGTACATCCATGTAAGTGGGGAGTGGTCAGTGATTAATCTAAAGGAGCATCCTAAGAGATAGTACTTTAGGGATTCAAGGGCCCACTTGATTGCTAAGCACTCCCGCTCGACTATACTGTAGTTTCTCTCCGTAGGTGTGAGCTTCCTGCTCAAATATGTTACCGGGTGTTCCTCTCCACCAACTTCTTGGGAGAGGACAGCACCTAGTCCCACATCAGAAGCATCAGTCTGTACGACAAACTCTTTTTTAAAATCTGGAGTGATCAGGACTGGTTGATTACAAAGGGCCACTTTTAATTCTTGGAATGCCCTTTCAGCCTCTGGGTTCCAGCTGACCATAACTGCCCTACCTCCTTTGGTAAGATCGGTTAGGGGCGCTGCTATGGTTGCAAACTGGGGAATGAACCTACGGTAATACCCCAGAATTCCCAAAAAAACCCTGACTTGTTTTTTTGTCGAAGGACGAGGCCAGTCTTGGATAGCCTCCACTTTATTTATTTGTGGCTTTATTATACCTCTCCCGATAACATACCCCAGGTAACGTTTTTGGACCTCCCCAGATATGGCCTGTCTACGCGCTTCTGGTACTCTATAGGGTTTTAAGCGTACCCGAACTCCAGGTTCGGTGACAATGTCATGTTTTATGGCTGTGGTGCGCCCTGGAAGTTCTGAGAACACATCATAATTCCTTTGTACTAACTCTTTAGTTTCCTGCTTCTGGGATTTGGACAGGGTCTCTGACACCCGCACCTCTGGGCTATCACTAGAGGGGGCACTTACAGCTGTCAGAGTCTCTCTGTCTTTCCAGGGTTTAATTAAGTTCACATGGTACAACTGTTCTGGCTTCCGTTTACCTGGTTGATACACTTTATAATTTACACTTCCCACTTTTTAATCTACCCGATACAGTAGATCCTGGTTAATGGCCATCTTTGGGAACTCTTTGTCAGCATTGGGGTATTGGGGCTCACCATTTATGACTTTAGGATTTTCCCTAGCTCTTAATAAGGTGGGATCTCTAAGTTGAGCAGTCCCAAAATTATCACGTGACATCTCTAGCTCAGGCATGTCACATGCTTCTTCCTGCTCCTCAGCTTCACCTGCAAGAACAGCTAGGGGAAAACTGTCAGATTCAATAGTGGTCACCCCTACCGTTTGAACCTTAGTATCCTGATCAAAAGGCTCAGGACTAATCACAGGGCACACATTCTCATTATTAACATCATTTCTAGTGCAGTGTACATTCTTTTTCCACAAGTCCCAGAACAATGGGAAGTCTCTTCCCAGGATCACACTATGCATCAGGGTCTCTACCACGCCCACTTCATGGGACACAGTTCCACAAGTACTCTTTAGCTGGACTAAAGCTGTGGGATACTCCTTGGTGTCCCCATGTATGCACAAGACCCCTATGTAACGTCCTGTGAGTGTCCCAGGGTCTACCAAGCTGGCATGGATGAGAGTAACTAAACTCCCAGAGTCCAGAAGAGCCCTCCCGGGATAACCATCCACCTTTACATGACATATTTGCTGTCCAGTTTCTGACACAGTCTCAGCAGAGAAAACAGAACGTGCATATAAAGAGCTTCGCCTGGCTGTATCACACTCCATTGGCTCAGAAGTAAGGGGGCAATTGGCAGCAATATGCCCAGGTCCATGACAACGCCAACACTGTATGCGGCCCCAGTCTTTTTGCGACCCAGGTTTGGACCCTACTGTCCCTTGGGAACGCCTCTCCACTGTTTGTTCCCCATCTAGGCCACCTCCCTTTACAACATTATTCACCCCTCTAGTAAACGGAACAGTCTTACCAGATGATCCGGCCGATTTGCTGTTCTTGAGGGTGGAATGTCCAGGAGGCACTTCTTGGATTAGATTTTCAGTAGCTCTGTACCTCTCAACCAAGTTGACAAGCCCCTCGGCATCATTAGGGTCGCCCTGACCGACCCAGCGCTGAACCTTTGGAGGTAAGGAACAACGATACTTGTCCAGCACGACTCTCTCCACGATCTGCGCTGGTGTAGACTCCTCTGTCTGTAGCCATTTCCTTACCAGGTGGACCAGGTCATACATTTGGGACCGCGCAGGTAACTGTTCAGAAAAAGTCCAGTTATGCACCTTCCGGGCACGCACACTCATGTTTACGCCTAAGCGAGCAAGGATCTCTCCCTTGAGTTTCGCGTAGTCGTTAGCATCCTGCTCACTCAGATCAAAATACGCCTTTTGTGGTTCTCCAGTTAGAAAAGGTGCTATCACACCTGCCCATTGATCCACGGGTAACTGTTCACGCTCTGCTACACGTTCAAACACTGCAAGATAGGCCTCTACATCATCCGTGAGAGTCATCTTTTGCAGAGACTTCTGTACTGCAGCCCGTGTAGTTGGAAGCAAGGGTTGGGGTGTTTGCACACTCTGCGCCACACTCTTAGCCACATTCTGTATTTGCTCTTGTAATTGCAGATTAATTTGCTGCTGTTCCTTTAAGGCTAGTCTGTTGGATTCAAGCAGCAAAACATTGGTTTCAGCCTGGGCACGCATGGCCTCCTCATGCACCTTTTGCTGACATGCGTTTGCCTGCACCAAGTGTTTTAAAAGGTCCTCCATTTTAACAGTCTCCTGTTGCAGTGTTACAGCAGCCTTTAGCCAGGACATGCAAGTATCAGTGCACTCCAGACACTCACTTGTGGCTGGTTGCCTTTAGCAACAACTTCCAGCTTGCTGTAGCAAAAGTCCTATAGTTCGATGTATGTCTCTTTAAGTGAGATGCTTGCTCGCATTCTCCACCATATGTGGGGTTTTAGCATCAAACGGGTAGGCACAGGTGAGGATTTGGCACAGACTTAGACAGTGACATCACGGCTTGGGTCCAAAACAGGGCTTGCCTGAGTTTTATTGCAGCACTCAGAGCAAGAAACTAACAACAGCCTTTACACTTTCAGGCAAAACAGAAAACAAAAACCTGCTCGTCTGAGCTCTAACTAAACAGAATAAACGTCCCTCTCTATACCAGGGCCACACTATGTGACACTGGACACACACAGCAGATATAGATCAAGTAATGCAGTACTTACAGCCTTGTCTCTCTCTAGCAGCAGCTTACTGCCTCCAACACCCAGGGAGAGAGAGAGCTCTAAGGAGAGGGCTGACTCCTTTTTAAAGAATCAGGTGTTCTCCTGATTACCAGCCCAGGACAGAACACCCTTTGTAAGCCGGAGCTTACCACACAGATTGAAATAGCCTGCAGTCTATATGCCATAAGACAGGATTCTAGGGTAAAAGTACCTGCCGTCTATGACTTTCCCTGCCACTGTCTTACAGTACGTACACACGGCACTTTTGTTCCGATATGGGCCCGGCCGGTCGGATGAATATTAAACAGCAATGAACCTTCGACCGACCGAGAATGGACGGACACGACCGTTTTGGGCCGTTTATCGATCGTACAGAAGGAATCGGGACAGCGTACACACCTATACAATCGAACGGCCGTTCGACCCAGAACGGAAGAACGGCCCGACGATTGTATGTATGTGTACCCAGCTTTACTTGGAACCCTTGTTATATTGTCGGCAAAGCAGGAATACACTAATGAATGCAAAACTTAACTGTTACCGTATACATTACAATTACATTACAAGGTGATATATTATGCATAAAGCTGCAGGTAGATCTCACTTTCAGATGTACTGTAAAATTCAGGATAACATAGAAAAGAGAAGAAAATGCTTTATATAAAGCATTGGTACTTGTTTCCTAGCACGGCGGCACCGATTTTGATTGTGACCATCGCGTCGGAAAAAATCGCGTCGATCACATCGCATGCCAACCAAATCGCATGCGATGCGATCGACACGACCGACCCGATTTTTACATTGGAATCAATGCAAAATGGTCCCTGACACCAGATGTGAAATGCCCCAAAACACCCCATTTTAATAGAAAACCCCCCCCCCCATATGTTTCAAATGGCCCCCAATTTTAACGCCACCCCGCTATTGACGCCAACCCGAAGCGTGGCGAGCGCAGCGAGCCCGCGAGGGGCGGCGGTACGCGTCCTCCGACCTTTTCATACCCCTATTATCCACGTCGGCTTGGAGTTGAGAATAGAAAGTGTAGCGAGAGCAGCGAGCCACCGAGCCCGAAGCGTGGCGAGCGCAGCGAGCCCCGTGAGGGGACGCAGATACCTTCACAGGTATTACGTCCCCTCGCGGGCTTCACAGGTATCCGCGTGCGCTCGCCACGCTTCGGGCTCGGTGGCTCGCTGCGCTCGCCACACTTTCTATTCTCGACTCCACGCCGATGTGGATAGTAGGGGTATGAAAAGGTCGGAGGACGCGTACCGCCCCCGCTTGCCATGCTTCGGGTTGGCGTCAATAGCGGGGTGGCGTTAAAATTGGGGGGGCCATTAACCATGCTTTTTACACAGATTCAATGTGAAATGGGCCATATTGACCCATTTCACATTGTCACCTATGTCAAATCGGGTTGATCGCATTGCGGGCCATTATAATGGCCCGCGACGGACGCGATCATCCTGATTTTCACTTTAACATTGTTCCCTATGGGGAAATCACGTTGATCGTGATTGGGCCGCGATGGACGAGATCAACGCGATTTTCACTTTTAACGGCAATTGAGCCAGTTAAAGACAGAAAATCGGGTCCATCGCGTCCATCGCATGCCTTAAGTACCTTAACTTAAGGCATGCGATGTACCACGACGGGCGCCGTGCTAGGAAACAAGTACCAAAGCTTTATCAATTTTCCATCACTAAAGGATTCCATCACTATCCCACAACAAGAAAAAAATATCAGATAACAAAAGTAGGGACACTGTGGTCAGGGCATATCAAATTTTCTAGTAATTCTTCATCCCAGGATATATCTAATCTGTAGTAGAACCACTATGGAAATACAATAGAAGACTCCTGGCAAAATATTGTTCAGAAAACTAACTTTAATACATTGCAGCGAAAAAAAATACCCTACCCCAAAGCCAGCCATGCACAGCTCCCTATGTACACCACGTTAGCTATCTAGTACACAGAGATATAGCAGTACTTACTGCACATCTACACCTACTGTATTTATAGTCCTATACACTAACTTGGCTCCCAGCATCCCCAAACCCTGCACTCGCCACCTACTGTATGTGATGTGAAAGTGTTGGATGGACGTACCCCTCACAAGCCGCAGATTAAACCTGGTACGTCCATCGCCTCTATTGTCACCATCATGGCCTAGGCTTGGAATAATGGTCTACCATCATTTGAAGGACCTTTGATGTTTTGTTTAAACAGCCTATGTATTCACGGTGACTGATAAGAAGCCAAATCACTCCCTTTGTACACTGGTTCTTCTATTTCCTCTTTCATTCTGACCAGAGCACAGATAAGAATGAAAAAGCTGATTATGTGTTGTCTATATTAAGAACAAAATGTAAAACACATATAGAGAAGTATATGAAAGGGCGTTAAATGACAAGACCCGAGGAGAGTATTGCCACTGGTGACCTTTGAGAATAAAGGTTGGGATGTACTTGTCTAATCAAGGGTTAGCTGAGTGTTTCCAACCACATTTATGGCCCCAGTACAATATTTGCCTATAGCCCCCGCTGCTGTCTTCTGGGCTATTGTATACTGTTACCACTCACTCATATTGGCTGTCTCCACTGCTATAGCTGAGTATTATTGTTACTCTAGCAAAACAAAGTGCAGGAATTAATATCAAACTAGTTTACAAAATGAGTTTGATTCAGACCTAACCGCTGGGCTGCGTGTGTTCGGAGTTCAGCGATCAAGTGAACGCTTTCCCGCCGGAGTGAGAAACTGCCCATGTGCACGGCTTTGAATACATTCACAGCCTTGTACGGGGAAAATCCATTCTTAATCACCCACTATCGAATGGCATTCCCTTTGCGATGGCCGTGGGAGAAGGAGGCTGCTGCTGTTGTGTGCCAACGGCTGGGTGTTGCCTACGTAATCTGGGGCACTCTGAGAAAATGCTGGCGTGCTGTCCACAAACAGCCACCGGCTGTCAATCACCTTGCATACTGACAGCGAAGGCTATCCTTCACTTGCTTTATACGCACGGATGACTCGCACGGATGACTCGCACGGATGACTCGCACGGATGACTCGCTGGGCTGAGAATTCACAGCCTGAGTGATTATGGAACTACAGCGCATACGCACGGTACGTGCGTATGCGCTGTAGTTTCATAATCACTCAGGCTGTGAATTCTCAGCCCAGCGAGTGGGTCCGAATTGGGCCTTCCTCCGACTACTGTAAAAAATTGCACAATGTGTAATGTGTGTGTTGTGTTAATAGTTTTAACTGGCAACATAAGATGCACTCCAGTAATATGAATTATGGTACTTATGTAGTATCTGGACGCCCGATTAAAAAATCGGGTCCATCGCATCACATCGCATGCGACCAAATCGCATGCGATGCGATGCGATGGACCCGATTTTTCCATAGGATTCAATGTTAAAATGGACTGAGTCCATTTTAACGGAATCGTTACATCTGTCAGACCACACTTAGGTCTACAGTCATTAGGTCGACCCCACTAGGTCGACTGGCAGGAAGGTCGACCTGACTTAAGGTCGACATGGGCCAAGGTCGACATGACTTAAGGTCGAATTTGCATAAAGGTCGACATGAGGAAGGTCGACTGGTCATAAGGTCGACATGGGCTTTTCACTGTTTTTTTTTACCCGAATGTCGACATGGACACAGTTGGCAATGAGAATCGGACCCTCGCAATGCTTCGGGCACGGTGGCTCGCTTCGCTCGCCACAGCTTTAATAACCTCCTCCACGCCCTGGTGGATGGTAGGGCATGAAATACCGCCTGTCGGCACATGTTGGCTCAAAAAACAGTGAAAAACCCATGTCGACCTTCCTCATGTCGACCTTTATGCAAATTTGACCTTAAGTCATGTCAACCTTGGCCCATGTCGACCTTAAGTCAGGTCGACCTTCCTGCCAGTCAACCTAGTGGGGTCGACCTAATGACTGTAGACCTAAGTTCATTCTAATAGATGACCGCTTCCCATTTTAACATAGGATTCTATGGGAAAAAGGGTCCTTTTCATTTCCCCACTATCCAACTACGCATGGAGTTGGATACAAACCTGTAGCGAGCGTAGCGAGCCACCGAGCCCGAAGCGTGGCGATGCGGAATACTTTTTAACGAATCCGTGTCCCCTCGCTACGCTCGCCACAGGTTTATAACCCAACTCCATGCGTAGTTGGATAGTGGGGAAATTAAAAGGACCCTTTTTCCCATAGAATCCTATGGAAAATCGGGTCCATCGCATCGCATCGCATGCGATTTGGTCGGATGCGATGCGATAATCGGGCGTCCAGATACTACATAAGTACCTAAATTATTTCCAGGCATTTTTTGGGTACTTTATCACATTTGCGGCCACCGCTTATGCTACGGAATTTATGGTAGCCGCTACTTAATCGCTACATAAGGATTAGCATCATTGTCCCCTTGCGGGCTCGCTTCACACGCCACCCTCCTGTGTCCATGCCACCATCTATTACCTTTAGAAAAATTGTGGCGAGCGAAGCAGAACGAGCCACTGAGCCTGAAGCGTGGCGAGTGAACAATGGTGCTATTCCTTACATAGTGGTAAAGTAGCGGTTAACGTATCTGGTGTAGTGGTGGCCACAAAGATGAAGAAGTATCCATTTTTGATTAGCCGTGGCATAAAAACACAAGGGGTCTGCAGCACCATACAACATGAACAGGAACAGTATGAACACACAAAAAAATACATAGTACAGAATTTCGTATTTGCAAATCAACTCATGTGCTGATTAGCATCGGTGACATCTTACTGAGGCTGATCAGTGGAGCCAGCAGGGGGAAGCAGAGAGGAGGGTGCCACAGGGAGAGCGCAGAACACAGAGCAGCTTGGGGAAGCAGCATTAAGAGGATAGCTCTTATTTATTATTTATTTATTAACAGTTTCTTATATAGCGCATACATATTCCGCAGCGCTTCCCTTCTTTTCTGTCTTCCTGCAGGTAAATATACACATAAAGCCATCCAGAGATGGCAATATGTTTCTAAAGGAAGATGAGATAAGTTTTTACCTCTCCTCTAATAAATACCATTCCTGCTCAGCCACCATTATATGCAATGGAGCTACAGAATGTGACCGGAGAATAAATTATACAGATAGAAAACAAAAGTTTAGCTTTCTTCACCTACAGTAAAATGCTGGGGATTATTTTATATAAGAGGGAGGTAGAGGGTGCCGCTGACAGGCTCCACGTGGGGAGGGGGGTGCGCGGCGGCAGCCGCTGACTTCGCCGCGCCGATGCCGTGCTCTGTTCTGTAATGGCCAGGCCTCCTGCACCATACATGTCCTCAATGCAGGAGGCCGGCGGTTTTTCAGCAAATAAAAAGGGCTGAAAAGCTCGGCTTATACTCGAGTATATACGGTAAACAGGAAATGACATCAGAACATTACACTAAAAAGAGAAGTGTGGTCACAGCCAAGTGCGCCCAGGCGTTTTTGAGGGCTTGTGCCATCAGGGATGACCACTTCCAGTCTGTCCCTGTCACAGATAGGTGGAAGCCTAAAGGTGCCCACACACTAGAAAGATCTGCGATCGTAAGATGTGCGCATAAATTAGCCTTGAAATCTTTTGTCCGTCCTGGACAAAAGATTTCAGGCAAGCGCACATTTTTACCAAAGATTTTTCTTAAGATCCCGTGTGCGTTCCTATGGATCTTTTGTTAAATCTTCTGATCTTTCGTGCAGCACGTAAGATCAGAAGATTCAGCTAAAGATCCACGGGAGCGCGCATCGGACCGAAATTGGAAAACATCGGACGATATATCATCCGATTTATCGGAAATCGGCCCAAAAATCGTTCTAGTGTGTGGGCACCTTTAGAGTTACTATAATACCCCTTTCACATTGAACAAATAACCTGGGCCCGGCTCACTGTGCGGTGTGAAGGGCCTTTTGAAAATTCCTGGGTCCAGTAACCCGACCCAGGATAAAAGAACAGGGTACTTGTTTTCTAGCAGGGCGCCCAGATTTATTACGTACGCAAACTTACTAAAATCACATCACATTGCATCGCATAACGTATAGTAGTAGCATGCGATGCAATGCGATTTTCCCTGTCATTCCATGTAATTATGGCTGTCGTTTTGGCTTTCATTTTCGCTGTAATTTTCCCTTTCATTCCCTTTCACCCCCAGTATCAACGCCCACCCGAAGCGTGGTGTGCGCAGCGAGCCCCGTGAGGGGCGGCGGAACGCGTCCTCCGACCTTTTCATACCCCCACTATCCACTTAGCCGTGGAGTTGATTTTATATAGTGTGGCGAGTGCAGCGAGACACCGTGCCCGAAGCCTGGCGAGCGCAGCGAGCCCCGCGAGGGGACGCAGATTATTTTACATGTATTCCGCGTCCCCTTGCAGGGCTCGCCACGCTTCGGGCTCAGTGGCTCGCTACGCTGGCACATAAAAGGTTAAGAAAGTTTCGCTTTACTGAAAAGCAACCTCTGAAAATACTGTGTACCTTCGATACAAAATAAGGCGTGATTATTTTTGTAAATATATAAAAAATGTCTAAATATGTAATCCATCACAATAGTGTATCTTTACATATAGAATTATTAAGACCTTTTTTTTTAGTTTTCGCTTCACAATATACACAGAATACTTTTTGAGCTCTCTGTGCCCTGAAGGGCCGCTGAATCTTGCTGAGGTAAGCATCTCTACAATGAGGAGGGCTTCTAAGAATCTCCAGTACAAACCTGTTGAAGAACACATGGAAACAAAAGTGTTATTTTAAGGTACAGGGTAGTTTTAAATTACCAGGCTAAGGACCATTCTACAATAAATCACATTCAAAACCTGCTTCTGACACTGTGAACACCAAATAATAGCTTCATAGGCCATCATCAGTTCTCGACCAAAGAGTGCTGAAGAGAAAAATGTTGTCGGACTGCCAAGAATTGTCTAGATAATATGGTGCCATAGTAATCCTGTTATTTGGCATATATTAGAGATATTCACACCTGTACAGAAAATCCATCACATCACATCACTTAAAATGTACTGCGTTTAAGAGCCCAAGACCCATTCCCATGCACAACAGATCTTGTGATGTCGCTCACAGCCCCATCAGAGGCAGCATGTCCAATCATTTGGAGTTTGGAGCGGGTGGCGGTTCTTTGGTTTTGAAGGCATGATGGCAGTGGCGTAACTACCATGCGTTTTACCAGCATTACCCAAATTCTAGTCTCTGCAACAGAACAGAGGACAATAGGGTAAATTTACTAACACAGGAGTTATATTAAAGATGGGATGTTGCCCATAGCAACCAATTCTATGGATAGATTCTATGTATTTTGCACCTTCTAGAAAATAAGATCTGTTTGGTTGCATCCCATCTTGTCCAAACGGATTCATTATTAAATCCCGGCGTTCAAAATCCCGACCGCCGAAATCCCGACAAGGGGGGGGGGGGGGGACGTGGCTCGCCACGCAGCAGGCCCGGTGCCTCACTACGCTCGGCACACTAATTTATTCTCCCTCCACGGAGGGAGAAAGTGTAGGGATTTCGGCGGTCGGGATTTTGAACGCCGGGATCCTGACCGCCGGGATTTACACTGCATCCCGTCCAAACTGTGGCCCTCCAGCTTTTGTAAAACTACACATCCCAGCATGTCTTGCCATAGTTTTAGCATTCCCTAATAGCAAAACTGTGGCAAGGCATGATGGGATTTGTAGTTTCACAACAGCTGGAGGGCCATAGTTTGGACATGCCTGGTGTAAGCAATGGTTGTTGGAAATTAAATGGCTGCATCCACTATGTAATGTGACATCTACTACCTAAGGGCCTAATTCAGACCTGTTTGCTATGCTGCATTTGTTCGCAGCCTCGCAAACAGGAAAACGCCTGCTGACTGAACGCCGCCTCCCCCCGCTGTGCGATTCCCCACATTTGCATGCAAGGGGATGTGAACGCTTACACTGACCACCGAATGATTCCCCCCCCCGTTGCAGATAAAAGTGTAGACTGACTTTTATCTTGGCCGGAGATGGCTGAATTCGGGGCGGCTGCAGACGTCACAGGCATCGACATGCCCACCTTAGGAGCTTGCCCCTATATGCTGGATGTTCCCATGCACCATCCCAGTCTGCCCCTTACCTCCCCTACAAATGGGTCTGAATCTGGCCCTAAAAGTATTGTTTGGTTGTTTGCCAAGACTGCAATTCAGTAACTGGCTCTATTAAGGGCAACAAATCTGCCAGATGGGAGCATTTTGGCAGAGGACATTGGGGCAGATGTATTAACCCTGGCGAAGAGATCAACTAGAAGGAGATAACGCACCAGCCAATCAGCTGTGTTTGAAATATGACAGTTGGGAGTTAATTGGCTGGTGCATTATCTCCTTCCACTTTATCTCTTCACCAGGCTTAATACATCTGCCCCATTGTTGCTAACGGAATACCCTGTAGCGCCCTTATACTTATTCATCAGAACAGAATATAAATAAATGTAAGTAAATAAGTTTACCAAAGTAGCAGTGACTATACTACACTTTCTTCTAAGCAATGTGATTGGCTCAATATAGAAAAACAATACACCACCTGTTAATGGCACAATGTAAGAGACTGTATGCCTGCTTGAATGTAGATAAATCAGTAATATAACTAAAGATCCATTGAATAGGGATCTTTCAAGAAGATCTTGGCCTGTAAAACACCCCTTAAGGGCAGGGAATTCCCACCCATGGCTTAAAAACTAAAATGCCCCACCTCAGTAGCGCACATACATGGGAACAACTTAAGATCTACTTAAAGGAAGATGCAAGAAACCGGTACCCTGAAGCACAAGCTGAATGATACAAGAGATACAGATAACATTTGCACATACAGATGATAGAGATCCAGACATCGTCAACACTTTACATTGCCCGTATTCTCCAATGTGTGCTTTTGTTACTGCTTACTTTTAAGACAAAAGCTTCCATAGGATTAGAAGGATGACAACATTTCCACCAGACTCTCACATTTCTTCTGTTCTGAGATTGTGAAATGACCACACATTTTTCTGGATTTTATTTGATATAGTTTCGTATAGATTAAGTGGCACACTACACTAAGTTTTACATCAGAACAGATACGGTTTCTACATAAAATATACAGTACTTTATTTTTTGTTTAAAACAAAGTGTAAACTAACATTCCAACTCTCCTTTATTTGCATGGAAAGAAGCTGCTACTGCTTAACATCTAATTTATTGTAATGAAACAGCGCCCCTGCTGGTCTTATTGCAGATTATTTACAATATGTTGTAATGTTTAAACAAAGTGACTCTCCTAAGTACTAGTACATTTGCTTTAAAAACAACAAGGACTAAGGAAATCAGATGTTCTGTAAAAACGTACTTAAGTTCTAAAGGAGGTATTTATCAGAGCTCAAAAGGAGATAAAACTGTGAGAGATAGAGTACCAACCAATCAGCAGCTGCTGTACATTTTTCAGACTGTTAGAAAGAATTACAGCTAAGAGCGGATTGGTTGGTACTTCATCTCTCACAATTTTACCTCTATCCAAAATCTGATAAATAATGGGGCCTACACAATGGGAAACTGAGTGTTCTGAGCAATGCTGGATTGCTCAGTGCACAGCACGCTGAGCGATCTGTCAGGGCCAGTGTTGTCTGGCGATCGTGGTAGCAATACACGGCCCCGCGCGGCGCTATACGGAGCGATGTAGGGGAATTTTCAAAGCAGTCTAGCGAGACCGCTTAGACCAGGCATGGCCATGTCCAAACTGTAGCCCTCCAGCTGTTGTGAAACTACAATTCCCATCATGCCTTGCCACAGTTTTGCAATTAGGGAATGCTAAAACTATAGCAAGGCATGCTGGGATGTGTAGTTTTACAAAAGCTGGAGGGCTGCAGTTTGGACATGCCTGGCTTATGCTGGCCACACATCAGACCAACTTCTGACCAACTTTTTTAAAACCCTTCAAACCTCCAACCAACCAACTTGACAGTCCAACTAAAACAGTTTCCCACACATCTAACCAACTTTTCCTCCAACCAGCAAACTTTTTTTTTTTTTTTTAATCCAGCCAATTTATGTCCAACTTCTGATGTCACAGAAGTAGGCGGACATGTTCTGCCCACTTCTGTTTTGTTTTTTTGTTACATTTATTTTAATAAAATGGTTTAATTTCATCTTTGTTTAGTAGACAGCATGTGAAAAGTGAAATTAAATGAAACTGCTTCACACACCAGGCAATCTCCTAAAAGTTACATGTATCTGTTCAAATTGTTATATGCAAATAATTTGTAACAATATTCCTAAGTGTTGCAACATAAGCCCCATACACACTAGATTACCTTTTAAAATATATTTAGGTACTTATGTATTATCTGGGCTCCCATGTTAAATGCACCCCATTTTTTCATACCCCTACTATCCAACTACGCATGGAGTTGATTTTATATAGTGTGGCGAGCGCAGCGAGCCACCGTGCCCGAAGCGTGGCGAGCGCAGCGAGCCCCGCAAGGGGACGCGGTCTCATAAGAAAAACGGGAGCCCAGATATTACATAAGTACCTATATTTATTTATTTATTTATTACCAGTTATTTATATAGCGCACACAGATTCTGCAGCGCTTTACAGAGAATATTTTTTGAACATTCACATCAGTCCCTGCCCCAGTGGAGCTTACAATTCCCTACCACATGTACATGCACACAGACAGTCTAGGGTTAATTTTGATGGAAGTCAATTAACCTACCAGTATATTTTGGGATTGTGGGAGGAAACTGAGTACCCGGAGTAAACCCATGCAAGCACAGGGAGAATATACAAACTCCACACAGTTGGGGCCATGGTGGGGATCAAACCCATGACCTTAGCGCTGCAATATATTACTAGCAATATATCTCCCCCCCCCCCTCCCCGTGTGTACGCACCTTTAGCATTATCTGCCTCCTCTCCCACACTCACTCTGACAGCTGGATGGACCAGCAGCAGCAGAGGTGGTGCAGGCCCTCCTGGACGCGGTAGCTGGAGGGACCGGGCGGCAGCAGAGTTGTTGCAGGCCATCCTGGAGATAGATATTTACTTCAAACATACAGCTTATATATATATATATATATATATATCTATATGGATGAAATACAGAGGTGTTGGTGGCAGTGGCACTCTGGAGGCTGGTTTCAAAGGTGTAACAAGTTTATTTAACAAAGTATCGTCATCTCATACAGTACGACGTTAGGGGGACAGGTGTGTCTCACCTTGAAAATGGGGTACAACTGTTCCCGAAACGTCGTACTGTATGAGATGACTGTTATTTGTTAAATAAACTTGTTACACCTTTGAAACCAGCCTCCAGAGTGACACTGCCACCAACACCTCTGTATGTATGTGTATACATATATAAGGCACTCAAGGAGAGAGTAAAATATATACAAATGAGGTGGGTGCTGGTGCCACTAATTGATGGTTGCAGGATGTCAGAGGGATGGCGGCTGGGGATCGAGGGGGGTACGGTACACGACTGGGGATGCAGTGGAGGGTGGTGTATGGAAGGTGGGACTGGGAAAGCTGGCAGGAATCGGGGATTGCTGCGGTTACATGTGGAAGCTGCAGAGGACGGGAGAAGCTGCTGGGGGCGACTCTCCGGTGACACTGCGCTCACACAAGCCTGCTGGCGCCCTCCAGTTGCACCAGGGGCTTCTCCCCAGCAGGAACTTGGAAGGGGGAGCCTGTCCCCAGACAGCAGGGGAGAGAGAGATGGTGACAGACAGATGCTGGAGGAGAGGAAGAGCATGGGAAAGAGAAAAGGGGATGAGTAGAGAGTGAAGAGGAAAGAAATTGGGGTGGGGGGAGATAGGGAGTGAGGTAATGTGGGGAAGATAAGGATGGCAAGGTGAGGAGACTGGGGATGTGAGAGGGTGTGGTGAAGGGGGAAGTGTGGTGACAGGGTGGTGAGGTGACGGCAGGCAAGAGGGGGTGAGGTGGCGGCAGGTTAGAGGATGTGAGGTATCAGGGGGCTAAAAGGGGGTGAGGCAACTGGGGGCAAGAGCAGGTGTGGTGATGGGGAGAGTGGTGATGTGGGAAAGAGGGGGTGATGTGACAGGGCTAGAGCAGTTGAGGTGATGACAGGTGAGAGGGGGTGAGGTGACGGGGCTGAGAGAAGCTGAGATGAAGTGATGACCGGGATTAAGTGAAGGGAGTGAGATGAAAGGGTAGGTAGAAAAGGCGGGTCTCCTTTACCGGCATCGGTGGCTTTCCTTCACCGGAGCAGGGATCTCTTGCTCCCCGGAGCCCCAGCAAGTTTCCTTCTCCAAGCACGGGACACTGACGAATGTGCCCCTCTCCCTTGTGCCGCTGCAGGTCTCCCCGTGCCGGCCACTACTGTACCCTCAGCCTCTCCCCAGCCGCTGCTGCAGTCTCCCGGGCACATGGCTCTGCTGCAGGTGTCCCCAGCCGCTGACGGTGCCTGCCTCCCCGCCGCTGCTGAGTGCCCAGTGGCTGCTGCACCCGTGCAGAGGTCACGCAGCTCCCGGAAGCCCACCTCACCATGTCCTGCGCTGACCTCTCACCTCCCCGCTGCCATCACTGTTGCTGCTGCCGCTGCCATGTCCCGGGCTGGGGGTAAGCACGCTGGGGATGCTGCAGGGAGGACCGGACACTGGGGATCCTGCCGGGGGGGGGACAGACACTTGGGGGGACAGGACATGGCATGCTGCTGGGGGACAGGACACGGGATGCTGCGGGGAGACAGTGACAGACATCAGATGTAGGCGGACACTGCTTGTCACTGTCCGCCTACATATCGTTCGGTTGGGGGAACTTTCCCCCTACACCAGAACGATTAGCTGGGGAAAATCAAACAGGTTTGATTTTTCCCAGCTAGTTGGAACGACCGTTTTTGGCCGTTTATCAGCGTTTTTGGCCGTGTGGGAGCAAACGGCTGATAATCGTTTGCTCCCACACACTAGAAAGATTATCATTCCAACCAGCCAAAAGTTGGCTGGTTGGAACGATATCTTTCTGATGTGTGGCCAGCATTAGACAATGCCCAGGGATCACTACGTGTGTAGGCCCCATAAAAGCCTATTTTGTTGCATATTTCAATATATTCAGAAAACTCTCACACAGCTAAAGTTTAAAGTTAACCCAAACAAGGCATTTTTTTTTTTAAACCCAGAATGAGCCACAAAATACATATAAGTTTAACAAGAAGAACAGATAAACTGTCTAAACAGACATGACTGCAAAACACACTGTAGGTTACTCAGTAAGGATTTCAAAAGAAAAATTCTCTAAGGGGCAAAACCATGGGCCTTATTTTGGTTCATTCTTTCTGACAAAATCCTTCTTAGATGGACAAAACCATGTGCACTGCAGGGGGGGGGGGGCAGATGTAACATGTGCAGAGAGAATTCGATTTGGGTGAGTAATTTTGTTTCTGTGCAGGGAAAATACTGACTGCTTTATTTTTACACTGCAATATAGATCTCACTTTGAAGTAAAACCCCACCCAAATCTAATTCTCTCTGCACATGTTACATCTGCCCCACCTGCAGTGCACATGGTTTTGCCCATCTAAGAAGGATTTTGTCAGAAAGAATGAACCAAAATAAGGCCCCATGTGCACTGCATGTGTGGCAAACGTAACATATGCAGAGATGTGGGTGGAGTTATGTTTCTGTGCAGGGTAAATACTAATTGCTTTATTTTGACACTGAAATAAATTTTAATTTGAACACACCCCATCCAAATCTAAATAGGGCCTACACAGGTAGCGATGAGAGCTCTGAGCTGAGCAATCTAGCATCGTTCAGCGCTGCACCAGCGATGTGTGCGAGGCGATCTGTCAGTGCCCATATTCTCAATAGAAAGAACATGGGTGAAGACTAGATATTTTATAAGCATGCTTGAAATATCTAGCCCGGCGATAGCGACATACGGGGCTGTACATTGCTACACACACACAGTTGTATTCAATTTCTAAGCAATCAGATCGCTTAGTAAATAGGCAAAACTTGCTACGTGTGTAGGCCCCATAACTCTCTGCACATGTTACATTTGCCCCACCTGCAGTGCACATCGTTTTGTGCATCAGAGAAAGGGAGATCCTTACTGAATAACCCCCTATATTCTGTGTTCCTGTATTGACTACCAACATAAATCTGGGTAATGTTCATACTACCCAGTACTCTGTAATTATCCATAATAAACAAAAACTTAATTGTTGAAAAAAAAAAAAGTGTAATTAAATGGCTAATCTGCTTTTAATTAAATGTATCTTGCACATTTATTGTGTTTACCGTTGGCACTTTGTGTGTTTACTGAACCATTGTCTTTAGATCACTGTACACTTAAAGTGCTGTAGCATTTCAGATGCTACTTGGGTTATTTTTAGATATACACTTTCATAAACTCCCTCTGAAAAGACGCAAATAAAAAAAATAAAAAAATTCCATATAATTTTCAAGAGTATCAGCTAAGGCTTAACAATAATGCTGGGTTTGCAATTATTGCTCATCATTAATTTAATTAGCTATGGATACCTGTAATTACAAAGCCATGGGACATGAATAAGCCAATTGTTCGTTAAAGAGCTCCCTGGCTGTAGATCCTGTTGTTTGAAGAAACATTCCCATTCAAATCGAAGTGTATTTAGTTTCTTCTGTAAATCAGAAGCACATTTCTGGAGGAAAGCTAGGGCATAAATAGCTTGCGGGTCGTAAGGTTTTACTTAACACATTGTTTTAAAGTTGAAATGAGAAGGCTGGTTTGGTGCATGAAACAGACCTACCAAGTTCTAAGCAGAAGCCATTGTGTGTATATATTTAAAAAAAAAAAAAAAAAAAAAAAAGGGTTAAAAATTGTGGCAATGCCCAAGCGAAGGAAGACTTTGGAACCTTCCATGATACTCTGTATTTGTTCTGGATGGATTCCAGAAACTTTTGCAAGAACAGCCCTTTTTCAGTTCAAACACTAATCTGTAGTCAAAGACAAACAACCCACCTTACAGACAAAAACATCCAATTTTTTTTTTCTTTATTTCCAAAAAATTTATTGGGAGAACTACAAAACATTTACAGTACAAAGTTTACAGTCTCACAATTCTTAGTGAACCGACTAATTATATATACATATATAATTATAGTCAACTCATCCTTTCGTTACATTCAGAGGGGGGGGGGAATAAAGTTAAGTAGCTCAAAAAGAGTACATAGTGCTCAATCTGTACCTACTATGTACAAGAGGAAGGGGGGGAGGAGAAAAGTCATTTACCATCTAGGCAAATTAAGAGAAAAATAGGTTTGGCTTTATTTGCAAAATTTAAGGAATTTTCTGAAAATCTTTCATAGACTGCATGAAGTTTCAGATTCAAAAAAGTGTGGCCTTTATTTTAAATAAGAGTGGTAAGATATAACAAAAACCCATCCCTACATTCAATTTATCACACCTTTCTTTACACAATACTTTTTTGGTTGAGAAACATTTAAGGCATGTGTGAACTCTTCAAAAGGCACTGTGAAATATAATACTGGGACCCCAATTTATTGCTACATACCGTCACAGTGAATGCAGTGGAAAAAGATGAATGAAAAATAAATAATAAAAAAAAAAAAAAAAACTTATACTAACATCTGAGTAAGTCACTCAAGTCAAAAATTATAATGGATTTTTTTCTTTTTTGTTTTTATAAATTTAATTTTGGACGGGCTACAAGAGTTTTATACATATGAAATTGGTAAATGGGTTGAAAATAATGGGAGGGGAAAAAATCCATACAAAATTCCTCAAACTTCTTCCACAGCACATAGATTTCTTTACAGAAACCATCCAATTTTTTGTTTTATTAACGTAAACAAGGAAAGGAATTAATGAAATAAATATTACATACAATCTCTTAAATTAAGATTTTACTCATTTACAATAAAATAAAACAGGTGAAGTTACAAAAAAAAGGCATATATTACTGTGAAAAGAACATACACTCAACATTTTGCAGATTAATAATGGCAATCATAATTTAAACGTAATAAAAGAATATATATCTATTGCTTTTTCATCATACCCGATAAATACAGTATGAACAAATTATTCAATGTATATTTTTCACAAGATAATAAATAAGTTAAATAGTTTCATATTGAGTTGTGTGCAGTGACAGGCAAGCAACTCAGACAGCTAAAATAATATAATAATAATAAAAAAAAAATAATAATAATAAAAAAAAATAATCAGCAGTTATTCAACAATTATAAACTAACTGAGTGCTTCCGAATAGAGGAACAAATTGTTCTAAGCTAACAGCCCACTAAGCAATGGAAATGGAACTGATGTTAAACTTTGGAATGAAAGTTTTAGTACATGTTAAGCTAAAGAAAAATAGACATCTCAGAGGGTTGCTGGTTGTTAAGGCATATTCTTGGCAGGATGGTGAATTTTTTAAAAAGCGTATTAAAGGTTTTTGTTAATTTTTTCATATTTTATTTTGTTGTTTTTTTTTCAACCGGACTGTTTTTGCTATTAAATTCTTGGGAGAAAGATAAAAATGTTGTCCCCCAAGTTTGCTGTGCTAATGCTTTAAGAGATGGAATGCCTGCTGGTGCTTAAAACTATCCCCCACCCCCAAAAAGACACATCCCACCCGCTAACCCCCACAGTTCTATAAAAATAGTTTTGTTCTATTCGATAAGTTTGCCCTTTTGCGAGTAAGGTTTCATTTTTGTTCAGCTTTCAGGATTTTTTTTTCCACGAGTCTTTTTCCGACTCTGCTTTTCATTAAATAAAAATTGGCAGAGGCACAAAGGCAAGAAACAAACAAAAAAAACAATAATAATAATAAACAACATCGACAACAATAATACAGGGAACATCATGAGTGCCAGCTTCAAAATAGTTCAAGTGTTTAGTCCTTGCCGTTATTACATAGGTGTAGGCTTGGGTCATCCTCTGCTTCTCCCTCCTGAGTCTCTGTAGCACATACTAAGCGAGTTGCAGGGAGAGACTGGCAGCTTTGTGACAAAGGGGGGCAAAACTGGCCCCTGACACTTCCACTGTATTTAAAGGCAGGGTGGGCAACAACCCTCTAGTCCAATCACCAGGACAGCTTGTGGAACTCAAAGACCCCCAGCTGCCACATAACCTCTAGTGGAGCAGAACTGTTCCTGTACTGGATTTTAAAGAAAAACCCATGATCAACATGACCAATGGATTGGCAGCTCTGCTTTCATCGGTAAAACGAGAGGTTCTGGAACAGCTGTGGGCTTTACAGCACTGCCCTCTGTTATTAGATAGGTTGCTATGAAGCCCAAATCATTGAACAAAAAAAAAAAAAAACAGAACAAAAAAACCACATACCAGCCAGGGTAGCATTTGCCTCCCCAGTCCAGAGTGCCCCCTACTGGGGGGGTGGCTCAGTCATCAGAGATAGACAGCCTGCTGAAAATGGGCAAGCGCCTGTTTGAGTCCAGGGTGGGGGAATCTGATCCACTCAGGCTGCCAGAGCTCAGGGAGCCACTAAGGTAGCTCTCCCGGTCAGAGAGGGAATCAGGTGGGCTGGGGGGAGCATCGAACACAGGGGACTCAGAGAGGCGCCTCAAGGGCTGGAAGTTGAGGCTCGGAGGGGGTGAGTTGGAGGAAGCAGGCTGCTGCTGCTGGCGGCAGTAGGCTGCAGGGTTGTATCCAGACAGGTTGTGGGTCTGGATGGCCAGTGGGGTGATTAGACTTAGCTCTTGGCCAGAAAAGGTAAAGGCATTGTTGGCACATGGCACCGCCTCGTCGCAGTACAGGGAGTTGGAGGGCTGCGGAGGAGGAGTGCGGGAGGTCGGGCTCTCCAGCAGAGGGGAGTCCAGGCTGTGGTTAGGAAACCCGGAGAAGCTGAGACTGTGGTGTAGCTTGGGGCGCTGGCCATTGAAGCAGTCCGTGGGGGAGCTACCTCCACCGGGAGCCTGCCTCCTCTCCTCGGCGTTGTGGATGAAGTGACAACGGGGGCCATAGGGACAGAAGCCAATTGTATGGAAAGTGCGGCACAGCTCTGTCTTGTACTTGGGGTGTCTGGTCAGGCTGCGCAGCTCATGGTAGCCATGGGCAAACTGGCACTTCTCCCCATACTTGCAGGTGCCACTCTCCTCAAAGGGCCGACACAGCTCTGTCTTGTAGCGGGTGGAGTTGATTTGTGCACCAGACTTCTGCTGCTGTTGCTGCTGGAGGTGCATGAGGTGCTGGCTGCGCTCCCCATTCTCACTGAACGAACGGTCCCGGAACTTGTTCTCTTTGTTCAGCAGGGCGGTGGTGTTCACCACAGATTCCTTGAGGTTGTTGTTGCAGAACTTGGGGGACGAGTTGTTGTTGTTGGCCAAAGCCTGCAAGTTGCTGGCCGAGTGTCTGCGCAGGAACCCCGGAATTAAGCTGGAATTTTGGGTAGACACCGGGCTGCCTACCGCCTTCTTATCCAGCATGCTGCTCAGGTTCAGATTGTTTAAGACTTTCTCGTTCTAAAAAAGGACAGAATCAACAGTGATCATTAAACTTTTGTTAAAAAAAAACTGTACACAACTATCAGTTATTTCATACTAGCCCCCAACACAGCACAAACACCAGTCCCTGAACTAACTTCTGCAGGCTCTGCATTCACACACTACAAATACAATAGTGACTTAAGGAGCAATCCACCCAGTCATTCTGTTACCCCTGCAACTTTACAAGTGCCAGAAACTTCTGCATATACAGTAGGGACTAGACTAGTACTAGAATTGCTCCAAACTTGTGTACACACACACACTTGTGTAATACTTTATGTACAGTCTTCTGGGGGAGGCAAATCCTACAACTTCTGCAAACAAAAAACTTTTGCAAGTGTCGAGCATGCAACAGGCACATACATGTTACATATTAAATAAAAAAAAATATATATATACACATGAGAATGAGAGAGAGAGAGAGAGAGAGAGAGAGAGAGAGAGAGAGAGAGAGAGAGAGAGAGAGAGAGAGAGAGAGAGAGAGAGAGAATACAAGCATGCACTCTGCACAAAAGCACAAGTCTCCCCTAACTGCGTCCACCATCGCACACGGCCTGCAACAACTCTTTCCAAGGATCCTGCATGCACAGGGCTGGGGCTGCCTATACACACCTTGCAGAACAAGTCAATGTCGTAGAAGGCAGATAAAAGTGTTGCAGACATTTCCAGCTCCAGTTTGCAGCGAGTCCAGAGGACCGAGAAGATCCTGCGTTACTAAAGGGGTTTAGAATAGCCACGACGAGGCTTCCGAGGGACAGGGGAGGGGGCGACAGGTCCGAATTGCCTGGGAGGATGGGGTCGGAATAAGTGCAACGAGCTGACTCCCCGGCCGGCGTGCAGGCAGCACTATATAACCGCTAGTAGGGCGCGCGGTGGGAGGGATAGAACGCTGACCCAGCCGGGGTCTCCGGGCAACGCCTCCCCGACACCGCGACGTCACGCAGGCAGATTCCTATTGGTCGCCGCCAATTTCCTGGGGTAAAAGCTTGCAGCCTCTCTCACCCAAGGAGCAGTAGAGTCTCAGCTCTGACTGAGGCATGGAGCACTGAGTTTCCACCATGTAGCTGTGTGGTGGAACTACAAAGTGCCTAATGCTTTTCTCTCCCTCCTGTTGGTTTCTCCCTCCGGCTCATGGGGACACTAAGTGTTAAATATGCTGAACTGTACAGGCTTCAACCAGTTGTGTCTCTCCTGCTGTGGAACTACAAGTCCTAGTGTAACAAGCACGAGGCTTTGTTTCGTCATGTGCACACTTTGTAAACGCTAGCTTGTTTGCAGCAGTAGAGTTGTGGTGTCCTCTAAGATGCTGGGATGTGTAGTTCCACAGAGAGCTTATGAGTTCTAGTGTCTTAGTGCCCATGCATTTGTTCTAAGCTGTTATTATATAGAGGAGTTTATAAGTCCAGGTCAATTTTGCACATAAAAGATAAAAAACTTATTTACTCACTATATGAGCTTAAAATCTGCATGGAAATTAGAACAAAGCAAACTCCAATGTGGGTATAAATGTGATATTTGTTTTTGTTTTTCTGTCTTTATGACAGTAAATGCAACAGGACAGGGTGGCACATGCTAAGAGCCGTTTCTGAATGCTGGATTTTTCTCCTCCGCTCATGCATATAGTATGCAGCGGTCAGGGTAGGCTGTCACATGTTTCTGTACATACATGATCTGGCTGTGACTGGTCCAGTGGTTCTCATAGATCACTGGTTACTGGGCCCATGACAGCAGGGTGTCTCAATGAATCAAGGAGTATGAGGGGAAATCCGAGCAGCCCCCTCCCCTTCTCTGCTCTCTCACATTTCCTTGTTTATTTCCTTCCACCCTCCTCCCCCTGTCTGTCTTTCAAATGGCTGCAGGAAACTTTTTTTTTCTTCCTTGCTTTCTGCAACTTAAGCCACTATGTTCGGCCATGACAGCACAGCTGAATCCAACAGTTCTTTGCCCCTTACAGGTAGTTGATTACAATCAGCGCTCCCCCCGACTGGTCAAATATGACTTACTGAGTGAAGCAAAATTTAATATTTTTAGACAGAGGGCAAATGTTAAGAAGCAAATATAGAGCAAAGTGCAGGCACCCACTGCCGTAGACACAGGGGGCTGCCACATTGTATTGCGGCACAGTACTGGCAGAGAAGGGGTGAATGCAATTCTGGCAGGCAATAAGGATCTGCTGGCTTAGGGCTCCCGTGTCAAAGGACAAAAAGTTGGCTTGTTAGTTCTATCACAAGACCTTGAACGACTGCCAACTCCCTGGGAACGAGAGAGTACGGCCACATTGTGATAAAACTAAGGCAGGAGATGCCGTGCTGTCTGTCAGGGGACAGAATGAGAGGCGGTAGTAAGGCTTGTACACACAGGCCGCAACTAGGCCTTAAAAGCATTTCTTAACAGGAAAACGTTGCTACTAGACTTACTTCAACCAACAATACAATAAACAACACAGGTAAAAAAAACTCATGGGAGCCTGAGTCTATGAGTGGGTGCATTCTAGAGCGACGTCCAATCGTCTTGTACACACTACACCATATAATAACAATGCTTCCTTCTGTCCTTCATTACACCACACAGTCTGATAAGTCACGCAGCACAGCTGACCAAAAGATGTCGCATGCAAACCGCAGGAGCAGGCAATTGTGCATACAAACTAGCCAATTTGTTGTTCCAATACAGCATGTTTGTCCCAATATCGTTCTAGTGGGTACTCAGCCTAAGATTGTAAATATGAAAGACTGGGAGGGCATTTCTGACTGAGCAAAGCGTTAATATGTGACTCAGATATTACAGTTTATATTAAACTGGAATTGGGTAAAGCATTCTATTTCATCTGTTGCTAAGCACAAAAGAAAAAACAAAATCAGCAAGTCAACCCTTGAGCAGTATGAGATACAGACACCCCTAGCTTCAATAAAGCCACAAGCTGCCACATGTCTGTGGCCCCATCGCTAGCCAACTTATCTACAATGTGTCACCATAGCAGCAGTTTGCAACTTTTCTACCTCTGGGGAAGTTTATTAAAGAAGAGCCCCAAGATTGTTGTCATAGTAACTGCCATGCATCTGACAGCGATTGAATAGGGTCCCATTTAGAACTGAATCATCTTTAAAATAAAGAGGAGCGGACAAGTCAGTTTTAAGCTATGAACTTGACCCCCCGAGGGCACTCAATTGTGGACAAAACATGGGGCTAGCTTTCCATGAGCGTCCCTGTGTTCACATTCGTTACTCACACCTTAAATTCTACACAAAGTAACGAGAACAGTTTTAGGGCCAGAGGTCTCTAGCTTCAAGAAGTGATAATGTGGAGAGTGATAAACAACCAACCAATCAGCTCCTACCTGTCATGTTAAAGGCTGGGTTTGAATGTGTATGACTCCACATTATGACTTTTTGGAGCTTTATACTTCTGGCTCAGTGAGCTAATAGTCCAGTGGGCTCCTGCGCACACATTTATACGTATATTATGTTTAAAACTCCCTGGGGGTATTTATCAAAGCTTGGAGGCAAATACAATGATGAGATAAAGCAGGGTTGCCGACTTTCAAAAAATCCTCTCCGGGAGAAGCCCGGAGAGGAATCTTGCATTACGAGGTTTTGGGGGTGGGACTTAACTGTGACATCATTAAGCCCCGCCCCATTACGGCAAATAGCCGAAATAACTGGTAACCATGGAGGGGGCAGGGCTAAAATGACACGATTGTGCCGTTTTAGCTCCCCCCCCTCCCCTGAGACCCGCGGATTGCGGCATATAAATGCCGCGATCGGGGGGCTCAGTGGGGGTCCCCCTGATTCCGGGAGGGTTGCCCACCCTTCCGGGGGCCGGGAGGAAGGACCCGATTTTCGGGAGACTCCCGCAAATTCCGGGAGGGTCGGCAACCCTGAGATAAAGTGCCAACCAATAACTTTCTAAATGTCACTTTTAAAACTGAACCTTTAAAATGAAAGGTGGAAGCTGATTGGCAATTTTTTTTTATCTATCTCTCTCCAAGCTGTGATAAATGTCTCTCTATCAAAGTTCTTAGTATTTCTCATGTTTATATATAGTAATATAGATGAATTCACAATAGTTTGGGCCCCGTTTAACACCAACAGACTGTTCATAAACACTAGCTGTAACCATTATCACTGAAACGCAACACAGTGCAGAAGTTTAGTGTCAACACAATCTGTTGCACACAGGTTAGAGAACAGAACTATACGTACACACCAGTCCCATAGGATTCTTGCTGATGCCATGTGTTTCTGCCTGTGTATATGTAACTCATTATCTTGGTCCTGGCACAATTAGCCATGCACCGCCTTAATGTGCTATCCATGCCAACTCTTGCTTCTGCAAACAGGTTAAGATTTATGGGTATTTGTTACATAACTGCAGCCCAGATAACTTGTGCGTGCAGTATTTCTATATAGCCTGCACTACATAGAAATATATATATATATTTCTAATGTATCCTATCGCAATCCATACACAAAGGAAATAGACTCCTATGTGGGTCTCCGGCAATACATTGTGCACAGAGGTGTAAACATAGTGTGTAAGGGAAAGGGTTAATGTCAGTACACTGTTCCAAAAGCAACATCTGCAGGGATAGGTTACTTCAGCATCTGGCTGCCTGCACAGAGCACTGTGTGTGGAAGTCACAGCATGTGCAGGCTGACCACGTAGCAGGAAGTGTGAGGCTCAGCATTAACCCTCTGCAGCGCACAACCCTCTGCAGCACACCGCAGGCAGGAACGGTGCCTTATTTCTTGCTTACAGTCTGACTTTAGGACAGAATCGCAGAGGAAGTCACTTTTTTTTTTACTGTACTTTGTTTTTCTGTGTCTGCATAAAGTTATACACATGCTACATTTCACAATCCTGTTGCTACGGGTTCTTCACTGGTTCACTTTAGAAGGTTTGAAAGACCCCCCCCCCCCACCCCCACCCCCCATAACAACTCCGTATGGTGCAAACATTGTCGCATATTGTGTTTTAGAGACTGGCCACAGCAGATCAGCGATTTTGCAAGGTCGTGAATGTCTCCCACAAAATACATCCATATTTGCCTTGATCAGAGCGCCCTAAACTACTTTCCTCTAATGGATCTCTTTCTTGGCATCAAAGGCACCCTATTGTCAAGAGCAACTAAGTACGCTAGTGTTGTATAAATAACTTACTAAATGAAATAGGGCTCCCCCACTGCATTGCTATTTGAGAGTAACTTGCAGTCCTCTCAGTAGTAAAAGAAAAAAAAAAAAGCTGTTTGCAAAATCTGCAGCTCGTCTACCCCCCCACTCCAAACCGCACCCAGCTCTCCATATCCCATCCTCCACCCAGCAGTGGCTTGTTAATGAGTGACAAGCCTGATCCCCCTCCCCCAAAGCTTCCTATCTCTCCCGCCCTGGAGATTGTGCAGCTGGTTTGCAGGCTAAATAAACCTAGTCTGTGCTATCTGGGCTCACAGAGCAGATCATTAACTCCTTCAGACACACAGGACACTGTCAGTTGTAGCAATGGTCCCAACCAAACACAAACTGCAGTATTTACTTATAGATAAAAGTTTTAAAAAAAGTTTACCTTGGTCTAACCCAGTTGAATATTAGAATATTTTAGGGTTTTTTTTCTTTTAAACTCACTATTATATACAACTATTTGCTTTCTTAAGTTGTTGCTTTGCTTTTTTACAGTGCAGTCACACAGCTGTACAACTCCTAGTTCATACTGTATTTTGCAGCAAATGTTGGCCGTGCAATCATGCTGCATTGTGAAAAGACTTTTAAAGCGGTAAAGTGTATTAAACGATGTTCGCAACAGCCATAAGGAAAGCACTTTCTCCAGACACTAATAAGCAATTATCTCCATGAAAAGTTTTTTTTATTTATTTTACAAATTCCTCTATCCAATAAATTGTTAGCACTTACAGTATATCAGTGTTGTTTCAGGAATCTGGGGTAATATTATAATCTAGCTCTAAAATGAGTTCTAGTAGAAGGCAATAGAGTGCTAATTGAAAATTATCCTTTACAATTCCAGTCCATAAGCAGTTTTCCATAGTACACGCATTACTCCCTCAGTCCTGACACATGTCACTCTTCATCACTGTCATTGTGCCTTCAAAGTACAGGACAAATGGCAGCACCCCCCCCCCCCCCTATTCCTTTAAGATCCCAAATTTGCAAACCTTTTAGCTCTATCCCCTGACCAACAGCCCCTGAGATTTTATGGCTTCTAGAAAGGACAGGCTAATAATTGCAGAAGTATAGTTATCTCAAGTTAATTGTCCTCCTCTGATGGCATTCAGTGTCCCGAATATATAACAAGTAGAACAAGGCTGAAAACCCCTATTATTGAGTAATTATAGGCCCTCGGGGTTAGAGCATTGTTCTGTGTTGATAAAGGGGCCAATTTAGGAACATTGTCCTTTTTTTGGAACATGAATGCATTTAACTCCCATATTAATTTATATTTACGGTAGGGATAAAACCAATGTTTAGTTCCAACAAAAAATAAAAAAATGGCGAGTCCTCAGTTTTTGCTCAAAAGCTTTCTGAATGCAATATAAGTGCAAGCTCTTTCAGTTTCCTTAACAAAATAAACCTGTTCATTCAGGTTGAACTGTTTTCAATGCTCGAGGGACATTGAAGGTGTAACAAAAACTTTCATTATTCCCTAAGCACTTTATAGAGAGTTAATACATTTTTCATTTTTTTTTTTTTTTTTTTAAGATTCCTTTACACAAAGGCATGGTTACTCCAGCAGACAGAATATTAGGACTTTGGCAGAGGCACATCTCCACCAAGTGGCCAATATTAGCATCACATGCAGGGGAATTAAGTCAAAGTGGAGATGAAATTCCCTACAGCTAAAATGACATTCAATACCAGTGTAATCATAGAAGTTGTTTCAGAATAGTAATTTTTCCCAGACAAGAGTGTAGCTGTTACAGAGCATTTTGTCAGTGGTTTGAGTCACGGACTGTAAAAATGACTTTGATATGTGAAGATCTCCGTTGGAATCCTAATTTCAGTTTGTTAACCTTGGACATGCCACTGTCTCCCCCTTTACCCACTACTCAAGACTTTATTGTGTGATTGTGCAGGTTACATGGGATGAATAGTTCCATGAATTGTAGCTTATAAAATAACAACAGGCCAAATATACTCACATTTAATAATAAAAGGCGGTATTTATTAAAGTATAAAGATAGAAAGTGGAGAGAGATATAGTACTAAACCAGTGGTTCCCAAACTTTTTTAAATCACAGCCCCCTAGAATATTGCAATTTTTTTCACGGCATCCCCTAACCCAAATGTTTCTAATTGAGAAATTAAAAAAATATTAAATTAACTATATTGTGTTTATAGGTCATCCTTACATTTAGTTATGTGGTGAGGGCCAAGATTGGCAGCCACTACCTATGAGTTGCCTATTAAATTGGCCAAAAATAATAATTTAAATTGGTCTTGGACCACCAATCCAAGGCACCCCCTTGCAAGTGTATCGAGGCACCCCAGGGTGCGACGCCACACAGTTTGCACTACACAATCACTTCTAGCTGTCATTTCTCAAACAGAGATTGGCTAGTACTTTATTTTTCTCTACTTTATCTCTCCCCGTGCCTTAATAAATACCCCAATATTTTTCAACAATGTTTTTTTTTAGCCCTTTTTAATAGAAGGAAGTAGTTCTTTTTAGATTTTGCTATGATTTCCACCCAGATTAATTACACACAGTGCAGTATGAACTACTGTATATAGTCCATATCGATAGAACACATAGTACAGTACATATCGCACCGTGTGTATGCAGCTTACGATACCGATCAGTGGCATACCTCCCAACATGACCCTCTCCAGGAGGGACACATTGCTCTGCTCCTGCACTTCCTTCCTAATGTATGATTGCCCTCATCTGTGTTGAAGCACCTTTCTTATCAATTAACCTGTTCAACACATGTGATGGCAATCATGCATTAAGCAGAAAGTCCAGGAGCAGAGCATTGTGTCCCTCCTGGAGAGGGTCATGTTGGTAGGTATGCAGTGGCGTAACTAGATATCCGTAGGCCCCATAGCAAAAGTTTGTAAGGGCCCCCTATTTAGCAACTGATTGTGACAAATGTATGTAAATTATATTACTTAGACAGTAAAGATGGGCCCCCTTCAGCTCTGGGCTGCATAGCAGCTGCACCCCTTGCACCTATGGTAATTACGCCCTTGATACCGATGCATGCCACTACTGGGTTGGTATCACACACACAAAAAAAAAGACTGCAACTCAATTTAACTAGAAAATGTACAATCTATTTCTAATATATAGTCAAAATTGTCCATAGCCCAAATCTCACCTTGTGTTTGCACCGTATATTGGTTGTAGCAGCTCCTCATTAACTGCACATGTTGCGGTTACTTATTAGGAGGGTTCAGTTGTTAAATTAATCATAGAAGTCACAATAACACACAGCATATAAGAACTGCCTGTTGTGCTACAACATTTTTTTAGATAACTTAAAATGTTCATCTTCCAACAGTGTAAGTTATAAGATAAGTTATACTATATATATGAGTTACACATTTTTGCCCTCCCCTGGTACTCACACTATTACCTCCATTTCACAGTTTGTCCCTGGTGTGTACTAACTGCTGGACGTCTCTGGGACCTTGAGCTTAGAGGCCTTCAGCCTCCTTGAGCATGCAAAGAGCATACAGAATGTGCGTAAAGCAGGCCACACGTCAGACCAACTTTCCTCCTACCATCCAGGTAGTTGGCTGGTTGGGATGAAAATCTGGTAATGGATGGGAGCAAAAGGACAAACAGCAATTTGCTCCCAAACTCTGGAAAATGGATCAAAAAGATCACTCAGACAAATGGTTTAGATTTATCAGATTTAACCCTTTGCAGACCAAATTTTCTTTTTGCGATTCAAATAGTCTGGTTTAAATGTTTAAATTAATTGTTTTTTTTGTTTGTTTTTTTATTTTAAAAAAATGGTCTACATTGAATGTTGAACGGTGTCCCTCAATGTTCTTATTTTAAAGTGGCTCACCATTGGATCTGCTACTAGCGCTAGGGCTGTTGAGCCTGACTAGACGTTGGACCTGAAAGAGTTAACCAACTGGTCTGAAAGACCATTTTTCACCTGTTTTCCAGCTGATTGCCTTAAAAGATTTTCAGTCCAACCAGCCAACTAGTTGGATAGTAGGAGGAACATTAGCCTGATGTATGGTCTGCTGAAGAATAGTATGTGATTGGGTCTCTCCACCATCTGTCCAATCAGATGCAGAGTTTACTCCTGCTGTTGGTTTAGTTATAAAGCTACTGTTTTTATTCCAATACTGTGAAATTAGATATGTAACAAAGACTATATTGACAGATAGTTGAACAGCAACCTGTGTTATGGGTCATAGGGTCAGAAGTCAAAAGGTCGACCTCTATTAGTCGACAGTCAAAAAGTCAGCACATAAAAAGGTCAACATGCATTAGGTCCTCATGCTCAAAAGATCTACACGAGCAATAGGCTGACATGAGTTTTTCATGTTTTTTGTTGTCTATGTCGACATAAGTAGACATGGTCACCGTATAAGTGTACTGCATCGCTCGCCCTGATTGGGACACAGTGCCCTCGCTACCCTCAGCACACTATTATATTCTCCCCTCTATGTCCACGTGGATTGTTAAGCATGAAAAACCTAATAAAAAAAAAACCATGAAAAACTCATGTCGACCTGGCTCTGATCTTCTTTGGAGCGATCTGACAAAGCAGTGCTGCTTTGTGACTGCAGGCTTCCAGGCCGTGCTAGTAGCATCACGTCTGGCACATAAATTCCAGTTACCGTGACTACACTGCATTCTCTTTAGCCTCAGTAACATGCACCGCCAGCGCTGATCAGTATTGCAATCCCTCCTTTATACAATATGCTTATTTGTCTTTGACTCTCAAATATGCCTTGAAACTGTATTCACAATGTGTTTTCATTCCAATCTGCAGGAATGCCCCTCGTTGGTCCACCCAGCGGGTATATAGGTGCCCACTTTCTGCACACTAGAAGTACAGTATGCCTGATGATAAATATCACACCTGCAACCTACAGTGTACCTTCATTATATCCAGATGTTTCCTTCATCTTCCTAAAATAATGTTCCATTTGCTTTCATTTATGCCATTAATTAAACATGAAAGAAAGGTATATTTGGACCGCCTTTATTAAATACATACAAATTACATTGTGAAACCTCTTGCCGTGTGCATTTGAATCCAAACCTTCCGTTCCACAAAAGCAAAATATGAGCTAGGTGGACAAATATGTGTATTACAGAATACTAGCTTGTAATCCCTTATTCTTGTATATGTACTGACATGTGTTGCCCCCTAGTGGTGAATGGGATGCCTCATGTCATTTATTACCTTTTATTTATATGGCATCCAGTGGCATAATTATAATGAGTGCACGGTGTGCGGTGCACATTGGCCTGTTGGTCTATGAGCCGCACATGGCTGTCTGTACGGCGCGTCCCTTCTCCCTACAATCACCAGATGGTGCTATATTATATAAGGCTTATTTTCCATATATTTGCAAAGATGGATCTACACAGGAGCTAGCAAAGACTCTGGCACTGTGCCAGGCTTCTCATTTTCTCCTGCACTAGCACCATCATCCTGCATATATAGGCGTTGTAGCTGCGTACTAAGCTACTAACAGTGTACCAGAGACACCAGGCTGCGACTTTAGTCACAAAAAAACTACAACTCATGTGCAAAGCTGCAGATTCAACATAACGGACAATGGTGGGAGGAAGAGCCGCAGACAGATGTACAAGTACCACAAGTTCCACAAGTCAGTGTACACTAGCAATGTTTGTTTGTCACATAGGCCCTTATTCTGATTGAGTCGGATGGCTCCGAATGCGGACAAACGGCCGATGGTTGGTGTTTGCACATGTGCGGTGGCGTATCTGCGCATGTGCGAACGCCTTACACGTACGAACACAAGGTGAGTTCCATGCTGAAAATGATCGTACGGAACCATCCGAGCAGGGGATGGAGAGGGGCGGGAAGAGCTATTTTGGCTAATTAACATATGTGTATGCCCCACGTTTCATGGGCGTTCCCATGGAAACGCTGGGCATACGTATGGTAATCCGGCCGTGACGCACGTGTGGGGGGCGGACAACTGACATAGCCGGATGTCAACTGGCCGCCCATATCCCTGCTTTCATTCGGAAAAATGTCTGAGTGGTCTGGAGCATCAGAGGATGGGGGAGGTTCCCACATGAAACATCCACTCGCGGTCCGTTCGGTCAGCGTGTGAGAGTTCCGTATGGTAGGCGGGGCTAAGAACACTCGTTTCCTGTCCGAAATATGCATCAGTCTGATTCAACTAGAATAAGGGCCATAGTTTTTATGGGTGTGAAGAAGATGCTAGTTTTGGACCCCAGTGTGACATTGGGGCTATTTGGCAAAGGTGTCTAAGGACACAGCTATATATGTGAAATAATTCATAATTACATAGTAAATTTGGGAAGAATATGTAGTTTTAATTTCAATATAAATTATTTACTTAAGCCATATTTGTAGTTAAGGGTTCATGGGCGTTAGCAGGAAATAAGGAAATTCTGATCACTAGATTTGTCTCACTCTTACCAAACCCAATTATCAACTTATTGATATGCGTAGAAAGCATTGCAGCGGAGATAAGACCAGCCAAAGGTGGTAAGCAACAAAATAAAAGGAGGGGATACTTATCTTGTAAGTGCCAGGCCAGGCCCCACATTTTTTGGTGGCAGACCCTGGTAGCTTTAGATGCAACACTGTCAGGAAAAGCCTAGCATGGTGTGATCGCGTCTGATGGGACCACGCCAGACAAGTGGTCAATACAACGAGATAAGGCGGGAGCAATTTAGTGTGGTCAGATAAAAAACTAAGGTACTCTTTACTTAGAACGGCGCCCACGATTTTGATCGTGGGCATCGTTAGTAAAAAATCTCGGGCATTGAATGCACTAAAAAATCGGGTGCGATGCGACCGACGAGATGCCCGCGATTTCCCATAGGGAACAATGTTAAATGTCTCAATTGACCCAATTGACCCGTCGGCGTGGAGTTGAGAATAGAAAGTGTGGCGAGCGCAGCGAGCCACCGAGCCCGAAGCGTGGCGAGCCCCGTGAGGGGACGCGGACAGCTGTGAAGCCCGCGAGGGGACGCGGATACCTGTGAAGGTATCCGCTGCGCTCGCCACGCTTCGGGCTCGGTGGCTCGCTGCGCTCGCCACACTTTCTATTCTCAACTCCACGCCGACGTGGATAGTGGGGGTATGAAAAGGTCGTAGGACGCGTACCGCCGCCCCTCGCGGGCTCGCTGCGCTCGCCACGCTTCGGGTTGACGTTGATCGTGGGGTGGCGTTAACAATTCGGGTGGCTTTTATACACTTCAGGGTGCCTATTTGGCCTCTGTGGCCCATTTAACATTGTTTCCTATGGAAAAATTGGGTCAATTGAGGCATTGAACAGGAAAATCGGGTCAATTGAGACATTTAACATTGTTCCCTATGGGAAATCTCGGGCATCTCGTCGGTTGCATCGCACCCGATTTTTTAGTGCATTCAATGCCCGAGATGGCCATGATGGGCGCCCTTCTAAGTAAAGAGTACCAAAACTAACATTATGTAGCTTGTTGCCCACCAGCTTCTGTAATCTTGCAATAGTACAGCCATACCGGGCCTAGTATTACCTCAGGGGCGTGGCCTGGTAAACTGTAGGAGTGTGAGTTGTGGCTGGTACTAATACAGGGGTAAAGGGCATGGCCTGGTAATATTACAGGGGTGAGGGGTGTGGCCCAGTACTACTGCAGGGTGAGGGGCATGGCCTAATACCATATGCAAGCTTGCCAAAGGGGTAACCTATGTACACAAGAAGTGTGGTGTTCCTTATGAGTGATGTGGAGACATTGTTTATTTATTACCAGTTATTTATATAGCGCACACATATTCTGCAGCGTTACAGAGAATATTTGGCCATTCGCATATCACATCAGTCCCTGCCCCATTGCAGCTTACAATCTATAGGTGCCCATACACTACTCCAATTTGGGCTGATTTCAACTGATCCCCTAGTATCAGGCCGAGAAATTGGCCAAAATTGGAGGTGCGCATCGGACCTGAGCTGGAGGTCGGACCTGCTGCGCATCTGAAGTCCGGCTTGGCCCCCTCCTGGGGGCGGGCGGCGGTGTCGCATGTGAACGGTGTCGTGATGTATCGCCGAGAAGGTCCGGGATGGCTCAGGGGGGGGTCGGATGGCCATACACTGCTGTGATACATCGAGGCAGTGTATGGCCACCTTTTGTTCTCTACCACGTGCACACACATATATATTGACCCAAGGGTTAATTTTCACTGGGAGCTAATTAACCTTTTAGTATAATTTGAAGTGTGGGAGGAATTTACAATACATGGAAAAAAAAACACGCAAGCACGGGTAGAATATACATACTCCACACAGTTCTGTAAGGAACACACCAGAATGATTTTGCCTCGAAACACCCGATTTAGATACAATTCTATGTACATTGGGCATGTTTTGGGCCAAATCTGATCCGATTCCATCCGATGCAAGGCCCCGCGGGTCATTTGCAGCAGGTAGGATTTGAAAACGACCCGTACAACTGGGTACTGATCGGATCGGGAGCAGATCGTCTTACAATCTGCTCCCGATCTCAATCGTTCTGGTGTGTACCAGGCATAAGGTTCATGGTGGGTATTGAATGCATGAGCTCAGTGCTGTGACCATTACACCGTCCGTACTCTCCTAACCAGATTGAGGTGTTTTGTATTTTTTCAAAATTACCACAATGTCCAATAATGATCCTATAAAAATCTATACATTATAGCAACTGATGCACAATATTTAAAAAAATGGTACAATAATAGCCTACTTCATCCAGTGTTACGTGGGCTCCTGCGCTCTCCATCTGGTAATGTTAATTGTCGGCCCTGATGCTATATACAGGGTGAGCCACTTAAAACCACTTAAAACCAGCTCTCCACAAGCATGGATTTGTAGCACAGTGTAGGGTACCATTTATATGGGATCCGATACGTAATCCCGGCGGTCGGAATCCCGACACTGGAATCCCGACCGCCGAAATCCCGACATGGGGGGGACGTGGATCGCCCCCCCTTGCGGGCTCGCTGCGCTCGCCACGCAGCGGGCCAGGTGCCTTGCTACGCTCGCCACGCTATTTTATTCTCCCTCTATGGGTGTCGTGGACACCCACGGAGGGAGAAAGTTTCGGGATTTCGGCGGTCGGGATTCCAGTGTCGGGATTCTGAACGCCGGGATCCCGACCGCCGGCAAATTGACCGCATCCCTTTATATGCTAAGGAAATAAACTACTGTAGTTCTCATCTTCCTAATAATAAATGCTTGAAGAAGGGCGCCCACGATTTTGATCGTGGGCATCGTTAGGGAAAAAAATCGCGTTGGTCGCATCACATGCAACCAAAAAAATTGCATGCGATGCGACCGACGCGATGACCGCGATTTCCCATAGGGAACAATGTTAAATGTCCCAATTGACCCGATTTTCCATTTCAATGGCCCAATTGACCCGATTTTCCATAGGGAACAATGTTAAATGGCCCACAGAGGCCAAATAGGCACCCTGAAGTGTGAAATGGCCCCCCCAATTGTTAACGCCACCCCACGATCAACGCCAACCCAAAGCGTGGCGAGCGCGGCGAGCGCGCGAGGGGTGGCGGTACGCGTCCTATGACCTTTTCATACCCCCACTATCCACGTCGGCGTGGAGTTGAGAATAGAAAGTGTGGCGAGCGCAGCGAGGCGAGGGGACGCGGACAGCTGTGAAGCCCACGAGGGGACGCGTATACCTGTGAAGGTGTCCGCGTCCGCTCGCCACGCTTCGGGCTCGGTGGCTCGCTGCGCTCGCCACACTTTCTATTCTCAACTCCACACCGACGTGGATAGTGGGGGTATGAAAAGGTCGTAGGACGCGTACCGCTGCGCTCGCCACGCTTCGGGTTGACGTTGATCGTGGGGTGGCGTTAACAATTGGGGGGGCCATTTCACACTTCAGGGTGCCTATTTGGCCTCTGTGGGCCATTTAACATTGTTCCCTATGGAAAATCGGGTCAATTGGGACATTGAACAGGAAAATCGGGTCAATTGGGACATTTAACATTGTTCCCTATGGGAAATCGCGGTCATCGCGTCGGTCGCATCGCATGCGATTTTTTAGTACATGCGATGCCCGCGATGGGCGCCCTTCTAGGTAAAGAGTACCGTTGCCATAAAGGGCCTTATTTTGGTTCATTCTTTCTGACAAAATCCTTCTTAAATGGACATAACCATGTGCACTGCAGGTGGGGCAGATGTAACTTGTGCAGAGAGAATTAGATTTGGGTGGGGTTTTACTTCAAAATGAGATCTATATTGCAGTGTAAAAATAAAGCAGCCAGTATTTACCCTGCACAGAAACAAAATAACTTACCCAAATATAATTCTCTCTGCACATTTTACATCTGCCCCCCTGCAGTGCACATGGTTTTGTTCATCTAAGAAGGATTTTGTCAGAAAGAGTGAACTAGAATAAGGCCCTTAATGAGTAATAATGTTAAAGTGGGCATCACGGGTGGTGTAATTACTGTCTTCCTATCAGTACAGAAATATGCTCACCCACAGTACCTATCATTGTAGAAAGATGTCCACCTATCTGGTGTAGAAAGATTAAACCAATTCCAATTGGAGGTGCGCTCTCAACAGCAGCTAGTAAGAGGACTGTCAGTCATCACTATTTATTTACATTTAAAAAGATATAAATATACCAGCGCCGGCTGAAAAGAATGGGTAGCACGGATGGTGTAATGGTTAGCATTACTGCCTCACAGCACTGAGGTCATAGGTTTGAGTCCCACCATGACCCTAACTGTGCAGAGTTTGTATATTCTCCCCGTGCTTGCGTTTGTTTTCCTCCGGGAACTCTGGTTTCCTCCCACAATCCAAATATATACTGGTAGACTAATTGGCTCCCAACAAAATCAACCCTAGAATGAATGTGTGTAGATGTACATGTAGTAAGGAATCTATTGGTAAGCTCCACTGGGGCATGGACTGATGTGAATGTTCAACTATTCTCTGTACAGCGCTGTGGAATATGTGTGCGCTATACGATGTGTGCTTAATAAATAAAACCATGACCCACCCTGCGAATGGTGGTACGCTACCCCCCCCCCCCCCCCTTGCACGCCGCATAAGTTCACATGGGCTGTGAATGTATGTTATACATAAACAACCATTTGCATGCCAGGAAGAACCTCCCACATCTTTCAATGGTCACCGACCATCGAAAGATGTGGTGCGTGCACACATATATAGAGTGACTTTCAGGTCACTTATATATACATCACATTCGGGAGGAAATGGGCACGTGTCAACCGGCGATTTCCATGGGATGCCCAGCTTTTACATGGGAATGCCACCTCCCCCTGCTCGCAGTCTTGGGTGCATCCACGTCTGTTTGTCGTGGCTGTACGCACCCAGCATATGCACATGCGCAGAAATGCGGCTGCGCATACGCCAAATATCGGTCCCTGTGCAAACGAATGCTGGTTGCGAATGGACCAGAATAAGGTCCTGAATATTCTCCTTCTGTTCGTAATTAGCGTTCGCGCCCGCAGTGGTATAACTAGCCATTTTTACGCCCTGAGACCAAAAATGTTTCTGGTGCTTCCCCCGTACATTAATCGTACCATTTTTTTTACTTACATGCTTCCTGTTGCCAGGGGTTACATGCTGATTTCTAGAGGTTACATGCTCATTGGCAGGTATTTTTTTGCTTGTTGCCAGGGGTTTCTTGCTCGTTGCCAAGGGGTAACATGCTCGTTGCCAGGAGGTAGGTGATCACAGCGTCCGGCATCATGTGATGTGATCTGTCAGTACTCAGATGATATATTTTATGCACTACTGTGGACACATCTTATGTTGTTTTTTTTTTTTTTTACATTATTATTATTTTGGTGCTTACCAGGCTCTGGGCAGAGGTGGAAAAATAAAACGCACAAATCTAACCTTTTCCACACTCTCAGCTCATTGGGAGGGGTCATTGTCTCCTAATACACTCTATGGTAAATGTCAGTGACACCGGGATCTAATAAAACGTGTGCTGTGATCAGGAAACACATTTGTGAAGACAAATCTGCTCAAGACAAATCTGCTCACATAATATAAACCACCCCTTGTTTTCTACCTACTTTAATGATTCACAATGACAGGTAGCCTTCAGGACACTTTCCCAGCAGCCGTGCGGCGCCTGCCTCTTCAGCAAGGGACTTAACATTGATGGCAGCAAACAAGAGGCTGAAGAAAGCCGAGGAGATAATATGCTGGGCAGGGAGAGGGCAACAGTGCAGAGATGTGTGAATGCACAGAACAACGAGCAGCAAGTATAGGGACAGATGTAATGTGACTGAGCTCCCAGGAACATAGGCCTTAATAAAAATGCATATAAAAGTCATTGCATCTTTACTGTATGTTTTCTTTCAGTGCATCATTTCAAAGTCCTTTCTCTTTGTTACTTATATGCTTTATTTGTTTTGTTCTTTTTTTCCCCCCAGAAGCCTTTGGGACAACCTTTGACCCCAGGCAAAGAACAATAAAAAAAATAAAGACATGGATGCAATTTTATTGCTTTTATTGGGAATAATGAAGCGAAAAAAAAACAAACAATACTGGTTACAATACGTTCATGCTGTGTTTAAAACTAGGCAACCCATAAAGTATGCCATGGGCTGGAGCTTTCTGTATAACTATGTATTTTTTATACACTGTTTGTTATATAGAACAAACAAGGAGTGTTTTTTTACATGAACATATTTCAACGTAGGAGTCAGTAGAACCTTTACAGCCTTGCAGGACATTGCACATTTCTTTTATACAGATCATCATTAAAAACATATCCTATATAATAAAACGCTAACACTGCTCCTCACCTATAAGGGGGGTGACTGTAAGTTTTGTGCATTAGTAGCCACTAGATGGCACCCGATCGATCAATTCAAGTGTTCCTCCGTTCCATCGTGCCAATGACATGTTGATGGAACGGAAACTAGCAGTCATATATTTTCCTAGAAGTCTAATTGATAACAAGATACTCACTTCTTTCTTCCACTGAGCCAAATGGTTGTATACAATGCATGGCACATTGTCCATAGAGAGTAAAGGGCGAGAGCTACAGTGCTCTACTAACGCGTATGCATTGCCAGACCCCACTTTCAGGTTGCAGTGGGCTGCTTTACAGTGTCACTTATACAAAACCCCAGAGGCATAACTCTGGGAGGCAATGGAGTCATCTGCCGCCGGGCACCTGCTCCCAAGGGGGCACCTCTCCTCAACTGCTAGTTTGAATCAGTTAATACAAAGATATCAATATCGCTTCTGTAGCTGACTGGCCCTCCTAACATAAATTTTGCAAGTGTCACACCCTGTATTAGAACCTAAGACCTATCTTACGGGTGACAGACACCTTACTGAGCTATTTGGGGGGGGGGGGGGGCAACAATATTTATTTTGCTTTCGGGCAACTGGAAGGAACTTACACCACCGCAAGACCCTATAGTAGTACTGTAGTAGTGACACACCAAACTTAAAACTTGTGTAAAAAAAAGTTATGCCAAATTACTAAAATAATGAATGTACATACCAGACAGTCACAGACAGAAAAGCACCACAATGGTGTAATATGTGAACACTTCTATTAGCCAGATAGATAAAGTATTTTTCCTTATCCATCTGGCTAATGGTTACCAGGAACTGTAACCTTTAGCCAAGAGGTGTATATTTGGAGACAAGGAGGTCCAGTTATTACAGATAAGCCTTTGCAAACTTTTATTTGGTATACAGCCAATAATTACCTTGATAACAATAATTATTGTAATAATAAGGTATGTTAACTAAATCATTAAGATGCCATCTACCAAATAAACCCAGACAGTAAGGTTCATTTTGTCAGAAGCCATCTAATAGGATGTTATTGGATTGTGGGTGGAAACTAGGAGCGCCCAATGAAAAGCCAGTAATCTTTACACTTGGTTGGAATCGAACTCAAGGCTCAGCATTACCAGGCAGCAATGCTAATTACTGGGTTTATTTTTTAAAGAAATCTGTCTTTAATGTCCACTTGAAGGTGTGATGCTTTTTGCTCCAGCATGACCAGACCATTTTCTACAATATAATACTGTTTTTCGGACCTCAAACACCTAGGCCTTTTCTATTATAGGGCCTGATTAAAACCTGACCACTAATAAAATAATTCACAAATCGAGCGACTGACCATGTTGTGCACCGTTCGCATTGCCCATGTGTGAGGGGAAATAGCAATAGAAAATGCATATGACAGGAAACCGGTGTTTAGGGGTGGAAACTGGACATTTTTTATTTATTTATTACCAGTTTCTTATATAGCGCACACATATTCCGCAGCGCTTTACAGAGTGTAGTTGAACATTCACATCAG